>NC_142769.1:12369218-12726718 GCF_988280905.1 Pimephales promelas
CCATCGGGCTTGACGTGGGTTCAAACGTTTGGCATCTCTCAGATACTGAAGATTTTTGTGGTCGGTAAGTACTAGGAATGGGTGTTTTGCTCCCGCTAACCAGTGTCGCCATTCCTCTAATGCAAGTTTCACTGCTAGAAGCTCCCGATTTACGATGTCGTAGTTTTCTTCAGCTGGAGAGAACTTCTTTGAGAAGAAGGCACAAGGTAACGGTTTAGACGAGCAATCGGAATACTGGGATAGAACTCCTCCGACCCCGGTGGTGGATGCATCGACTTCGACCACAAACGGTCTCTCGGGATCAGGATGATGAAGTAATGGTGCAGTTGTGAAGGCAGACTTCAGTGATGTGAAAGCATCCTCGGCTACTGGGGTCCATTTCAAGGTCTTGGGCTTTCCTTTCAACAACGAGGTTAAAGGAGCGATGAGCAAACTGTTCTGGTTGATAAACCGTCTATAGAAATTTGCAAAGCCAAGGAATCTTTGGAGCTCCTTCACTGACGTGGGGGTTGGCCAGGACATGATGGTCTCTGTCTTACTTTTATCCATCTTCACTCCTCGATCACTCAGAACGTACCCCAGGAAGTCGACAGTGGTTTGATAGAAAGTGTATTTTTCAGCCTTCAGAAATAATGTGAACTCTCTGAGTCGTTGGAGGACTAAGGACACGTGTCTTTGGTGCTCAGCTGGATTCTTGGAGTAAATCAGGATGTCATCGATGTATACTAGGACAAACTTTCCTAGAAAGTCTCTGAGAACCTCATCCATGAAACTTTTGAACACTGAAGGGGCGTTGACCAAACCATAAGGTATAACAAGATACTCATAGTGTCCTTCAGGGGTTATGAAAGCTGTTTTCCATTCATCTCCTTCTCGAATTCGGATGAGATTGTAAGCACTTCTCAAGTCAAGCTTGGAAAACATCTTTGCCTCTCTGATTTGTTCAAGAGCTGCTGGAATGAGAGGTAACGGGTAGCTGAACTTCACAGTGACTTGATTTAGAGCTCTGTAATCAATACAAGGTCTTAAACCACCTGTAGAGAATCAAGGCAAATCAAACACAACTTAATCAAATTAATCTCTCATGGGATTAATTCACAAGGCTTCAACACTCCAAGTTCTGGAGCCCACATTCCAGAGTCACAGAACGGCGCCAAGAGTTTGTTTTGGGGGACAATAAACCCCCCCTCCGAAGACTTTTATGGTCCTGCAGATAGCAACAGAATGCCACAGGAAGAAACATGTAAATAGGTTGGTGTTTTACTGAGACAGGTCAACTCCAAAATGGTGGAACGAGAGGCTCACAACCAAGACCCCTTTTGATCCCCTGACAGAGATGTTCCACAGAACACATCTCCTCGTCCCCCTTAAGAGTTGAACTCGCAGTAACCTTGCGGTTGAGATCGGAGATCTCACACATAAAATCATATAAACTCACCACAGAACAATTCTTGGACCTATAACCAATCATAATTGTTGTTGTTCCTACACTTCATGTGTTATTATGCTTAGATCACATAATAACCATGTAATTGTTGTTAACTATTAACTCTTGTAATTGTTATACAACCAGTAGAAGTGTGAATGCCTCGTTTGCTCTTAAACGAACCGTATTCTCGTGATTCAAAAGATGGCTTGATTGAAATCTGCGTAAAAGGTTTTGTTTTATGATTATAATAATCATAAGGTTTAAACCATGGTCTTTTGTCTCTGCTAAGTGCTGGAGACCAGCTCACAGACCATGCATAAATTATGATAAGCAAGAAATAGATCTGCCTCCAATTGGCCAGAAGTTCCTAGGAGGCTGGACTAGAGTTTAAGTTAAAGATCCTAACAAAGGACCTCATGTGAAGATTTTGCTAGATGATTTTAGATTTTCGTTCAGTTCTGTAACTGTTAAGTCCGTGCCTCTCTCTAAAACCAGCAAGAGAGTGTTCTGTTCGTGCTTATCTCTGAAACAAAGAACATGTCCGCATGCTTCTACATCGACTAGACCAAATTCGACCAGCAGACGAATAACCCATCAAGATCAGGGTTACAATTCAGCTCAGTCAAGCCATCCGACTCGCCTTACTTTCATTTCTTTCCTTTATTTCCTTTTTCGTAAAAGTCTCGTTTCAAAGTTAAGTTTGCAACGCGCTTCGAACTGGAAAAGACTCTCATTCGCTTGCTAATCACACGTGACCAGCGGTGAAACTTCCATCCCTGCACTTCAAAGACAACAAACCACGCAACGGACCCGGCCGGGAAACCCCCCTTCGACGCGACGCAGACAAAGGGAATTCCCTCAGCCACTACAAAGCGCAAGTACTCCAGGCTCTAACTGAACTGGTGCTTTAATGTTAATTGAATAACCTCTCTAAGAAATGAAGGTTCAAATTAATGCTTGGTGGTCCTAGGTGATGTCTTACGTGCATATAGAAAGTTGAAACTTTCTCTCACTCTTTCCAACTCACTCTTTCCCTTTCGCGACTGTATGAATGTGTGTGTGCCTGATTATGTTTAGTTATGTTTAGACCTTAGAGTTGTGTTTAGAATAGCTAATAAAGGTTTCCATATATTTGAAAAGTTAAATCTTCTTGTGTCGTGTTTGCACATTTAATGTCTTGTACTGTTCGATTTAAAGTTACCTTGCTAAGACATAGTGTTTCACTATAGATTTGGTTATAATTACGGCCCGTTCAAATGAACTCAAGCGAGTCATTTGCTCGGTTCAGTGATTCGGTTCCATAGATTCATTGCAAATCAATGAATCATTTCCCTTTGAGCTAAATTGGCCTTCGGCCCCCTTAAATACATTTTATGTATATTATTAAATGTTGCATTTGCTACATAATTGGTGGAGAATGCGGGCAGTTCAACCTAAATTGTGAACATATATCAAGAAATTATCTTTTCAATTTTGGTTGCGGATGCGAGATCCGAACCTCCGCGAGTCTGTGTGTGACGTATGCGCCGCGCGCACGTTGAATGTTGCTGCTGCTGTTATCTGTGAGTGAAGCTCTCAGAGAAAGCTGAGAAGTCTAGTCTGTCGCCTATTTTGTTTTCTTTATACCTGCATAAAATATAAGACCTCACACTACAATAAGGTAGGAATTAAGCGTGTTCCTTATTTCCAGAAAAATACCTCGTTATAGCTGATCGACATCTGCGTGTTCCAGAGTCTTTCATAGAGCTATAACGTTGTGTGTGTGTTTATATCAGTCAGAGAAGCCGAACGAAATCAAACTGCAGTAATTAAAACTAACCCTGTAAGTTACAATATTTTCCTGACAGAGCGTCAAGCGTGTTCCTTGTCGAATCTAGTCATAAAAGCCTTAAAGTTATTTATCTGATCGCAGTGCGTGTTCCATTGTGATCTCCGTGATACACACTTAATGCTTATCTGTTTATTTGTTTGATCGCAGTGCGTGTTCCATTGTGATAAACACTTAATGCGTATCTGTTTATTTTATTTGATCACCAGTGCGTGTCCCACTATCCGTGATCCCCGTGATAAACAGTTAATGCTTTTCTGTGTATGTCTGTTCAATTATTTATCGTGTAAACACTGCGCGTGTCCGAGTGTAATTGAATAGGACTGATTTTAAGTTTTGTCCAAGTAAAGCTTGTTTAGAAACTGAACCAAGTTAGACCCTGTTACTTTGTGTGAAACTAAACCTGCACAAAGACAGAGACGAGATCATCGTTCTCATACAGCGCACCGCCGCGTGCTTAAAGTTATCACTCTCAACAAACTGAGTGAAGCCCCATGTCGTAAACCCAGCTACGAGTGGTGTATTTTATTTGAACAGTTTGAAATGCGCCGACATTTCCCGTAATATGATCGATTGTTGCATGTTCTGTGAACATTGAAATGCGCTCACATTGCATGGAACTCTAACAAACTGCTTACCAACTGCAATTCACGGTTCGCCCACTAGCGTTCGCTTGATCGCTTTAGTTGCTATCGTGACACGGAAGTCTTAACCAACACTTCCGGGTGAACTCTGACCCCCTCGAACTTTGTAAACAAACCAAACAAACGCTACGCTAAGCTAGGCTAAGCTAAAGCTGAGCAGTTGTTTGCATTGAGGCCTGTGCTAAAGCCTTTAGCATCAGTTACTATTATCAATACTAACCCCAGCGGTTAGCTATAGTGTCTGTTTGAACAACGTTAAAGCGTTTTAACCATTTAGACACCTATCGATCTTTTCTTGTTTCTTCTTTTAACTTTATCACACTTTTCTTTAAAGTTAACCATATTTTTCCTGAAAGGAATAATGGTGTACCATTATTAATTGTTTTACCTGAATTTTACTTGAAAAAGAAAATACTGGTTTATAATTATTAATTGTCAAATTTCGAATTTGATTTTAGAAGAACAAGAAATTGCAAAATTGAGATTCTACCTTTCTAAACAGATCATTTCTAATGATTTCTAGATTTATTTTTGTAATAATTCTAATTGCATAATTTTCATAATTTTTACATTTCTCTTTGAGATCTAATCACTTTAGGTGAATTAGTTTTGAAACTTAAGAACTCCGAAAGTTAAAATTTGGAAAGTTGTTATTACTATTACAAAAATAGTGTTAGACTCAGATTTGCTTATTATCGTCATTGCGCTTTATCCTTTCGTCTTGTTGGTTATAAACTTAACCACTATATTGGAATAATTCATTTGCGTGACGCTTCAATAGGAGACATTACCATCTCAATACGAGTTTCAAATAAACCAGAGACAATCGTCTTTTACAAAGTTTATTTGTGTGTTTAGTTGTTCATCAACTATCAATTCTATACTCGTAGTAGATCTAAAGGTAGCGGGATCCAACCTCCTTGCTTCATTTCTCCCTCATCGCGTCTTTCCTGTTCTGTCCTGCTTTATTCCATCTTATTTTGCACATTTGTAGGGAACAAACCTGGAAGAACCATCAACCAACTCTAAAAAGAGACAAAGATAATCTTTCCCAAACAGATTATTAGGTGTTTGATTTTTAATCAAACCCTCTTGTGTTCTTCTCACTCTCCCTGCATTTGTAAACGCAATTTAAACTTTGACATCTTATCCAAGATTAATTAACAGAGACAAGTGTTGAGCAAACTCCGCCTTCAAAGCATCCCTGCTGTAAGCCCTGCTGTAAGCGGTCCAACCGAAGGTGTGTGTGTCAATCCTGTCAAACTCAGAAAAGAGGTATCAGCATTATTATTGTATTATTTTTCATTGCAAACATAATCAAAAATATTGTTTACCTTTCTGGAAACAGATTGTCATTGATAGAAACATTTATGAGAAATTAATACTTTCCCTAGTTAATAATTTCCTTTTTGTTTCGTTTCTCTCTCATTTGAAATTGGTTGTTAACTTTTCTCTCTTCTTCTCTTACTCAGTTGAGTGACGAAGTCCTCACATCACGAGTTGAAACCAGCTTTCCAGTGATAGAAAATATTTACAAAAATATTTTCTTCCATTGAAAAAAAGCTATTTCCATCTGAGATTTGTTTTAACCTCTCTCTTTTTCTTTCCTTTACCCAGTTGAGTGACGAGATCCTCACATCCCTAGCCTCACTGTGTACACTTAGACCAACATTTAGTCATCACGACACTCCACTATTGGTGCACACTTACTGAAACTACACTCAGCCGTGCAACCACATATAGGCTTATACCACACAGATCTGTGTCAGTCTCTTCACCGAGCGTGCCAACATGTCGTGGACGACAAACCCCACTGCCCAACGGGAAGACATGGACGCCTGGCTCAGAGGCATTACAGACTGCCTCACACCAAAGACAATTGAACTGTTATTATTCTTAATAATAATCATAATTCTGAGAAGATTCCTGACACATGATTCAAGCCAAAACCAAAGCCATGTGGAACTAACCAAAATAACCTGTTCCCTAAGCAATGCCTTCACAGCCCAGCTAAAGCTAAGCCACCAGCACGTCACCCACCTTCAGGAGGAGCTGACGCGTGCCCAAAGCCGCATAGACAAGCTGCAAGTGAAAGTCCAGGACGACCTCAAGACCACCGAGTTCCTGAGAGAGCTGACGCACACTCAACACTGCAAAGACCAGCTCAAAGCGTCCGACGAAGCGGAGCATGAAACAAAGACCCAAGTTGACAAGCTCCAAGAAGCCCTTGCAGTCACTGAACGTGACAAACAAGAGTTAAAGACTGTCCAGAAGCACCTGGAAAACCAACTCCAGTCTGTTGAACATCAGCTAGAGAAAGCCAAAGCTGACATTGAAAGTAAGAACTCTAAACTCACTGCTCTGGAAGACCACCTGCGAAGGTGCAGCGTTGAAATTGACCATCTGACCCAACAGCGAGACGACGCCAAGGACGAGCTCTACGAGGTCAGAAATGAACTCCAACATGTCTTTACACAGAAACCAGAGCCAAGAAGGGAGAGACCTCCCTCAGCATCATCACTGCTGAGCAGAACAGAGTCCTCCATCCAAGAACTGTCATCCTACGGAAGAAGTGAATGGCCACACCCCAAAACGTCACCGGCCTTTACCACAGAACTCTTCCCTGCCAACCAACAAAAAGAGATCATCCAGCCAGACTCCAAAGCTGCAAATGGAATGACCTTCAAAGATCTCAACCAGCTGGCTAAGAACATCAACCAGTTCGACCCGAACTCCACGGAGGGCCACAGCATCCAGGCCTACCTCCGAGATATTGACTTCCTCCTAGAGGTGAGACCCCATTTGACTGACAGAGACATTTTATACCTCCTCAGATCCACATCCAGTCAAGAGGTACGAAGCTTCCTAGACCGACAACCTGCTCATGTCAAGTCAAACTACCAGCTGCTACGTGAGATCCTGATTAAAGAATTTACAAGTCCAGAGTCAGAACACGGTGTGTTAGTCGCCTTGGAAACCAAACAAGGTCGTCAAGAGACTCCCCAAGCCTATTATCACCGTTTCCGACAAGCCTACTTCGGTGCACATAGCAAACCTGAATCTGAAGAGGATCTGAACTTCAAAACCCTCTTCCTGAGAAACCTGCACCCAGGACTGAGTCGTCATCTCGGCATCATGGCCTGCCCAGTCACCATGACGCTTCAACAGCTACGTGACCTGACACACAAGGCCTACATCAAACAAAAGATGACTTCAAAGAAAGGTTTGAAAACATCCACAGTGTCAAACTCCAGCAGCCAAGACACAAGCCTTGCACTGGAAGACACCCAGTGGCATGACAACGCCACAGTCCTTCATCAGGAGCACAGAGAATGCTACCTCATGCTAACGACAGCTACCACTCCAACCACGTGGAAAAGTCATGGGACCCACCAGAAGGAAACAACTGGAATCAACGAGTGCATCCAAAAGCATTCTATGTGGGTAAGCGACAACGAAACCCACCTCCACACCACACTGAGTGTGTCCAAGAACACGACAGTCTCCCCTCAGAGGACATGGAGCGACTACTGAGTCGACTGCAAGTGTTCTTCAAAGACAAGCTGAACACAGAAGACCAGTGATCACCTTGCACACCTTCCTGAGACGTCCACCTGTTCTACAACAACACAGAACAAAGTGGCCTCTCACAGTCAACCACTGACAAACACCCAGAGGTACCAGAAAACACCATCCTGGTTACCCATCACACCACAAGCTCCAAACTCAAGAACCATCCGTGTGCTGCCGCAACACCAGTAAGCACAGAAGTCAGACTGTCTGTCACAACCAGAAGGCATCACAAGTGGAATGCAACAAGGAGACCACGTTTTGCACTACAGCTTCACGCATCCGTGCCAAACCACCTCCCAATGGCTGCCAGAGAACTTCCTGCCTTACTGGACTGACCCCCATCAGATCACAGAAGATCCCTTTCCAAGGCAAAGATGCGACAAGCTCATCAAAGCTAAGCCATCAAGCAAAGGGGGGAGCAAAACAGACTGAGACAGATCTGACATACATACAGCATACATACAGTACATGCACTACACTACATGCACTACTACACTGTACCACTAACATACACAAGTTAATCACATCTACCATGAAGAACATTCCACAAACATGCTCTTCCCACAGGTAGACACTGAAATCGCAACACTGACTTAGCTACCCTTTCCACAGGAAACATATAGCGATACACCCAACAAGTATAACACCTCTCATTACATGTTGACACTAGTGATCGACCGATATATCGGCCGGCCGATATATCGGGCCGATATTTGAAGTTTTTACGTGTATCGGAATCGGCCGATACACCGCTGCGCGTTCGCCGATATTTTTTTTCCCCCCGGCGTTATTTATAGACAGGCGGCCACGGGCAGCTCTGTGCTGCTAGAGACGCTGCAGTTCACGTGCCCCGCCCTCCCCCACTAGCAGAGTGCAACCTGCTCTTCACGAGAATGCTAACTTAAACTTTCAAAGGATCTTTTAAATGTTTGACTGCTGAAATATTGTCAAACACTTTGAAAATGGAAACACGTCGCCCTATAACTGTTATGTGCTTGCAACTAAGCAAGTTTGTGGGTCCAAATGGAAAACGCGAATGCCTCGTCTATAAAACTTAACTGCTTGCCATTGTATTAGGGAGCTGCAAATAGCTAAGGTGTAGGCTATCCGTTCAGTATGCATTAGGACTGTCTATGAATATTCTACATTTGAATATGTATTAATTTTGAAGGTGAAAATTAATATTTGAATATGGAAAAACACGCCCGCGGTTGCAGACTAATAACGTTACCACAGCTGCACAGCTCGCTCGGAGCGCTCACTGTCGGTTCTATACTGTGAAACTTCAATCACTGAATGAAGCCTGCTATATTTGGGACACGAGTCGCGACTCGCAACCTTAAATTGCTTGCACAAAACTCTTGATCAGCACTCAACATTTGTTTGTTGTTCATTTAACCGACGCGCAGAGACCGTGAGGGCGAGAGAGAGAGAGAGAGTGCCTGAGCGAGTCCAGGGCGAGACAGAGTGAGCTCTGCGGTCTTGGCCATTAGTTGATTTAGTTTGCTTTTTAATACGTTGTTAAATATGTTTAAACTCAAATAAACTATCTAATACTAGTAGTTATGTCTCTTTGCATTAATGTGTCCTGTTATTGACGTAATGCGCGTCAACAACAAAACGCGCTACGGGATGTTCGAATATGTTTTTTAGAGGGAAAATGCAAACGCCATTTGAGTAATTTTGACAGCCCTAGTATGCATACGGGTGCTGTAACGAACACTGGTCATAGGATTAAGTAATGCCAACGTTGTTCAGTGTTTTTTTGTGGGAGATTTATTCAGCACTCTCCTGGCTGAGGTTTGGACGCGTGTGGTGTCTCCCTCGCCATCGCAGTGATATAAAGAGACTAGACATGCTCATTTTATTTTATGTAGAAAAATTGAAACCATGCAGTATATAGTTCGTTTCTTTTAAAATGAAGTACAGTGTGCACTGTGCACTTTATTATGCTGGTTGCTACTGTGTGCAATAGTGTAATTATTTAATTTATGCTTAAATATTTATTTTCAGCACTGAACTTTTTTTGTTCTACTTTATGTTTTTAATATTTGTTAAATTGTTTATCTACTTCTTCTTGTTCTACCTCACATGTTTTTACTATTTGTTAAATATTAATTTTTGAAGTTAATTAAATGTTACTTTTATTAAATTGAGACCTGTAACATTTGTTAACATCATGTTATTTTTAAGATGTAAATTGAGGGAGCAAAATGTATCGGCTCCAAATATCGGCTCAAGAAAATCGGCAGCCCGTATCGGTCATCGGCTAAGGCTGATGGGGAAAAAATCGGTATCGGTATCGGCACTAAAAAATCCATATCGGTCGATCCCTAGTTGACACCTGTCACTGCACGACCGTAGCCATACTGGAGTCACTCAACTGCTTTGTTTTGTTTTACCTCTTCCTTCCCTTCTTCTCTTATTAGGTAAAATCCCTTTTACCCCATAAGGGTCAAGGTTACAATATAAGGATTGACGCATCACGCCTGACGTTTGCAAGTCACCTTAAAACGAATGTTAGCCAGAGAACTCCCTGCATCATTCGAATCAAAATTTGGAAGGTAAATTGGTCTAAACCTAGAACAATTTAGGAGAGAATAAAACAAACAAATCAAATTTAGTCACAAAGTTGATCAATCACCGTTTAACACAAACTAGAATAACGGTCCTAAAATTGAACTAAATTGTTCTAAATCTAACTTTTTCCACATAATTGACTATATTGAGAGAGTGAACTCGTTAGGCCTAGATAACCTAATGCCCTGCACCAGTAAAGTGACCAGTCATGGAGGAGTTGCCTTGTTGTTTGCTGTGTGTGTTTGCTTCTTCTTCTTCTGTTTCTCCAGCGTTCAATGATGTCTTCTTCTCAACCCGTCATCGATCGAGGGGGGAATATGTAGAGAATCAAGGCGAATCAAACACAACTTAATCAAATTAATCTCTCATGGGATTAATTCACAAGGCTTCAACACTCCAAGTTCTGGAGCCCACATTCCAGAGTCACAGAACGGCGCCAAGAGTTTGTTTTGGGGGACAATAAACCCCCCCTCCGAAGACTTTTATGGTCCTGCAGATAGCAACAGAATGCCACAGGAAGAAACATGTCAATAGGTTGGTGTTTTACTGAGACAGGTCAACTCCAAAATGGTGGAACGAGAGGCTCACAACCAAGACCCCTTTTGATCCCCTGACAGAGATGTTCCACAGAACACATCTCCTCGTCCCCCTTACGAGTTGAACTCGCAGTAACCTTGCGGTTGAGATCGGAGATCTCACACATAAAATCATATAAACTCACCACAGAACAATTCTTGGACCTATAACCAATCATAATTGTTGTTGTTCCTACACTTCATGTGTTATTATGCTTAGATCACATAATAACCATGTAATTGTTGTTAACTATTAACTCTTGTAATTGTTATACAACCAGTAGAAGTGTGAATGCCTCGTTTGCTCTTAAACGAACCGTATTCTCGTGATTCAAAAGATGGCTTGATTGAAATCTGCGTAAAAGGTTTTGTTTTATGATTATAATAATCATAAGGTTTAAACCATGGTCTTTTGTTTCTGCTAAGTGCTGGAGACCAGCTCACAGACCATGCATAAATTATGATAAGCAAGAAATAGATCTGCCTCCAATTGGCCAGAAGTTCCTAGGAGGCTGGACTAGAGTTTAAGTTAAAGATCCTAACAAAGGACCTCATGTGAAGATTTTGCTAGATGATTTTAGATTTTCGTTCAGTTCTGTAACTGTTAAGTCCGTGCCTCTCTCTAAAACCAGCAAGAGAGTGTTCTGTTCGTGCTTATCTCTGAAACAAAGAACATGTCCGCATGCTTCTACATCAACTAGACCAAATTCGACCAGCAGACGAATAACCCATCAAGATCAGGGTTACAATTCAGCTCAGTCAAGCCATCCGACTCGCCTTACTTTCATTTCTTTCCTTTATTTCCTTTTTCGTAAAAGTCTCGTTTCAAAGTTAAGTTTGCAACGCGCTTCGAACTGGAAAAGACTCTCATTCGCTTGCTAATCACACGTGACCAGCGGCGAAACTTCCATCCCTGCACTTCAAAGACAACAAACCACGCAACGGACCCGGCCGGGAAACCCCCCTTCGACGCGACGCAGACAAAGGGAATTCCCTCAGCCACTACAAAGCGCAAGTACTCCAGGCTCTAACTGAACTGGTGCTTTAATGTTAATTGAATAACCTCTCTAAGAAATGAAGGTTCAAATTAATGCTTGGTGGTCCTTTCAGGTGATGTCTTACGTGCATATAGAAAGTTGAAACTTTCTCTCACTCTTTCCAACTCACTCTTTCCCTTTCGCGACTGTATGAATGTGTGTGTGCGTGATTATGTTTAGTTATGTTTAGACCTTAGAGTTGTGTTTAGAATAGCTAATAAAGGTTTCCATATATTTGAAAAGTTAAATCTTCTTGTGTCGTGTTTGCACATTTAATGTCTTGTACTGTTCGATTTAAAGTTACCTTGCTAAGACATAGTGTTTCACTATAGATTTGGTTATAATTACGGCCCGTTCAAATGAACTCTAAGCGAGTCATTTGCTCGGTTCAGTGATTCGGTTCCATAGATTCATTGCAAATCAATGAATCATTTCCCTTTTGAGCTAAATTGGCCTTCGGCCCCCTTAAATACATTTTATGTATATTATTAAATGTTGCATTTGCTACACACCATCTTTCTTGGACACGAAGAAGAAACTGGCTGCTGCGGGAGATGTGGATGGTCGGATGTACCCTTGATCTAGAGCCTCCTTGATAGATTTTCTCATCGACTCTTGTTCAGGGATGGACAAGGAGTAGATTCGACCCTTGGGTAGTCGTGCGTCTGGAACCAGATCGATAGCACAATCCCATGGTCGGTGCGGAGGTAACTTTGAAGCAGTGACAGGATTAAAAACATCAGAGAACATGGAATAACAGGCGGGAATATTCGTTGACAGATTTTCTGTGGGACTCTCAATGGACGTGGAATTCACTGTGATCGATTGGGTTTTTGATTCGTTGACTAAACAAGATGATGGACCCTTGTGGCTAGTGCATTGGCATCCCCATTGCAAGATCTTTCCAGACTCCCAGTCGATTGTTGGTTGATGACGAATTAGCCATGGTCGACCAAGGATGAGATCTGTTTGACTATTTAGAAGCACAAATGGTTTGAACCATTCTTGATGCGTCTTTTCTACACATAGTTGAATGGGAGTTATCTGGGTAGTAACACTCTTCTTGTTAATCAACTCACCCGTTACAGCATAGATGAAGTAGGTTTTGGGTGTGTTGATCTCTCGCAGCTTGAGTCTCTTACAGAGGTCTCCAGAGATAAAGTTTCCCGCTGACCCCGAGTCGACGATAGCTGTCACAGAGATGCAGATTTCTTGAATTCTTAAGATCACGGGAATTGTGAGCGGTGCTGAAACAAGAGTGTGATCCAGAACTGAGCTTACCATCATTTTCCCAGGTCTAATTGGGCAGTTAAGTCTGAAATGGCCCTTGGTACCGCAGTACATACACAGCTTTAACTCTTTCCGCCGAAGACGTTCAGCCTGGGAAATCTTGAAAGTGTCAACTTGCATTTCTTCGACTTGATTCTCGAATGTGGAACTCTTGATATTCGGTTGAGAAACAGGATGATAGGAGGACTGATCAGGGTAACAACTCTGGGATCTTTGATGTACTCGCATGGCTTTTTGAATGAATTTTTCAATTCCTAAGTTGTCATCGTAGATGGCCAGTTGGAGGCGTAGGGCTGGATTTAATCCGCGGCGAAACACAGAAATCAGAGCTCGTTCATTCCACTCCCTTTTGGATGCTAGCGTGCGAAATTCCACAGAATTCTCAGATAGTGACTTCTTCCCTTGGCGTAGTTGTAAGAGCTGTTCTCCGAAAGAGGAATCATCCGCGGGTCGTCCGAAAACTTCCTTGAAATGTTTCACGAATTCTTGAATTGACGCAACCACTGTTGATTCCTTCATCCATAATGCCTCAGCCCATCGTAAAGCCGCTCCTGATAGTTGCTGAATGATAAACGCTACTTTCGATCGCTCAGTAGGGTAGAATTGAGCTTGCTGTTCCAGAGCAAGTGAACACTGCAACAAGAATCCGTTGCAATCCTCCGCCCGACCAGAGAATGGCGCCGGACGCGACGGGGGACTTGCAAAGCAGGTGATCGAAGAAGCGGTGCTCACGGAAGTACTCATGGGGGAAAACACAGGTCTCACTGGGGGAGCGGCGACTGGTGTGGGGCTGGGAGACACAGCAGGTTGTTGGGAATTCATCTTGATCTTCACCTCTTTCTGTTGTTTGGTCAAGCCCTCTGTCAGGATTCAGACTCGGAAACAGATGTAAGTGATAAACAAACTTTTCTTTATTTAAAGTCAAGGTAAGTATTCAGGATTTCAGGTGCTCAGAGGTGATCTTCGAGGAGGATACGTGGCAGGAATTCATCCAGGTGAGTGAATCTTCTTCTTTAGGAATAACATAAATGGTGACACAGTGCAAATACTTTCCTTTTCTCTCTTTCAGATCGTCTTCGAGCAGACGGGATTCAGGAAGGATTCCAGGTGAGTAGATCCTTTTCAGTGCAGTAGATAGGGAACTAACACAGTTCAGTGATTCTTGCTTTTTCTCTTTACAGAGCATCCATAAGGTGAACGAGACTCATGGCAGATTCCAGGGCACAGAGAACGAGAACCACGGAGGGGGTCCTGGGAACATCAGAACAAGGACAGAGAGGTTAGTCTTTTTAGATGAGTATACTTTACGTTCTGGCTCGTTGGATGACTCGGAGGGAAGCAAGTGGAGACTGGTTAGGGTCTTTTCCTGTTGGAGGCTTGACAATGACTGACTGTGAGCTGGGTGCTTTTGTGTTGGCTGGGAAGGGCGTGCTGAATGGAAACAGGTGCAGGTGATTAGTACTCTGGGGAAAGTGATCGTTGCGTGGTGACTAGGGAGGACTCTGATTGGCTCCTGACAATAACGCACTGACAAACTAAAAGATATGATATATTATGACCCACTGTAAAAAAACAAAACAAACGAACAAAAAAACAACATAGTAATTATAAACTTCAGTGTTTATTTTTGTGCAACGTGGACTTCAATGTTTAATTTGTGTGACTTTACCAACGCATTTGATTTGTAAGTGTAGCAGGGTGACTGATATCCATAGGATATCATTCACCTGTCCTTAATTTATTAAGCCCCCTCCTCTTTTTTGATATATATGAGATGTGTGGTGGCCACTTTGTATGCGTCTTGGTATCACCCGCTTAAAGGAACACTCCGACTTTTTGGGACTTTAGCCTATTCACCTTACCCCCCAGAGTTAGATAAGTCCATACATACCTTTTTCATCTCCGTGCGTGCTATAAGTCTGTTTGACGCACCCACCGCTAGCCTAGCTTAGCACAAAGACTGGATGTGAATGGTTGCAGCTTTCATACTAATCCAAATGAGTGACAAAATAACGCAAACGTTTTCCTATTTACATGTTGTGGTTTGTATAGTCACAGAGTGTGCAAATATCAAGGCCATATGAGACACAGACATCTTTTGACCGTATAAATACTATATTTTCTGAAGGGGAAGCACTGCTACTTGGGCAGAGTGATAACAATCACCTGAGACGCACCGTGACGAGGAGCAGAGAGTTCGCTTCGCTCAGCGTTGGAATAAAGAGTCAGCAATTACTAACTTTAGATAGAAAAGCATAGTTTATCATGGGTGTTTGCTTTATTGTATGAGCTGTGACAATAAACAGGGGAGACCAGGTAATACAGTACCATGTTTCATTGATTTCCAACCAAAAACGCACCCAGATTTATAAATATCACATGAATAAATAATTATTATTACAGGAATCAATATATTTTAAATGCAATTTATTAGCTGAACCAAATGTATTCAACAGTAGCCTATATAATATACAGTATTGCATTACTATAGGATAGAATAAGGGGAAAGTAATAGCACAAATTGTTTTTGCACAATGAACTCACAGCCTATCGTACCCTTTTGCACGCTCAAGTTCGTTATTTCCATGGTTATTTCAAATTTAGGGTACTAGGCGCGCCGCGCGCAGGGTGCAAGTTCAACGCGGTGAACGCGCTCGTTTTTTTTTTCCCAAGCGCGTCCGCACCGCATCAAGATAAAAACATATTCATACCCTAATCATATAATAGTGTCACTAACGTTACATTAGATCTGGCTAAAGGCACTGTTACAGTAGGTCATCTAAAAACATAACGGAACACTTACCTCAGCCGCAGGTGATCCACTTGTCCTGTCTGTGCTATCGATGGGATGGCCGTATCCTTCAGCACATTATGGTCCGTGTGGCAAATTCCATTTTTTCAAAATAGTCGTCCTCATTGAAATGTACCGAGCAAACATAATGTCCCTTGATAATCTTAGGTGTGTTTGGATAAATATCCAGAGTAAGTTAGACATTTCTTCATCCAGTCAGCGTTTTTAGTTGGAATTCTGTGAAACATGGTTACCTCCCCTGTTTACAGTCGCAGCTATTTACAATAGAGCGAAAACCCATGACTCTAAACTACGCTTTTACTATTTATAAATTGCTGACTCTATTACCCAAACACTGAGCGAACTCTCCGCTCCTCACCACGGCGTGTCTCCGGTGATGCGGTTATTACGCCGTCAAAGTAGCAGTGCTTCGCCTTCAGAGAATAGTTCCCAGGTTTTATACGGTTAAAAGATGTCTGTGTCTCATTTGACTTTGTTATTTGTACATTATGTGACTATACAAATCACAACATGTAAATAGGAAAACGTTTGTGTTATTTTGCCACACATTTGGATCAGTATGAAAGCTGCAACCAGTCACATCGAGTCTTTGTGCTAAGCTAGGCTAGCGGTGGGTGCGTCAAACAGACTTATAGCACGCACGGAGATGAAAAAGGTATGTATGGACTTATCTAACTCTGGGGGGTAAGGTGAATAGGCTAAAGTCCCAAAAAGTCGGAGTGTTCCTTTAACATCATCTGCGGCTGCCGAGGTTGCAGTGGTAGGCTGTTTCTAACGCTGCTGTGTGTTAGTTTCCCACTCTATCAGTGGCAACGATGGAGTGTCATTTATATGAACATGAGAAGCTGTATTATATTATGGTGTGCGACGACGAAGCAGTTTGTGAGCAGTATCCCTCTGTGGCCCCCTGCATCACTGAGCCTTTGGGCTAATACGGGGAACCATGTATCACTGATGACTTGTGATTACGTATAACTACGATTGCGCCGCTGTTTTGCCTGCATGGTTCTGGATGGTGGAGGTGAAGGAAGTGAAGAAGGGGTTTCAGGAGGGTGGAGGTTAAATTCAGTATATTCTATATCGATTATTTTATATAAAATTTTAATTGATATATTTTTGCATGTCAGCAATCAGCATCGTTTTTAGGAGTGCATAAATATATATGGGAACCTTAGTATGATGTATGAGGGAACCCCCAATGAATCAAACATCAAATAAAGCAAAACGACAGGGAACAACAACAGAAGTCCTCACGGGTAAAAATCGGTGGATTCTGGAATCCACTGCTGCTTCAATGTATATCTAATAAGTGATTATAATCAAGGTATTAAAGGTGCAGTGTGGGATTTTTAGCGACATCTAGCGGTTCGGTTGCGAGTTTGCACTAATGGCTCAGCCCACTGCTCACCCCTCCCTTTCGAAGAAGCTACGGTTGCTCTGAGACAGCAGACAATAGCCAGAGTAATGCCTGGTTCAGATTACACGATTTTTTTTGTCTGTTACGATAGTCACTGTGTCAGATTACGCGATTTTGGCTCCTAAAATCTTGTTGTGTCGTGGACAAGACACATGTCAGACTACACGTTACTTCTTGACCAGTCATCACATGCCGTCTTTAACGGCGCGCGTGATGTCATCGAGAAGGCGAAACTCGTAGCGAGTGACTTCCTGGATTGCTCGGCAGCGCCTTTTCAGCGTGAGAGATACAGATACAGAGAGTGTGTGAACTGGTTGAATTGCGTGTGTCTCCTGGCCATTGCGTGAGACTTGAGAACCCTGCTCGAAGAGGACAGTATGGGCTGTCAATCCTCCAAAGAGAACTTGAGGTAAAATATTATTTTCTTATATATTTTTACTTCTAGTTTTAACGTTAGCACCATCGTCTCTCTTTAGTTTTGTCTTTTTTGAAAGTTGTATGTGGAAAAGCTTGTGCTCCTGTTGGTCAACCTCATACATGTGACGGTACCGTCGTGGACGACCGTTAAAAAAAATTAAACATGCTAGTCTTTTTGTCGTGTGAAGCATCGCAGACGCGACGTAGGTTGTCGCCCACTATGACACACTATACGAGATTTAATTTAATATAATAATAGTAATCAGCTGATTGTCTCACAAACGTAACCAGCAGCACATTTCTCACCATGTAGCAAACCCAAAATACAGCGAGGGAGAACAACCACATAAAACTATGCAGCTCTATATTTGAAGATGCTATAAATCCATTTTGATGAATTTGAGTAAAACTGTGTTTTCTTTAGCAAGAAAATGGGAAGATGAAAACCAGTATTTTCTGTTTCAAATGTTCACATAGCATTTGTAGGTTGAAATAGCAATAAAAAATGAAATCCAGGTTTTGATTTTCAAAGATTTATTATAAAAACAGATTGCATTTGCATTTCCCAAAATGCAATAAATCCATTAATTAAAATTTTTTTTTAATATGCAATTAATCAAAATAAAATTTTTTACACATTGAATTTCTTGTGCATACTATAAATCCATTGCTTTAATATAGCAATATTCGGTAACACTTTACGGGAAAGGTTTTCGCACGTTAAAAAAAAATTCGACCTCACGTTATGTCAGTCACGCTTGCACACCGCCTCCGAAACTTTCGTCCATCATAAAATTAATCGGATCGGGTTCGATTTTCTGCGTTTTTCGCATCCAGAGCCAGCATTTTGAGAGGTCTTTTGACAATTCAGGGCCGGGGGAGCTCGTCCTCAAATCATTGCACATATGCGCAGTGTTGCCAACTTAGCGACTTTGTCGCTATATTTAGCGAGTATCATACCTGCCAACTTTTGAGTTTTGCTTGGCGTGAGATCTGTTGACGGGGGGGGCGGGGGGGTCGTTCATAGATCGTTCGCTATAGATCAAAGGAGATTTGTAACTAATTTGCGGTATAACTAGTGGATCACGAGTTGCCCAACAGATAGATCAATAGATAAACTCAACTTCAGGCATTTGACTGACCCATAGCTGTCAACATCAAAGGGAGATTTCCCAGGAACCATCCCCAAAATAAGGTTTTATTTTCTCATGATTCTTACTCACAAACTTAAATAACTTAATAACTTAAATAAATCACTAATCAAAAAGTCTAAAGAGTTTAGATCTAGCCCACATATGTGTGAGAAAGAGCACTGTGTCATTAAAAAAAATATCATAGAGAATGTTTAAATACTAAGATCAGCTTACGAGGGAAATGGGGAGGCTGTTTCTGCTGGAGATGATTGGGAGAGGTCTCTGCACCTTGAGGTCTCTGCGCGCGCTGACATGGAGTAAAGCCTTGTTTATACTCGACGCGTCTGCACGAGCGCGGTAAAAATGACGCGTTGGGTGCGCAAGACCGGCAAGACCTCACTTCGAGCTGTGTGCAAAGCTGTTTTGTTACAGCGCGCGCGGAACCGCATCCGAGGACGATCGACTTCAAGCCGAATCTGTCCAAACGTGTACGTCTCACACAATCAGAGTGCAAAAATACGAGATATTTTATGGGAAATACTAACATGGGAAGACAGTAAAAGAGCTAAAATACGCGAGAAACCCGGAAAAACGGGAGGGTTGACACTTCAGTGTGAGAAATCGGGGGTGTGGCGTGTGAGCGTGTGAAACCAATCAAATGCGGGTGTCTCACGGCCAATGCGTGAGAGTTGGCAGCTATGGAGTATTCAGACCCCCTAGCGACAAATTTTCAAAAAAGCGACTAGTGACAAATCTAGCGACTTTTTCTGGTGTTATTAGAGACTTTTGGAAACTCTCTGATGTGAAATCACATATCGTTTTTCCTCATCTCAACGAGCAGTGAGTGCTGCCGTGGGTCCCACCCCGTCCCAAATCACTCACAGGTGGCCCAGTCCTCGCGCAGCAGCCCCTCCCAGCTGTAGACAGACAGAGCAGGAGATGTTCTCTTCCGCGTTCAAACTGCAAAACAATCCCGCAAATGAGTCACTATTTTTAGCGACTTTTCACACCTCAACTTTTTGCTTTTCTCCCTTTGCTTTCATTCACTCTACGTCTACCCTCTTTAGTGAATGGCTAGGGGAGCAGATCATCTGTTGAACGCCACTGACGCCACTTGAACGCCAGGTGAATGAGCAGTGTTTTCCCACGGACCTATCACTTATCTGCTTTCTTTAAATAATAATTTTTTATTTATTTAAACAATTTAGTTTCCTTTCTTTTCTTGTGCTTGCTGTATTACTTTTTTGTCATTCACTATATATCACTCGTTTTGTGTGATAAAAAACAAACACACTCAAACAAACACACAACACAAAAATATATAGGAAATGAGAACAGCTTTATTTTACATTCGTCTATATTATATTATAATATATTAAATACAACATTTGAGCTGAGCATTAATTTATAGAGAAAACATATTAGGCAAGCAGAACGCAAATACGACGCGATGTCGTCACGGATATGCTAATTAACGTATGACGTCATCTAGCGACATTTAACGACTTTTAGGGAAGGCGTTAGCTACTTTCATTTGAAAATAGTTGGCAACACTGCATATGCGCCGTGCTTTCAGTTTCAGTTTTCAATTCGATCAAGTGTTTATGTTCTCTTCTCTATATTGGATTATGAAATTAATAAACCTCCCCTTTCAATCAGATTTAAATTTAGGATCGAATAAGGTGTGATTGAGCAGCCTATTCGATAACTAATGTATTATTTGGGCACAATATATGAAGAGTTCAGATGCAAAAGCCTCTAAATGCCATTTGAAATTTTCTTCTAAAATTACCATTTTTATCAAGCTTGTATATTTAAGTTCAGTAATTTCACTTAAATGACAATTAATAGGTAATCTTCATTGCCATTTAAGTGAAATTACTGAACTTAAATATACAAGCTTGATAAAAATGATCATTTTAGAAGAAAATTTCAAATGGCACTTAGAGGCTTTTGCATCTGAACTCTTCATATACACAATATATACACAATAACAGCCTAGCTGTTCTGTCTGCCCAGCGCTTCCACCGGGCCGCACACGGGTGTGTGTGTGTTTGTGTGTGTGTCCATACCTGGTCCATACCAGACACACTGCCAGTCTCCGTTCAGAATCGATTGGTTCACGGAAATTGGTGGTCTTGTTTTTAATATGTGGCTCCAGAATTGCTAGCAAAGCATCAAACTGTTCCACTGACATTCTGAGGTAAATTTTGAATCGCTCAGGATAAATTTGCAACTCCTTGATAAGGTGGAACTCTCCTTCCTCTCTCGATTTCAGGATTGGATGGACGTAATATTTTATCTTTCTTCTCTTTTCAATAAGAGAGAGGGCAAAAATCATCCTCACTGCTTGACGAATCCATTTGGTATTTTTGCGTTTTTTCCCGCAAAGGTTTAATAAATACACAACGGACTCGGTGTGCAAGGTTTCTATGCGTGACGAATTTTTAGGCTGACGAACACGAAAATTCGCATACGAAAATTCGTACTCAGTGTGCAATGGCCTTTAGGGTACATGTCATTAATTATCATGAATTTATGTATAAATGAATGCTTTCATACTTTAATATCATCAGGAACTAACAACGTTTTTTTTTTTTTCATGACTTCATGGATGAACAACACCTTAATTAAAACATTTACTAAGATGAGCACGTCATCATGAATTATGATTTATTAACCATGATCTAACGTTACTTCTGCACATCGCTGTTGTCAACCTTGGGATGTCGCCGATGAGCATTTTGACGGCGATCAGCAGTAAAATGGCTTGGTCCTGCTCGGTTTTCTTTGACTTTGAATAAAACAACTGAAAGTTTTTCAAAAGATCCCTGGGGTCAGTGTGTCAGCGTGACAGAAGTTTGATGCTGTCGTGTGAGAACAAGCAACAGCCAGCATTTCCTCCTCCCGAGTGCCTCATCTTCTTTATCTCATGTAAATGATTCGATTTCGATGTCACGTTTAACCATGTAGGATGCCTTACCCACCGCAGGTTCACCAATGCAAATTATTCATTTTTTTTGTTTGTTTGTTGATCGAAAGGACAAAATAGATAAGAAAACCTAGGAAGCCGGGTGTAGTTAAAGCGCTGCTGTTACTGTTTACATTGCGTGGAATGGTGCGTTTTGATTGGTTAAGCGGATATAACGCATTTTGCAGAAATGAGAGATTGGCATTTGTCGCGGTTTGGAAAGAAAGGGAGAAAACGTTACATAATAACAGGCCGGATATCGCATTTTACGTAAAGTTAAACATTGACTTTTCATTACCGACCAGATACAAAACAAATTTTTGCAGTAACTCATTTTTTTTTAAATGGCGTTTATCGCGTTTTATTTTTTCTAACAGGGTAGTAATAGTTTAGCTGGCTAATATGAGCTGTTACTGAGGCTGAACTCGGTAAAGCGTAAAGCTTTGTTTTTACTCGACGCGTCCGCATGAGTCCAAATGTCGGAGGTGCACACGCTGTTACAATCATGTCATTTTTTGCCGCGCGCACACCTCCGCATCCCATAGACACCATTTACTACACACAATAGGCTTCTTCTTTGATTTTCGATCGACTAAGATCTTTTACAAGATCGACTGGTTAGTGATTCCTGTAACATACTGTTTTACGGTCAATGACATGAGTACTAATCAGCTGTCTCACGAACGTAACAGCACATTTTTCCCCACATAACAAACCCATAACACAGCGAGTGAAAACTAAGTTACATGAAACAATCCCAACTCCATATTTTACACCACTCACAAGGGAAAAATCACTACTCACGGAGTTTAAGGCTAGCTTCCTGCTTTCCGCTCCTTCTCTTTCAAGGTAGTGATGAAACGCGTTCTGTAGCGCTGTTTGTTTAAGTTCGGCTACGGTAGAAAGATGACGTCACAATATGGCGACCTTCATAGAAGGTTATGGTTAAATGTCTCATTATAAGGTAATACAAACATTATGGTTTATTAAGTAAGTTCTTTATACACCTGAAAACATATGGATGTAATATTGCATTTCTGTTAATAGATACTCAACTTTTTTATACATTGCACCTTTAATCAATATTTTTCCTTCTAAACATAAAATAAGTTGGATGACTTCTCTATGGCTTTTGAGATTTTACTTTGTTATAGAAGATACCAGTGTTATTACTGAAATGTTCTTTTCATTAGTGCCCGAGCACTAACAGTGTGAGGACCCTATTGAAACTGTTAGGGTTATTTTTTTCTTTTTTCGGCAAAGTAAGTACCATTTTCGGGGCCGCAACATGCTCAAAAACTCACCAAATTTGGCACGCATGTAAGGACTGGTGAAAAATTTCGTATTTAGTGGGTTTCGCGGATGGGCGTGGCAAAATGGCCTACCTAGTGCCACCTAGAAAATTGCAAAAAATTAGCCCCTCGTCCACGTTCAACCTACAAGCACGAAATTTGATGGGGACGTGTATCATATCAAGACGCACAAAAAAGCCTCAAGAACCCATACCCTAAACTCAACAGGAAGCCGGCCATTTTGAATTTGGCGCCCATTTTGGGACGATTTACACACTCCGTACTTTAACGAACTCCTCGACCTGTACGAAATTTCTGTGGTACATCTACCATGTTCAGACGCACAGAAAAGTCTGTTGGAGCGATTCCCTAAACTCGACTGGAAGTCCGCCATTGCTAATTTTACCGCCAGTTTTGGATGATTTACTCATTACGTACTTTAACGAACTCCTCCTAGGGATTTAGTCGGATCGACTTCAAATTTCTGCTGTGCCTTCTAAAGGCATTGACGATGTAAAGTTGTGCTATCTGCGCGTTTTCGTACATGGGCGTGTCTGTGGTGTCGATGATTCGCCAAGAAACAGGAAGTTGTAGTAACTTGGCTGTAAATGCCCAGATCTGCACCAAATTTTACACATTTGACAAGAGTCCTGTCCTGAACAAATCGACATGCCGACATTCACCCACAGTCATAGCGCTACCTAGTGGCAACAGGAAGTGACCTTTAACGAAGCAGCCCCAGTTGCATGATTGAACGATATGTTCGAAATTTCTGTGGTACATATACCATGTCCAGACGCACAGAAAAGTCTCTTGGAGCGATGCCCTAAACTCAACAGGAAGTCAGCCATTTCTAATTTCACCGCCATTTTTGGATGATTTACTCATTACGTACTTTAACTAACTCCTCCTAGGGCTTTAGTCGGATCGACTTCAAATTTCTGCTGTGCCTTCTAAAGGCATTGACGATGAAAAGTTGTGCTATCTGCGCGTTTTCCTCAATGGGCGTGTCTGTGACGTCGATGATTCGCCATGAAACAGGAAGTTGTAGTAACTTGGCTGTAAATGCCCAGATCTGCACCAAATTGTACACATTTGACAAGAGTCCCGCCCTGAACAAATCTACATGCCGACATTCACCCACAGTCATAGCGCCACCTGCTGGCAACAGGAAGTGACCTTTAATGAAGCAGCGTAGCAAATTCACAGCCGCACCGGCTGAGCTGCAAAATATGCAACGTGGCCGACTCACACCCCGATGCGCTACAGGTGCGAGGGCCCGCCCATCGCTGCTTGCAGCTTTAATGTTTTCTCTTATGTCTGTATTTGATGAATGCAGTAACAGTTCTTGTTCATTTAGCAAGGATTATTGACAGACTGGGAAGAGATGTGCTGCAACAATGTCAAATATGTAATATATATATATATATATATATAGAGAGAGAGAGAGAGAGAGGGAATGCGCGTGACGTCATCGTCGGCCGGCGTGCCTGCAGTTCCTCACAGTGAGTGGCAAAAAGACTGAGCGGCTGTATATGTGTTCAGCGTGAATGCCGCGAAAAACAAACACAACACACACAAATAAAGTGGGAAAGAGCTTTGCGATTGACTGTAGGCCTACAACTAGATTTGACAAAACATCAGAGGTATATTTTTACAGACTGCTATGGAAAGAGGAGCAAATGGATCGCAGCAATTCACAGAAACAACTGGACTCCAGTCAGCGAAAGGTGGATTTGCAGTTATCATTTTGTGTCAATATGCTGAATTTAGCTGTAAAACCATACCCGTATATTTTGTATTGTTATATACATTAACAGCTCATCAATTAAATATTTATCATTGCATATTCTGCATTATGTTTTTTTAATAAACACTGACCAAAAAACGTATAAAGTTTTAGGGCTGGACGATATGATATATATATATATATATATAGGCTATATATATATATAGGCTATATATAACACTGATATAAGTGATAACCCGGATTTAGACCTACCTATATTATATTTATATAAATCGTTCACAGGCAAATTTGCTTTATGTTTAGGTCTTGCTTTTATTTCCCCGGTGTCGAAATCAGGCAATAAATGTCAGGCAACACGATTCCTGGCTGCATGTCAATATCAATGGATCACTGGATCTTTAGTAAGTTGTAAGGAACACTATATTGAGTCCAACATTTAGTTTAAATTGATAAAATTGTTCGATTTAGTCGCATTTTCGCAGTTTTCCCCTATTAAATCCAGTCACGCAGCAGATCTTTTGCCACTCGGTCAGGCTGAGGGGGTTGTCACGCGGGAAAGTCACGTGACAATGCATTCCCTCTATATATTTTTTTTTACATTCAGGCATAAAAACCTGAAAAAAAAAAATTTAGTTGGCTTCAAAAAGAAAAATAAAGACTTTGCAAGAGGGAAAAATAGGTCTCCTTTAACCAAAAAAATATTCAGAAACCCAAGCACTAAAATGCAACCAGTTTCTGTGTTTTGGCCAAAAAAAAAAAAATTAAAATTAAAAAAAATTAATTCCCGCAGCAATATATGACTGTGAGTAAATGAACAATGTTTCATTTTTGGTGAGCTGGTCCTTTAAATGTATACAGAACTTCCGTCTTGTGTGCAGTTTGCCTGAGGTGTTTTCAAACATTGCTCATTCCACTGTTTTCTTCTGTAATCAGGCCACATTTTGTGCATGGAATTTATATTGACCTGTATGGAACACTGGTGTTTAAAACACAGATCATCATCATCATCATCACTCTGTGATTTAAAGGAGATTGTTATGTCTAAAGACAAATACCAGGCAGTTTCATGATCTCATTGAGTTTGGCCACTAGTTTGTGTCTCAAATGACTTGGGGAACCAAATGTGGTTAACCGAAGGCGTCGCCCAGCCAGAGTTTGACTGAAACCCACAACGTCTTGAAGGCACGAGAGGCTACCAGCATTTGTGCTAATGACCATTCTTTAACTGAATGAAAGTACACAATGAGAGAATAAACAATGGGAGCCCAGGGGCACGTGACTCTGCCAGAGTTTATTTCTTTATGGTACAGTTCGGTTCATTGGAACGCTCTCGCTGGCTTTTGCCAGATTTCAATAGTGTCAACAATGCAGTTCTTGGGCAAAACAAACAGGCAGCGCTGCAGATAAGATTCGGTAATCAGAGCAGCACAGCCTGCGTGTAACGCGATTTAACTCAATTTATATGTAAATTAAATATTTTGATTATAATGAGCTTACTGTTCAAGTTGTATGGAATGGAGTTTGTTTGTCTTCCTGTGCAAGAAGCATGAGCAAATTTATTGCCTGAATCTCTCTCACTATCGCTCTCCTTTATAGACTGACATCCCAAACTTGGCTGGTCGGAAATAAATGGGAGGCGAACACGGTAAAATTGCCTGGAACAGAGGGCGGAAGCACGCTGCTATCGCTTAGCCTGCATGTTTTTAATTGACTTGCGGCGAGATCTCAGTGTCTTCCGTTTGCAGTAGATGCCACATGCGGCATCATTAGCGCAGAAGCTGTCAGATTAGTTTGAAGCGCAGAAATAATTTGGTTTCATTTTTTCTCGCTCTTGACGTTTGCACGCAAGCAGAAAGGCTCTTGCACATTTCATGAGTAGAAAACAAAACAGCCTGAAGTAATTTCTTTTTCAATAAATGCTACTTCCAAAATACATCAAACTTAGGAGGTCACACTATTACACTGACGTGTTTTATTTTCCATTTTAAGTTTTTGCATTCCAAAATTAGGGAAAGTCTTAATGATGTGTGTGAATTATGTGATTAATAAAAACATTACAACAAATGTAAATTAATGTCAGTTAATGCTTAACTGGTTTAACAATTTTACTAAAATTAATTTGGTCAGAACCACTAGCATTTTTTTTTTAATTACTAAAATGATAGTTTTCTAGTAGTATTAATTATAGATTTTGCAAAAATCAAACAAACGAAAAAAGACTGGATTGGAGCATTGTAAGAGACACAGGACTCCATAGTGTACCACAATTGTGGGAAATGCCTGTACAGAAATAAGCGAGTAAATAAATTTGGCTAGCACAGTATTTTGTAGGGGCTCAGTTTTAATTGCTAGTTTGCAGGCACAGAATATCTGCATATGCATCATTGTGCTACAAACTAATGGTGTGTGACATTACTGCTGAGTCAGCACTTCACAGCATGTTGGAATCACAATAGTGAGAGGACACGAGAGGGAATGGCCTTTTGCCGAGCATGAAATGAAAATCGAGTTCTGAGAGCAGGTTGACACGCTCTTTTCGTCCATTTCCAAAACAGGAAAAGCAGCATAGAGCAAGCGAAAGCAGCACAGCTGTTCTCAGGGGAGATTGCCAAATGCTTTGCACCCAGTTCAAGAGAAAAGTCGTCAAATTCATTCACTGCTGTCTAACATCACATGACCATAAAACCTGGTTCACTTAGGGATCACAGGGATCATCAGACATTGAAAATATCAATAAATAAGAAACAGATCTACTAGAATACATTTCCCATTTAAAATATAAAGAGAATTCATGTTTGACAGTGTGAAAAAATACACTATAATAGAAAAAAACCTATGAAAAAAACCTGCTAATGAAAAGTACCTCAAACATTAATTCTGCTTTTAAAAATGTTATCATGTTATAATGTTATTTGAACATGTACTTACATATGTTTCTTTTTATACTCGTATTTTATTTATGATTATCGTCAGATAGAGTTTTAGATCAGATCATGTTCCATTTGGCAAGTTAAGGTATAACATTTGTATTTTCCTATAGATTATATCTTCTTTCAGTTGTGATCATCTGTTGCTCCTGTATTATTTTATTGTATTAAAGTGTTGTAAATAGCTGCACTTTTACCTGAAGCAGGTCTCCTACTCTTGCCACTGCAAAAGTATATGCTATGGTATTATTACCATGTAACAATGACAAAGTTGATATATATTTAACTGCAAATGTGCAGAGATTGTTTATTTATTCTTTTTTTTTTTTTGCAGTAAAGGGAGTATAGTTTAGAAAATAATATTTAAGTTTTTCTGCCTAGTTCAAAAATATATTTTTTATACATGTTTATCACAAATGATACAAGTTATTTAATTTTATATTTCACACATACTGTACAGGTTCTGTGAGGCACTAATATTCTAACAAACACTGTAATCTGGAAGATGTGGTTTTGGGCTTATCGTAACATAAATGCAGCCAATTTCTTCATTAAAGATGAACAAGAAACTATTCACATTTAGCACAAGTACTTCAAACCTGTGACCTGTTTTCTGAGTAACATTAAGAATATCTCTATAGATTGTTTCAACACCGCCGCCACGACCGATCAGATAGGGCTCATGCTTATAACAGTATCCTGGTGGACTAGACTCATTTAGACCGAATTACTAATTTGGTTTAAGCCAGGTTTCAGTAAGGCAAAGTACATCGAAACTCTTATCTGTGACCATTTCATTTTAGGTGTGAGCGATCTTATGTTTAGAAGACCTAGCTTTAGAAATTGTTTTTGATCACTGATATTGAGATTTTGTGGTTTAATTACAATAAGATTTTTCCTAGATCCTACAGTAGCTTTATTGTTTGGGCTCACTAAACTGGCTCGAATAGACACAGTTTCAATATAATGTTCTACACTACTTATATCAATTAACCCTCTGATGGTCTTCCTTTATGAGTCACGTCCTGGGCCTTCCCGGTCAGAAGTGACCGGAGGCCTAAAAATGAAACTTCTTCCATCCCAGTAAAACCAATGCAATTTATTTTTGTTCTATAATATTTATTCTTTTTAATTTAGTATTTTGAGACAATTTGATTGAATTTATTAAGATTTATTTAATATTTATGGTCTATTTTGTTCAATTGAAATATATATATATATATATATACTATTTTTTTAAAAATATATATATTAATGCACTATTTTTGTTTAATATAGAGTCTAGGCCTTCAGAAAAAAAAAATAGTTTTTGAAGAAAATTAGCACCATCTGGTTACAGTATATAGAAAAAGCGTAGAATCATGGTGTAACCACTAGATGACATGTACAGCTCTCTATGGAGAGGGATGTGAATTCCCCAGCTGTTTATGAACACATTTTTTTTTTTTTGTTTGGTGGTGGATTTGAATATACAATTGAAACAATCTCAAAAACTATTTCTTATTAAAAAATTTGTAAAAAAATAAAAAAATAAAAAAAAAGGTGAATTTTTGTGTTTTTGTCAATTTCCAATTCATTTCTTATGGGGGTCATTTTTGACCAAAGACCAAAATCGTGACTAATTTTTTTTACGACCACTTAGCAGGCTCGGATCATGAAATTTTTTTGTGTGTTCACATACCTAATGCCAGAAATTTCTGTGATTTTTAAAAATTCAAAACAGAAAATTATTCGGTCAGAAGTGACCGAGGACCATCAGAGGGTTAAGTTGGGACAGCAAAGGCTGTGATTAAGACTGTGGAGACTGACATTACATCAATGACGTTGTCGCGTTCCAACTCGCGAAGAGGGGAGAAGCGGTTCCGGGTGGAGATCTCGAAGACTGGGAGGGGCAGAGAGGTTCTAGCTCTGGTCCTGGCTCGTGCCTTCCGCTGTTGAATCACCCAGGGTCCATGGTGTTGTGTCGGTGTGGGAGTGAATGAAACCAGAGATGATCGCGTCCTCCTCGCATCGCTCCCGATTGTTTTTTATAGGTAATAGTATCGAGGATAAGTTCACATGATATAAAAATAGAAAGTGTTTGTTGATAAATGACTGGTAAAGAATAAAATTGAGGATTAATAAAACAATTCGACAGAGCTACAAACACAGACCGCACGCGCATGCATGGACTTTAGAAATTTATGAATTTTGGAAATTCTTAACTTGTCAGTGTGTAAAATTTCTTGCTTGACAGGGTTTCCATGATGAGAGTCTGCTTGGCTCCGATGAAGATATATAGATCGTTGATCCTTTGCCGTGCAACTTGTTGTTGGTTCAGAAGGAAGGTTAGGTTGTTGCTGTTTGACAGCTATTATTGCTCTGTCTGCACACTGCACTGCATACGTGCACACGCTGATGACTTATTATGTCTGCGTGAACAGCCTGCACAGTGGTATGCAAACACATGTTGACTGACAGGAAAGTGGAACACATAGGACCACTCGGATCGAAGGCAATGATTGAACAAACATTTAATGGTCCTACCATACGCCTTCCACAGAAGACATATATTTATTTAAAAAAAAATACATTTAGACCACTTAACAGAGTGATGGCTATTAGGATGTATTTTTCAACGAGCATAACAAAAAACAATTCTGCAGAGAATATCTCTCTGTTTTGGGGAGCAAACAACCTCTGGTGTTAACCCACGTTTTTTTTTTTTTTTTTTTTTGTGCAAGTCATGGTGTCACATTCTTTTGACCATTAGTCTTGGGTTAGCTGCCAAACATTGACAACATTCTTCCTTGAGCAAGAATCATACCTTACAAGCTTGCATAGCCATAAAGTACTTAGCTGGGTCTTAGCTGTTTCAGGGCTGAATGGCATCTCAAATGGCAGATCCTCTAATTTGGTCCTGAGTGTTGACTTGGAATTTGATCTGATTAGCTCTCAGTTCCTACATGAGTTTGAAATTGTGGCTAAAAAAACAAAAAAGAAAGAAAAATAATGGGAATGTGAAGCTGCCAAAGCATGTTGCCTGCCTTAAGGTATGAGATGAACCAACATTTAACATAATTTATGAATATAGCTTAAGGTGGCACAATTTAATCATATTGTTTTTCTGATGGAATATTTAAAAATCATACAAAAAATTGCCATTTTTAACATTTACAGTCATAAAGAGGAAAATAACAGTGTTAATGTTAATTAATATTACAATTTAATATTAAAATAAAATGTAATATGATTTAATTTAATTAAATTCATAATTAATCTATTATGAAACAAATTAATTTTCAGCTAAAGCAGCTCTATACAGAAGACAATAATGTAATTATTTGTATCAATTTAGTTGTTGATTCAGTTCAATAGTGTAAACGTTGCAATGTTTTATCAATAATGAAATTTTAGCTGTGAAATGCTCAATTCAGTTAAAATTGTATCATCATCCAATAGTGGCAGTGCACTTAACTATTAGCCTAACTAGATAATGTCATTCAAAATGAATTGTATTTAAAACGCCTCAGGTTACGTATGTAACCCTGGTTCCCTGGGGGGGAACGAGACGCTGCGTTTGAGATGCGGTGGGAATGCTCTGTGTGATTGCATCATTAAGCATCTGTATAATCAGTCCAATGAAAGAGCGAGACGTCATATGCGGGTGACGTCATAGACCAAGAAACTATAAAGCACCCCCGAAAACAGACCACGACAGATTCTAAAGAAGCCTGAAGCAAGTCGATCAGGGCATGCAGGAAGTATGGCAGGCGAACGCAGTGTCTCGTTCCCTCTCAGGGAACCAGGGTTACATACGTAACCTGAGACGTTCCCTTTCAAGGGAACTTCGAGGGGAATCCCATACCCACTACGCCACACTGAGAAATGCCCGTTCTGTGTGAAGTCTCTTGTTTCTTAGTCACACACTAAGAAACAAGCAACCTAGCCCGGAGAGTGGAGAGGTCTAGGTCAAAAAATCTGACAAATGAATGCGGTGAGGACCAACCTGCCGCATAACAAATGTCCTGAAGGGAAACACGCGAAATTAAAGCCTTCGAGGCAGCCATACTCCTAGTAGAATGGGCACGGACGTCCATAGGTGAGGACCGTCCGACTGCCTTATAAGCAGTAGAGATAGTCTCAACTATCTACTTGCTCATTACTTGTCTCGATGCAGGGCAACCTTTCTTGGTTGAACCAAAGCAGACAAATAACTGCTCTGATATACGCCACAGAGTAGAGGTCTTCAAAGTGCACCCGAGACCCATCGGCCCGGGACCCAACCCAGGACCCGTACGGGTTTGGGTCTATATTTTAAATGATCAGCCAGGTCCAGGTCAGGTCCGAATCTATTACTTCGGGTCCCGGGTCTGTTTAATATTGTGTGTAATACCAATGCATTCTCATCCTTTAGCGTCATATAGAACGCTATATGACAAAACGGCGAAATACTAAGTATGCACATGGCACCCGTTATCGGTAATATAACATGCGCTGAGAACGGGCCGGTAATACCCGTGCGATCGGAGTGCAATCTCAAGCGCGTGTAATGTTTCTATGGCAACCGGAGCAGAGCTTCCACCCACCGCGCTTAACATTTTCTCCAATGTTTATAATAATATAAATGAACCATCTTATTTAATCTTAAAGTTTTGGTGGTCAGATTCAGACTCAATGAAGAGCAGAGAGCACAGATATGATCAAGCTGAACAAGCAACAAGCAATCGTTATTATAGTTCAAAAGGGCAAACAGTTAAAGTTATTATGCGAGTTAACTCGAGTATTAATTCACATGTGCAAGTTTGCATTTGTCATCCATCACCGTGCCATCAAGTGGACTTTTAAAGTTGAAATAATGAGTGGATTAAGCTTGGAATAACGAGAGAAATAACATGGATAGAACTTTCTTGTCGGTGGATTGAAATGCATCACAGTCAGTCAGGTAACGTTACAAGGAAGTGAGACGACGGCTACTAAAATTAGGTAAAACAAAAAGTATTATTTTTCGCAACTCATGTGAAATAATATGTGACAATCGGGTCCAGTCGGGTTTGTGTCTTCCTGCCGCGTTCGGGTCCAGTTTTCAAATAATAGACGGGTCCAGGTCGGGTCCAGGCAGTACATTTATGGCATTTCTCGGGTCTGCACGGGTCCAGGTCCAACTTTTGAAATGAACGACGGGTCCAGTGTAGCACATTAGCCTACGGGTCTCTTCCGGTTCGGGCATGAATTTTTGGACCCGTGAAGACCTCTACTACAGAGCAGCTCTGTGAACGTATGCATCCAATGCCCGAACTGGACATAATACATTGAGACTTTCCTGATCTGGGGTATTAAAAGGTGGAGGACAGAAGGCCTGCAGCACATTAGGACCAGTGTTGTTTTTGGCAGCCCTTTTAGTTTTAGTCTTAGTCTTTTGGACGAAAATGCTTTTAAGTTTTAGTCACATTTTAGTCACTTATAAACTTAGAGCTGCAATACCTAAGATTTTATGCCGCTAGAGGGTGCTACATTCAAAACAACCAGAACGGCTTTGCTTGATGATGACATGGAGGAACGCGGAATGATGGGAACTGTTGTTTTCAACTCCACCGTGGATAAATCAGACGGGAATCGAAAATTAGTTGTCATGGATGAGGTAAAGTTCGATTTCTATAAATGTTGCGTTTAATGACATGCTTGTTTTTCCTTAAACTGAAATAACCGCAAGAGAAGTCAGGTTTCAAAGTAAATTAGTTATCACAGATGTTACTGTACGAGTCACTGGACGAAGCTATGGTGGGGAAGGGTTTGAAGGGGCAGGTCTCTTGCAAGGAGTTGACGTGGCTGGTCCTCCTTTTTGGTAACTTTATAAAAATAAAAAAGCAGGTACATTTTACACATCTTTTCATGTAGTTTAAGTATTCAACCACAGCTACAGTTTCACAAAATTAACGTTAAGGGGGTCGCACACCGGACGAGAAGCTCAGCGCCGCGTCGCGCCACATCTTTAAAGTTCGAACAATCTATAAGTGTAAACATACCGGCGGCGCCATTCAGCGTCTGTCCGCGGTGCCCAGCAACACCTCAGGACCGTGTTCAAAATCCTGCTGCGCCACAGAGCGCCATTTACATAGTTTTGTATAAAATTTTAATTATTTTTGTCTCAAATCGTTGCTAATGGATCCTGACTTCGCCCTATGCTTCAATATGCATTTAGTTTTGCATTCATTTACAGAAATCAGCTGCTTGAATGACAATTGCTGATGTTATTAGATTTTTCAGGTGAGATTCTCAATTCGTTCAGTTAACGGATGCTCTGAGGTAAAGTTTTCAGACTGCAGACTCAGCAGCGATTGTGTTTAATTGTACAGTACAATCATAACATAGAACAGACATTATCTTCATTTCCTGTCATTAAACATAACAATATTGCTGGCCATACACTGATGAGAAAGTGCGCGTCCGGTGTGCGATACCTAGAGTTGTCCTAAACGTGGCGCGGTGCTTCTCGTCCGGTGTGTGACCCCCTTTACAGCCAACAGTTCACATTCCGAGAATAAATGAGAAGAATAATTGTGCTCCATTCCATAACAAATGCGCGAAACAAGCTGATGTTTGTTGCTTGATAGACGCTAACGCACAACTACAACTACCGCATTTGTCCAGGACTACACACAGTACGAGCGGAAACCGAGGTAAGCGGATATGACGCGATTGACTGGAGACTCCCAGCTCACCCCTGCTTATACGCCCCGTTTCCTTGGTTAAAATCTCAATTTTCTCGTGATTTAAACATTGTTTGAAACATTTGGAATATTGTAAGTTATCATATTAACTAAATATATAACACTGGCCTTGTGATTTTGGTATATTTTAATGCAAAAATCTTAGGTATTCCACCTTTAATAGTTTTAGTCAAGTTTTAGTCGACGAAAACACAAAAGGTTTTAGTCAAGTTTTAGTCGACGAAAACACCAAAAGATTTTATTCAAGTTTAATCAATTTTAGTAAAAAAAAAAAGTAGTCTTAAAAAGTAGTGGAAATGGCCTTAGGTTTGACAGATTTAGCAAATATTGCAATTCATAAAACGTCTCGGTTACGGATGTAACCCTCGTTCCCTGAATAGGGAACGGAGATGTTACATCAGAAGTGACGGAGATTGGGAGTTTCGCATAGAAAGCCAATCCTCTTCGAGTATTTAAAAACGAGCCAATGGCGTGCAATGCCTTGGGGCTGCGGAAATTTGCATAGCGTACTCCGCCCTACTCCGTGAGTATAAAAGGAGGAAGTGAACGCAACCGCAGTATGTCTTCGCTGAGGAGCCAAGACTGAACTCGGCGTCTACCCAGCGATACAGCAGAAGTGGCAGGGAGACGTAACGTCTCCGTTCCCTACTCAGGGAACGAGGGTTACATTCATAACCGAGACGTTCCCTTTCGTAGTCACTTCGAGTTACGTCAGAAGTGACGGAGATTGGGGGTCTGTGCCATCACGCCATCTTCAAGCTGTCTACCAGTGCGCTGCGAATGTCTGGACCCCTCCTCTCTTTTTTTTTTTTTTTTTTTTTTAGGGATCGCAATTTAACACAGGATTACCAAGGTACACTGGCAAACATATCCCGGGAGGGACATGCTACCAGCTGCCTACCAAAGGGAGGACTTACAAATACACATATGGCCACATAGCAACGCATATGGAAACACTGGAGAACCAACCGCAGGTGGCTACTAAAATTTAACTCCAGGGGTGGCAAATGGCTTGCCAAGGGAAGACACATGCTCAGAGAGGCTTACAGTGGAAAATACACATGAGACGGTTACCATGGGGAACCGTGCACATGGAGGCACCTAGCCAGCATCCAGAGCAACAGCAGTGGTGCCCGCATCGTCGGTGCTGGAGGACTCAAGACTTCAATGGAAGAACTGAGGAGATATCGCACTTATCCAGTCCGGGGAGTGGAATGGCGAGCAAGCGAAGACACCTAAGCGGGTCCAGTACTGGCGGAAACGAGTACGTGAGAGGACACCGGCTCAATTTGCAGATTATAGAATCTGGCGAAGGTGTTGGGTGTCGCCCAGCCTGCAGCTCTGCAGATGTCTGTTAGCGAGGCGCCGTGCGCTAGAGCCCAAGAGGAGGCCACACTCCGAGTGGAATGGGCCGTCACACCAATGGGGGCACGGCCGGCCTAGCTGCTGGTAAGACAAAGCAATGGCGTCCACTATCCAGTGGGACAGCCGTTGCTTTGAGAGAGCCCTTCCCTTCTGGCTCCCCCCATAACAGACAAAGAGCTTGTCTGAGGTCCAGAACACCGCGTTCTGTCGACATAGGTGCGGAGAGCACGTACCGGACAGAGCAGTGCCAAGGCTGGGTCTGCCTCCTCCAGGGGCAGCGGTTGCAGGTTCACCACCTGGTCCCGGAAGGGAGTGGTGGGAACCTTGGGCACATATCCAGGCCGGGGTCTCAGGATCACGTGAGAGTAAGCCGGCCCGAACTCCAGGCACGCTTCGTCAACGGAGAATGCGTGCAGGTCCCCCACCCTCTTGATGGAGGCCAATGCAACCAGGAGTGCTGTCTTCATGGACAGAAACTTTAACTCTACCGATTGCAAAGGCTCAAAGGGATGCCTCTGCAGTGCACTTAAAACTACCGAGAGGTCCCAAGAGGGTACGAGGGGAGGACGAGGCGGATGTAGCCTCCTCGCTCCCCTCAGGAACCTGATGACCAGGTCGTGCTTCCCTAAGGACTTACCTTCCACTGCTTCATGAGAAGTGGCAATGGCCGCGACGTAAACCTTAAGGGTGGAGGGCGACAGCCTGCGCTCCAACCCTTCTTGCAGGAAGGAAAGCACGACCGCGATCGAACATCTCCGGGGGTCTTCTCCGCGAGAAGAACACCAATTGACGAAGAGGTTCCACTTCAACGCATAAAGGTGTCTCGTGGACGACGCTCTTGCGGAAGTGATGGTTGCCGCCACCGCAGGTGGCAGCAAACTCAAACCTGCCTCGTCCCGTCCAGGAGCCACACGTGCAGCCTCCAAAGATCGGGACGAGGGTGCCACAGAGTGCCCCGTCTCTGAGAGAGTAGGTCCTGTCTCAGAGGAATAGGCCAAGGAGGTGCTGTAGCGAGGAGCATGAGTTCGGAGAACCACGTCTTGGTGGGCCAATAGGGGGCTACCAACAAGACCTGCTCCTCGTCCTCCTTGATCTTGCACAACACCCGTGCAAGGAGGCTCACTGGGGGAAACGCATACTTGCGTGGGCCCCGTGGCCAGCTGTGCGCCAGCGCATCTGAGCCGAGCGTACCCTCGGTCAGGGAATAAAACTGGGCGCAGTGGGATGAGTCCCGAGAGCCGAACAGATCTATCTGTGCCTCCGCGAACTGGTCCCAAATCAGCTGGACCGACTGGGGATGGAGTCGCCATTCGCCGGAGATAGGACGGACCCGTGACAGTTCGTCGGCTGCCAGGTTCCGGTCTCCAGGAATGTATACTGCACGAAGGGACCTCAGGTGCTTCTGACTCCATAACAAGAGGTGGCGGGCGAGCTGCGACAACCGGCGTGAGCGTAGACCCCCCTGGTGGTTGATGTACGCTACTGCCGTAGTGTTGTCTGAACGGACAAGCACATGCTGGCCCATGAGCAACGCTCGGAAGCGGTGCAGGGCGAGCCATACTGCCAGCAGTTCGAGGCAATTGATGTGCATGAGGCGCTGGGTTCCTGTCCAGGAACCCGCGGCTGCATGCCCATTGCACATGGCACCCCAACCCGTGGCAGACGCATCCGTGGAGACAACGAGATGCCTGGAAACTCGCTGAATAGGGACGCGGTCCGTAAAAAGCTGAGTTTCGACCACGGGAAGAAGGTTCGGCGGCATGCTGGAGCGAACCGCGATGCCATGCCCACCTCGGGACTCGATCGCGAAGCCACAGCTGAAGCGGTCTCATATGAAGCAAACCGAGCGGCGTTGCTGCGGCCGCGGATGCCATATGCCCCAGGAGCCTCTGAAATAGTTTCAGTGGAACCGCACTCTTGCCCTTGAACTGTCGAAGACAAGTCAGCAGTGAGTGCGCGCGCTCGTTCGTGAGCTGCGCGGACATGGCGACCGAGTCTATCTCCATGCCGAGAAAAGAGATCCTCTGCACGGGGCAAAGTTTGCTCTTTTCCCGGTTGACCCGAAGGCCCAGACGGGCTAGGTGCCGGAGCACCAGGTCTCTGTGTTCGCAAACCTGAGCTCGAGAGTGTGCCAGTATCAGCCAGTCGTCGAGATAGTTCAGGATGCGAACCCCGTGCTCGCTAAGGGGAACAAGGGCTGCCTCGATGATCTTCGTGAAGACGCGAGGGGAAACCGAAGCAAACCGAAGAAACGGTCTGTGTCGAGGCAAAATGGAGACATGAAAGTACGCGTCCTTCAGGTCGATCGCTGCAAACCAATCCTGAAACCGAACGCATTCGAGAATGCGTTTGGCTGTGAGCATTTTGAACGGTAGTCGCGCAGGTCCAGGATCGGTCGTAACCCACCGGTCTTTTTGGGGACAATGAAGTAGGGGCTGTAAAACCCGGACCTCATCTCGGCTGGAGGGACCGTCTCGATTGCACCCTTCGCCAGCAGGGTCGCAATCTCCGCTCTCATGACCAGGGCATTGCCACCGACCATCGTGGAGCGAACTCCCCCGAAACGGGGAGGAGAGCGTGCGAACTTAATCGCGTAGCCGAATCTGATCGTTCTGATGACCCAGCGGGACAGCCCGGGAAGCTCTAGCCAGGCTTCCAGGAAGTGAACCAGCGGGGTCATCCGAACCACAGACGTCCCCCCGGAGGGGCAGCGAGGCGGGTCGACCGGCATGCGCGCAGGAGTTACCCCGCCCGGATGCACCGTCGAAGCCCGCTCCCCGACAGAAGAGACCAGGGAAGGCAGAGCGTTCCACGGGGGTCTGTTCTGCCGGGGGTCTGGCGATAGAGGGGGAAGGGAGTGGCGTAGCCCAGGGACGACACACGCTCCCTTCCGCGCCCTCAGAGACAGAGAGGAATGAGTGGGCTGACGCACTGGGACGTCGAGCGCACCCAAATTCTGTCTGTGTGCTCAGTGATGATGTCAAGTCTTTCTTTAACCAACTCAGGGTGCTGCCCACCCGTGGGTGAGCAGCGGGGAGCTGAGAACAAAAGATTCTTCCCGGCCCTCCACCGGGGGAAGGAGGGGGCCTGCTACCGTCTCCAGGGAAAAACTCAACTTCATCACTGAGCAGCCCGTGTCAGGAACGTCGCTTAGCCTGGCGTTTAGCGGGGCGTGCGGCCTGAGGGGGCTGTGACGCCTGCCTGCGGCCTCCTCCACGCCGTGGCCCGGATGAAGGCTGCTGCTGGGGCCGGGCGGGAGGGAGGGGAGCCGCGGGGGGGCGTCCTCGGCGGCGAGCAGCGGGAGGCATCTGTGCCGACGACTGGGTGGAGGCAGCAGCTGGTCGTCGGGGCAGAATATGTTTGATTGCCTCCGTCTGCTTCTGGGCAGTGGAGAACTGCTGGGCAAAGTCCTCGACTGCACCACAGAAGAGGCCAACCTGGGAGAGTGGGGCGTCGAGCAGACGAGTCCGCTCAGCGCTCCGAGTGTCTGCCAGGTTGAGCCAGAGATGACGCTCCTGGGCTACACTGGTGGCCATCACCTGACCAACGGCGCGAGCGGCCACTTTTGTCGCCCGGAGAGCAAGGTCAGTGGCAGACCGCAAATCTTTGAATGCCATTGGATCAGTCCCGCCCTCGTGCATATCTCTGAGCAGCTTCGCTTGGAAGACCTGCAAAGTGCTCATCGCATGCAAAGCGGAGGCCGCCTGTCCCGCCGCTCTATAGGAACGCGCCGCCATAGCAGACGAGAACCTACAGGCTTTGGATGGGTGCTTAGGAGGACCACGGGAGGAGGCGCTCTGTGGACACAGCTGCATCGCAACAGAGCGCTCCACCGGGGGCATCCCAGTGTACCCACGGGCGGCCCCACCATCGAGGGGGGGAAGGCGGGGGAGAGATCGCGCTCTCGAGTGGACAGTGGAGGCCCCCAAGAGCGCGATAACTCCACATGCAGCTCGGGGAAGAAAGGCAATGGAGTTGGCCGTGGCCTTGCGGTGGCAGCTTTGTCCAAAAACCAATCATCCATCCGTGAGAGATCGGGGCAGGGCGGAGGGTTCCACTCTAACCCGATACTCCCAGCGGCTCGAGACAGCATGGCCGTCAGCTCGGGATCCGACATGGGCAACGCTGGCACTCCCGAAGGAGGCAACGCAGCTGCATCCTCATCTCTCGAGGACTCTAGCCCGCCGAGTGATGCTGTGATCGACATCGCATCATCATCTGGAGCGCTGCCCGAAGCAGCCGGTACCGCCGAAGAAGCGGCCGACTGAATCGAACTAACGCTCGCTGGCTCTCGCACTGACGCGGGAGGTGTGGCCCGAGGAATCGTCTGGGCTTTGTTCCACACCGTCACCGTTAGATCACCAGGTCCCCGGGTCGACGGGCCCCCCGTGGAGGAAGCCGATCGAGTAGGGGGGACCGGGACTCTCACTTTAGTCAGATCATTGAGTCTCGACCTCAGTGTAGAGATGGTCATGTTCCCACAGAAGGAACATGAGTCATCCACGAACGCTGCTGCTGCATGCTGAATGCCCAGGCATACAAAGCAGCGATCGTGACCATCAGATGACGATAGAAATCGACCACACCCAGAAGAACATGGGCGAACCATCTTTAAAAAGACGTGCCACGTGCAGCTCTTTCAATGAGAGGAGGAAATTCACTTTTTCAGCGCTGAGGCAACCAGGGAGAAGCGCAAAGTCTGGCAGACCACTGCTCAGATCACAGGCGATGCAGAATCTCGCTGGGTACCGCAGTCACACCAACACTGAAGAGGGCGCTCGTCTCGAAGAGTCTTGAACAGTGAGAATGGCTTTCAGGAGTGAAGAGGTTCTCTTGGCTCCGAAGCGAAAACATACTGCGGTTGGGTTCACTTCCTCCTTTTATACTCACGGAGTAGGGCGGAGTACGCTATGCAAATTTCCGCAGCCCCAAGGCATTGCACGCCATTGGCTCGTTTTTAAATACTCGAAGAGGATTGGCTTTCTATGCGAAACCCCCAATCTCCGTCACTTCTGACGTAACTCGAAGTGACTACGAAAGGGAACAAGCTAACCTTAAAACCTTTGCATAATAAACTAGACTTTCTCATTGATGGAGATGCAGTGCTGCTATTGCCAAGCTGTACTTCATTGTCACATTGGGCAGAAACCTTTAATCCCCATATTTCAAGTTATAGTTTTACCCCTGAATATTAAAAGCTATTTTCACCAGTTATCACAGTAATAAAGGAATAAAGGAATGGTTTAAAGTTTAAACAGCAAAAATGTTGAGCTACTAGAACATTGTACACAGATAAAGTGGTAACAGTGGAGTCACTGTTTACTCCAAAAGAAGCCAAGAATAAAAACATTCTTACTTTGGCAATTGTGGCTTTATTTGAGAAATTGCTAAAGTGCAATGAACAACGTAGTATGCAACAAAAATATGCATATTATTTGTAAACACAAACACAAACATACAACCCAGTCTATATTTAACTTGTGCAAACTGCAAAGTTGCAAACATTCTGAAACAAAATAATAAATAAATAAATAAATAAATATCTAATGCTGAGGTGCATTAAACAAAGAATGTATACTTGAATATAAAGTATGAAACAAACATGAGTGTGTTGAACATAAAAATGAATAAGACAATCCCTGAATAAACGCTGTATTTGGTCTTGGTTAGTTCATTATTTTACATTTAAACCCCTGTTTTAAGATCGTTTCTGAAATAGAACGGTTAAGATTGAAATTTGGACAAATGCTGTTGTCCCGAGAATTTTAGGTTTGTGTGTTAGCACCCACACAATCATTGATAAAATGCATTAAACATTCGTTTACAAAGACGTCAAACTCACCGAGTGGTCAGGGATGTTCACTGATGCTCACACAAACGTCGCTGCAAAATATGCTTTACAACAGGTTTTATCCTATTTTTTGTCTGACTCTATTGACTTGACTTGGTACAAAAACTACCATTAAATCCTGTGTTGTTGTTGTGTGGAATCTGGTGTGGAATCTGGCGGCCGGTGCTGGGCGCACGCGATATAGGAAACGGCAGCATTGCTGATACTTATTTTTAGCTCCATACAGACCGATTTTACGCAAAACAGGCATAAATTACATGCATTGTGAACGTCAGACTTATAATCATTTTCGTTCCGTCTCGTCTTGTCAACGAAAACTCGGAAACGTCTCGTCATGTTTTAGTCACCTCAGAGCTATTTTTAGCTAGTCATCGTCGCGTTATCGTGATAAAAAAACGGTGCCTTAAAGGGCATATTGCAGGTTAGAGGACCCAACGAGTCAATGCAAAGAAAAACAATGTAGGAACTAGATTTTCTTTAAAATATACTTATAAATAAGCTACAGAAGCGTCTGGAGTCGTTTTTGTGAGAAATTTTTACTTCCGCGTCTGAAAATGGGCGTGGCGGTCGTGATGCAATGAGCGGAAGAGCGGTCGATTCACAGGAAAACAATGGATCGCAATGACATTTCGGACGCTGAGGAAATATGACTGATCAAGCCATACATTTATGAGCCTGCTATGCTAAAGAGAGCAGGGACAGGCCAGGATAATGTCAGACAGAACGGTCAGAGACAAATTGAGTTGTGGTGTGAGGAGAACCAGTGGAGAAGTGCCTTCTGGTGAGAGACGTACGTGCTTATAGATATACACGCTCGCTAGCGATATACACTGTGCTCACAATACTGTATAGATTATTATGATCCTATAACAGGCCAGCAGACATTAGTATGTTTAGGGTAGATTTATACTATTAAATGTATAAAAACTTTACTAGAGTATTTTTCTATTGTACTAAAAGCACTCAGGTAAAATTTTAATACATATTTTTCACCTGGGTTATAACAAACAGAAAATTAAAGATTTGAGTATTTAAACAACCAATTTTGTTTTTCAATTACAAGTTGCCTGTATTTAGGGCATGACAAGACTAAGTTACCTATATATCACACTATTTGATGCCATTGGTATACGACGATCAATATTCTTGCTTCGGCATCTCATGTTGATCGCCGGGATGATAATCATTTGATCTGAAGTGAACGCTACACACAACCGCGTTTTCCGAAGCTGATGCGGAAGAGAAATCCCGTCTCTTCACCTGCCCAAACCGCACCAGGAACGAAAGAAAGGCTATAGCACTGTCCCTTTTCTTGTAATGGAAACTTGTGGACTCGATCTTGAAGTCCTGACAGGCCTGAGTTTATGCAACCTCCACAAACACAATAATTTACCATGACGATGATAAATTAAAATACAAAAAGTACCGAAAGCACACTGACAGACGACCGCGCTCACTGAATACCAGCCTGCTCTTCACTGAGCCGAGGCTGCTGCTCCCTGATATTACGTCAAATGAGGCGATGTTGAAAAAAAGCCGTTTTTACTAGCAGTCCAAGAAACGCTCACTTTATCTACTAAATTGGTGCCCTTATGTTGTTTTAAACAACATCCTGCATTAAATCCTGCATTAACTTTTCATATGGTATTTTCATACAAGGTTATCAATTAATTTCGATTTTTTTTTAACCTGCAATATGCTCTTTAACGAAATCATTTCGTTATCGTCATCACTGACGAAAACATCACTGAATAGGACCCATCACATTAGTCGGAACCTTAGGAATGTAACCCGGCCTAGGGTGTAAAAATGCCTTAACCATATCAGGTGCAAATTCCAGACATGAAGGAGCAACCAACATGGCTTGCAAATCTCCAATTCTCTTAATGGAAGAAATAGCGAGAAGAAATAAAGTTTTTAAAGTGAGGAACTTTGTGAGTGAAACCTCTAAGATCCTCTAAGAGCCAGACCCTCAATTACAATGACCAAATCCCAAGCCAGTGCTCTGGAGTGCAAAGCAGGCCTCAGCCTCAATGTTCCACAGAGAAAGTGAGTGATAAGAGGATCTTTCCCAAGAGAAGAAGCCCCCAGAGGGGACTGATAAGCAGATATAGCCCCTACATACACCTTTAAGGTGGAGGGTGATAATCGAGCAGAGAAACGGTTTTGTAGGAAATCGAGAACTGAACCAACTGGGCAGTCACCAGGATTCAAAAAACGTTCTCCACACTACGTAGAGAACAGTGTCCATTTCAAAGAATATAATTTTCTCATGGAAGGAGCTCTGGATTGAAGGATGGTCTCCACAACCTCAGTCGAGAGACCGGATCCTATGAGCTGGGCCCCCTCAGAAGCCAGGCCCACAGTTTCCACAACTCCGGGCGAGGGTGAAATATCGTGCCCCCTGCCTGGGATAGTAAGTCCCTCCTGACTTCATCTCAGAATCTCCATTGGAGAGCTATACAGGAATCTCCATTGGAGAGCCATCCAGAAGGTACACTAGGTCCGCAAACCACACTCTGGCCAGCCAGTGCGGGGCTACTAATAACAGATGAGCCCCTTTCTGGGAACCCTTTCCAGAACTCCCAGGAGCATCAATATCGGGGGTGAAGCGTACAGGTGCAGCCTCTGCCACACCTGCACCATAGCGTCCAGTCCGAGAGGAGCTGGATATGTGAGGGAGAACCAAAGTGGACAATGGGTTGTATCGTACGATGCGACCTGGGGCCCGTTCTTCGTACGTTGCTTAAAAAATCCGAGATAAAAAAAGACATCCAAGATAATATCATCGTGCTCATCATGATTTGGCTAATTAAGTTCTTCGAACATTCCTGCCGGTTATGATAGTATAGCTGGATTGAGTTATCTGAGATAATTGTCCACATCTACAAAAGAGTGCACAAAGAAGTGATGCAGAGATGGGCAGTGTTGTACTTTTCCTTTTAATTTTTGATGCATAAGCTATGTGTTGACAGGTTCACCCCTACCCCTAGAATATTTTGAAAATACTTGACAACTTAAAGAAAAAAAAAACTGGCACTAGAGATAGAGTTCTTTCATTGGAACTTCAGAGTAAGTGCTAATATATTATTTCACACAGAGTACAATATATATTATTTGCAGGCAAAAGATGACTTGATCACTGCCTTTTCTTTACAGAGAATAATTAAAATAAAACTCAGAGAACTAAGCATATTTGTCTTGTCTTTTATTAAACATTAATGAAATGTTTTATATTTTTTCTGATGGTGCAATGTTGTGTAATATGGTCCATGCAATGTCACAGGCCCCTGTCAGGTGCAACCCTCAGACTTTTTAGACACCTAAGTTGGCTAAAGTTCAATTCATTGTGTGCCTTTGTCCTGGCTAGAGCGGCAATGTAACTGGTCTGGGGTTTGGGTCAGGGAATGGGGTCATAAAACACCTGTCTCCAAGCAGGATCCTGCTGTAATCACCTGTATAATGGAAAAATTCAGTTCTGTTAGAATAAGCATAAGTGTATATAATACAGTGAGCTTGATATATTTTTCCTTACCGCATTCAAATAATGTGAATAAATCTCTGAAAATTCTTGAGTCATGCACAGATCCTGGCCATATTTGTGATATGAAACATAGTCACACACCATCTAAGAGATTTTAGTCAGTCAACTGCCTTTATAAAATTTGATATAATATTACTAATCTGGATAAGAATAGCAATAGTAACTTGCCTGCACAGTTATTAAAGTCAGACTCCGAGTCGAACATGTATGCGTTTCCAACAAATTAATGATGTAAACGCCATCCTCACGAGTCATGAGAAAAATGATATCTCTCAAAAAGTACACTATTGCGCTGCACTAAAAGACTTCCTGTTTCACCTCCGCTTATAAAGCCGCGATCTAATCCTGTTAACCTGAAATAAGCCTGCTCTCGAGCAGGTTCAAGCTAGCGCACCTGTTGCTATGGCAGCAAGTCCAGGATGAGCGTCAAAGAACCAAACAATCCAAGATAATGCCAAATCGCCAACAATCAAATCCAGCTAACTGATTTAGCAACGTACGAAGAACAGGCCCCTGGGCTTGACCGAAGTTCTCCCATAGGAGCTCAACCACCTCGGGGTGAATTCTCCACTCCCTGGGCCTCAGGCCCTGTCTTGACAGGATATCTGCTCCTACATTCAGACACCCTGGAATATATACTGCCCTGAGCGACAGTAATTTCCCCTGGGCACATAGGAGGATCTGTTGAGTCAACTTGCACAATAATCAGGACCTCAGACCCCCCTGATGGTTGATGTAAAAGGCCACTGATGTGTTGTATGTGAGAGCCCAAAATACTGTCATCATCTAGTCGATTTATATGCCAAGACAGCTGATGGTCCTGCCAGAGACCTGTCGCTGAGCGGCCACTCATGACCACACCCAGCCTGTAAAGGAAGCATCCGTAGATAGCGTGACACGGTTCCCCTGATTGTGGCATCGCCAAATAAACTCAAAGGCGAAAGCGGGGCGTCCAAAAGAACAGACCTGTCCTCATCCTTTATATCAGACAGATTTAACCAAAGGTGACACTCCGTGGCCACCAGGGCTGCCATATAATGGCCCACTGACTTGGCCGTCTCCTTAGTGGCCTGGAGCGACAGGTCTGTTGCACAACGTAATTTTCGAATCACGTCAGCGCTGATTTCCTCACGTTCATCAATATCACGTCATGCCTGCAGTATAGACATTGTGTGCAGGCATGACGCAGCCTGATCTGCTGCCGAATAAGCTTTACCCACCAGCGGAGAAGTAGACTTTAGAGGCCTGGTGGGTAACGTCAGGGCTTTTAATCATGACACTGACTCAGGAGAGAGATACCCCGCGAGCGTATCTTCAGCTCGAGGCACCTTCACATAACCATAATCAGAGGTACCTAACACATTACTATAGTTAGATGTCTAGGGGTTGAATCCTCTGTATGAAGCCGGCTTATTCCACGATCTCAACACCTCAGTGTGGCAGTCCCCGATGTGGAGGCTGTGTTCTAGATGGTAAAAATCTTTCATCTAGCAAACTCTTTTTCATAACACTTTCTGAATCATCGGCTGGCCATTCAATATATAATCTAGCCACAGCACGAGATAACACCTCCAAAAGCTCCTCATCACCGGAGGTATGAGCTGGCGAAGACTCGTGGGTTCCTTCCTGGGCAGAGGCACTAGATCCAGCAGGTAAGGGCTGAGAAATGGCGGGGCCCATCTCAAGCCCCGCTACCAGATCCATATGGAACCCCAGAATGAATGCCACGGGACCCGCAAACATGGGGAACGCAAACCGAACCGTCCTCCTCAAAGAACGTCCGGCGGGAGCAGAGCGTCCTCATAGACAGCTTCTCACAATGCTCACAGTCAGCTCCCTTGAGAACTGACTGGGCATGCTCCACTCCCAAACAAGCCACACAAAGCTGATGTGTGTCCCCGACCGTGAGAAAACGTGGGCAAGGGACAACAAAACGCTTGAATTCTTGTTTCGCCATAGTAATATAAATATATAAATTTAAATATATGTGCTTGACAAACAACAGTAAATAGTCAAGGACAGAATACAGAGATCGCTTGCTGAAGGCAACAGAAGCTGTCACGGTCTGTTTTGGGGGGTGCTTTATAGTTTCCTGGTCTATGACGTCACTCGCCAATGACGTCTCACTCTTTCTTTGGACTGATTATTCAGATGCTTCACGACGCAATCATACAGAGCGTTCCCACCGCGTCTCAAACGCAGCTCGAAATTCCCTTGAAAGGGAACCCTTTTAAATGTAAAAACGGTCTGTAAAAAAAAAAAAACTGTTTTATCAAAGGACCTAGTAGCGTTTGTGCATGTTTTGATTAATAGTACATACAAATGGAATTTAATTAAATTACAATTAGATTTTGTTTAATAACAAATAAAATAATCATAACATGAAATCATTGTCAGAGAAAAAATGTACATGTCTAACAGAATACAGTTGTCTAATGGAAGCTTGTTTCTGCCACAAAAAAAGAAGAGATTTTTGCACTTTTTATATTGCAATTCCTCGCAATTGTCAGTTTATATCTCGCAATTCGTACTTCATATTCTCTTCATATGTCTCTCAATTCTGAGATGAAAAAAAGTCAGAATTACCAGTTCTAAACTGTCAATTCATACTTTATAACCTAACAATTCAAACTTTTTTTTGAGATAAAATTTTGAGATAAAAAATTCAATACCTTTTTGTTTTTTGGTTTTCTTGGCGGAAATGAGCTTCCTTAGGTGAGTAGATGGTTAGCATGTTATCTCTGACAGTTCAGGAGCGACGGACACACAAACATGACATTTAGAATGCAAAGACACATCCATCTTTCAAATGCTTAAAACATTACCACCAAATAAGCTCAGGATTTTTTATGAGCTCTGTTGTTAGTGACTTTTCTCACACTGGTTCAGATCCATCCTAACCGCCGGCAGGAACCCCAATAGATTTATGACTGCTCCATTCGGCTCCACATACAGATGGAGAAACTCATCGCGACCGCTTCAGCTCCGCTCACAGGCCAGCCATTTATCAAAACTGGCGTGCGGAAAATATGTTTTATGAGGATGGAGCATATCAGTATTGGTTATTTTAATTGCGGCATTGCACCAGTAGAAGGCAACAGTCTTTATAATGGTGGGTATTGTGTTTGCACTCTGTAGGCCAACATATATATATATATATATATGTATGTAGCATGTTTATTTGTATACTTATGAATTCCACCCAAAAATATTTCTTTTTGTATTACTGAAAGTTTCATTCTGGGTTCATTCTGCCTGCATGTCAGGTTAGTGCAGTGTGTGTGCGTGTGACGTCATCAGAGCAGCAGTCATCAGAGCATATGAAAAGAGGTTAAATGTGATTAATGTGAATAGAGGGAGAACAATGTTGGATTTGACTGAGATGCTAACCTGATGTCCCGCAGCACTCATTGCCATATTGTTTGTGACCACAGATAATAAACTGCATTTTGACCGGCCGTGCCTCTGAGTCTACTTGAGAACAACCCAGAACACAACGCAGAAAGACAAGACGGGTTACATATATATATATATATATATATATATATATATATATATTTGTCCTGAAAGTTTCTATTGACCACATTATGTTGCAATATTTTAGTAATCTATATTTTATTTTAACATCATAATTGATTATTGAGGTTTAGGCAATATGATTTAATGTTATATGTTAACAATAAGTTACATATAGCCCTATCAGTAAAAAGTTTGGAATAATTAGGCCTATGATTTTTTAAATGCTTTTAACATCTTTATTCATCAAGGCTGCATTTATTTGATTTGATTTAGATTTCTTTGATTTTTATTTCTTCCTGTCATGCAAGCTGAATTTTCAGCAGCATTACTCCAGGCTTCTGTGTCACACTTTCTATGTAATTCACATTTCTTACTATCAATGTTGAAAACAGTTGTGCTACTTTGTTTTTTAGATCAATTACAGTTTTTTAAAGTTATATTTAGTGTTCTCATCTAATGCAGATAGAAGGTCTGCTGGTATATATTAGAAAAATCCTTACTGAAACATTTCAAGGATGTAAATTATTGGATAACAGAGGTGCAGAGATTAAAATGGATCATTTGATCTCACTGTGTGTTTGTCTGAGCAGGCAGACTTAAAATTCAGCATATTCCATTAAAAGCATGTACCATTTGATTGTGAATAACATCAAAATGCAAGACCAACATCTGTACTGTAGGGTGTGTGGGTTGGTGTGTGTGTGTGCATGTCTGCGTGTGTGTGTCCTGGGTACCCATCAGGTTGTGTGTGTGTGTGTGTGTGTGACAAAGAAAGAAAGAAAGAAAGAAAGAAAGAAAGAAAGAAAGAAAGAATCTGTCACAGAGCACGACTGTTTGACTCAAATAAATGCTAATAACCAGAGTTTTGATGTCCAACCTGTTTGGAAACATTTAATTACAGTACTTTCTTTCTATATAATACATTTAATTACTTGCTTTCTTTCTATATATATATATATATATATATATATATATATATATATGAAGAGTTCAGATGCAAAAGCCTCTAAATGCCATTTGAAATTGAATTCTTCTTTAATGATGATTTTTATCAAACTTGTATATTTAAGTTCAGTAATTTCACTTAAATGGCAATGATAATTACCTATTAATTGTTATTTAAGTGAAATTACTGAACTTAAATATACAAGTTTGATAAAAATCATCATTAAAGAAGAAAATTTCAAATGGCATTTAGAGGCTTTTGCATCTGAACTCTTTATATATATATATATATATATATATATATATATATATATATATATAAATAATTAGTATTTTATTTTTTGACTCTCCTTGCAATAGTGTTTGAGTTACGAGACTTTAGTTCCCTTTCGTAGTCACTTCGAGTTACATCAGAAGTGACGGAGATTGGGGATTTCGCATAGAAAGCCAATCCTCTTCGAGTATTTAATCACGAGCCAATGGCATGCAATGCCTTGGGGCTGCGGAAATTTGCATAGCGCACTCCGCCCTACTCCGTGAGTATAAAAGGAGGAAGTGAACGCAACCGCAGTATGTTTTCGCTTCGGAGCCAAGAGATTTCTTCACTCCTCAAGCCACTCTCACTGATTCAAGACTCTTCGAGACGAGCGTCCTCTTCAGTGTTGGTGTGACGGCGGTACCCAGCGAGACTCTGCATTGCCTGCGATCTGAGCAGTGGTCTGCCAGACTTTGCGCTTCTCCCTGGTCGCCTCAGCGCTGAAAGAGTGAATTTCCTCCTCTCTATGTGAAAGAGCTGCACGCGGCACGTCTTTTTAAAGACGACTCGCCCGTGTGCTTCTGGGTGCGGTCGTTTCGCGTCATTTTCTGATGGTCGCGATCGCTGCTCTGTGTGCCTGGGCTTTCAGCATGCAGTAGCAGCGTTCGTGGATGACTCATGATCCTTTTGAATGGGGGCGTGAGCGTCTCTACACTGTGATCTAGACTCAATGATCTGATAAAGTGAGAGTCCCCGTGTCCGTTACTCGTTCTGCTTCTAAAAATAGAAGCTCTTCGACTCGCGGATAGGGTGATATGACGGTGAATGTGTGGCACAATCCCCGACGCTAGTTCCTCGGGCCACACCCACCACTCCAGTGTTAGAACCAGTGAGCGCTGTATCGCTTCAGACGTCTGCCTCTTTGCAGGTACCGTCTGTTTCGTTCGGAGCTCCAGAGAATGATGCGATGACAATCGCAGCATCACAAGGCGGGCTTGACTCCGCGGGAAGTGAGGATGCGGCCGCGTTGTCTCCCTCGGGAGTGTCAACGTCGCCGTGTCTGATCCCGCGATGACGGCCATGCTATCTCGTGCCTCCGTGAGCATCAGGTGGGGGTGGAACTCCGCCCTGTCCCGATCTCTCGCGGTGGATAATTGGTTTTTGGGTAACGCTGCCGCCTTATGGCCACGGCCAACCCCAATTTCCTTTTTCCCCGAGTTGCATGCGGAACTGACACGCACTTGGGTAAAAAAAAAAAAAAAGCCCTGAGAGCGTGCTTCAGTTTCCCCGCCTTTCCTCCCCTCGGCGACGCGGTTGCCTGTGGATACGCTGGGACTCCCCCGGTGGAGCGCTCTGTTGCGATGCAGCTGCGTCCGCAGGGCGCTTCTCCTGCGGTGCTCCCAGATGCCCATCTAAAGCCTATAGGTTCTCGTCGTCTATGGCGGCGCGATCCTATAGAGCGGCGGGCAGGCGGCCTCCGCCCTGCATATGATGAGCACCTGCTAGCTGCTCAGGATTGTGCACGAGGAGGGGACGGACCAAGCGGGCTGCGAGCCTGCCGGCGACCTCGCTCTTAAACGGGCGACGGAAGCGGCTGCTCGCTCCCTTGGTCAGGTGATGCCCACCACTGTGGTCCAGGAGTATCATCTAAGGAGCATCATCGTTTCGGCGGTGCGGTCCAGGACTTCGCCCAGCAGTTCTCGACCGCCTAGGAGCAGACGAAGGCGGGTTTACACTTCTGCCCCGACGGCCAGCTGCTGCCTCACCCAGCCGTCGGCTCAGATGCTTCCGCCTGCTCGCCGCCAAGGACGCCTCCCTGCGGCTCCCTTCCCTCCCACGCGGCCCCAGCAGCAGCCTTCAGCCGGTTCGCGTCGTGGAGGAGGCCACAGGTAAGTGTCATAGCCCCCTCAGGCCGCGTGCCCCGCTAACGCCAGGCGAAGCGATGTTCCTGAGACGGGCTGCTCAGTGATAGTGTCATGTTTTTCTCAGGAGGCGGTAGCAGGGCCCCTCCTTCCCCCGGTGGAGGGCCGGTGGAGAATCTTTTGTTTTAGCTAGCCCCTCGCTGCTCACCCAGGAGTGAGCAGCGCCTTGAGCTGGTTAAAGAAAAACTGACACTATCATTGAGCCCACAGACTGGAATGAGTGCGCACGACGTCACGTCGCCCCGCTCATTCCTCTCTGTCTCTGAGGGCGCGGAGGGGAGCAGGTGTCGTTCCTCGACTACACCACTCCCCTCCCCCTCTATCGCCAGACCCTCGACAGAACAGACCCCCGTGGAACGCTGGTCCTTCCCTGGTCTCTTCTGTCGGGGAACGGGGCTCGACGGTGCATCCGCACAGGGTAACTCCTGTGTGCATGAAGGTCTCCCTGTACCGCTGCCCCTCCGGGGGGACGTCTGTGGTTCGCATGACTCCGCTGGTTGAGTTCCTGGGAGCCTGGCTAGAGCTCCTCGACCTCTCCCGCTGCGTCATCAGAACGATCAGATTCGGCTACGCGACTCAGTTCGCGAGGTCTCCTCCCCGTTCAGGGGAGCTCGCTCCACGGTGGTCGGTGGCTATGCCCCGGTCATGAGAGCGGAGATTGCGACCCTACTGGCGAAGGGTGCAATCGAGACAGTCCCTCCAGCCGAGGTGAGGTCCGGGTTTACTGCCCATACTTCACTGTCCCCAAGAAGACCGGTGGGTTACGACCGGTCCTGGATCTGCGCATTTTGAGCCACCGTTCAAAATGCTCATAGCCATACGCATTTTCAAATGCGTCCGGCCGCAGGATTGGTTTGCAGCGATTGACCTGAAGGACGCGTACTTTCATGTCTCCATTTTGCTTCGACACAGACCGTTCTCGGTTTGCCTCGAGGCCAGGCATCAGTACACGGTTCTCCCTTTCGGGGTAGCTCTGTCGCCTCGCGTCTTCACGAAGATCGCCGAGGCAGCCCTTGTTCCCCTTCGCAAACACGGGGTTCGCATCCTGAATTATCTCGACGATTGGCTGATACTGGCACACTCTCGAGAGCAGCTTTGCGAACACAGAGACTTGGTGCTCCGGCACCTAGCCCGTCTGGGCCTTCGGGTCAACCGGGAAAAGAGCAAACTTTGCCCCGTGCAGAGGATCTCTCTTCTCGGCATGGAGATAGACTCGGTCGCCATGTCAGCGCAGCTCACGAACGAGCGCGCACACTCACTGCTGACTTGTCTTCGTCAGTTCGAAGGCAAGAATGTGGTTCCACTGAAACTCTTTTCAGAGGCTCCTGGGGCATATGGCATCCGCAGCCGCGGCAACGCCGTTCGGGTTGCGTCATATGAGACCACTTCAGCTGTGGCTTCGCGATCGAGTCCCGAGGTGGGCATGGCAACGCGGCTCGCTTCGAGTTCCAGTAACTCCAGCGTGCCGCCGTACCTCTCCCCGTGGTTAAACCTCAGCTTCTCGCGGGCCGGTGTCCCGCTTCAGCGAGCTTCCAGGCATCTCGTTGTCTCCACGGATGCATCTACCACGGGTAGGTGTGCCATGTGCAATGGGCACGCAGCCGCGGGTTCCTGGACAGGACCCCTGCGCCTCATGCACGTCAATTGCCTCGAGCTGTTGGCAGTACGCCTGGCCCTGCACCGCTTTCGAGCCAACATGTACTTGTCCGTTCAGACAACACCACTGCTGTAGCGTACATCAACCACCAGGGGGGTCTACGCTCGTGCCAGTTGTCGCAGCTCGCCCGCCACCTCTTGCTATGGAGTCAGAAGCACCTGAGGTCCCTTCGTGCAGTGTACATTCCAGGAGACCGGAACCTGGCAGCCGACGAGCTGTCACGGATCCGCCCTATCTCTGGGGAATGGCGACTCCATCCCCAGACGGCCAGCTGATTGGGACCAGTTCGGGGAAGCTCAGATAGATCTGTTTGCCTCCCGGGACTCATCCCACTGCGCCCAGTTTTACTCCCTGGCCGAGGGCATGCTCGGCACAGACGCACTGGCGCACAGCTGGCCTCGGGACCACGCAAATATGCGTTCCCCCAGCGAGCCTCCTTGCATGGGTGTTGTGCAAGATCAAGGAGGACGAGGAGCAGGTCTTGCTGGTAGCCCCTTATTGGCCCACCAAGACGTGGTTCTTCGAACTCATGCTCCTCGCGACAGCACCTCCTTGGCCTATTCCTCTGACACAGGATCTACTCACTCAGAGATGGGGCACTCTGTGGCACCCTCTTCCCGGCCTTGGGGGCTACACGTGTGGCTCCTGGACGGGACGGGGCAGGTTTGAGTTCGTTGCCACCTGCGGTGGCGGCAACCATCACTTCCGCTAGAGCGTCGTCCACGAGACACCTTTACGTGTTGAAGTGTAACCTCTTCGTCAACTGGTGCTCTTCTCGCTGAGAAGACCCCTGGAGATGTTTGATCAGTGACGTGCTTCCTTCCTGCAAGAAGGGTTGGAGCGTAGGCTGTCGCCCTCCAGGGTTCATGTCGCGGCCATTGCCGCGTCTCATGATGCAGTGAAAGGTAAGTATATGGGAAGCATGACCTGGTCACCAGGTTCCTGAGGGGATCATGGAGGCAAAATCCGCCTCATCCTCCCCTCATACCCTCTTGGGACCTCTCAGTAGATATAAGTGCTCTGCAGAGGCCTCCCCTTGAGCCTTTGCAATCGGTAGAGTTAAGTTCTGTCCTATGAGGACGGCACTCCTGGTTGCATTGGCCTCCTTCAAGAGGGTGGGGGACCTGCACGCATTCTCCGTTGACGAAGCGTGCCTGGAGTTTCGGGCCGACTCACTCTCACGTATCTTGAGACCCCGGCCTGGATATGTGCCCAAGGTTCCCACCACTCCCTTCCGGGACCAGGTGGTGAACCCGCAAGCGCTGCCCCTGGAGGAGGCAGACCCAGCCTTGGCACTGCTCTGTCCGGTACGTGCGCTCCGCACCTACGTCGACAGAACGCGGTGTTTCAGGACCTCAGACCAGCTCTTTGTCTGGAGGGAGCCAGAAGGGAAGGGCTCTCTCAAAGCAACGGCTCTCTCACTGGATAGTGGACGCCATTGCTTTGCCTTGCCAGCAGCAAGGCCGTCCGTGCCCCCTTGGTGTGACGGCCCATTCCACTCGGAGTGGGGCCTCCTCTTGGGCTCTAGCGCATGGCGCCTCGCTAACAGACATTGCAGAGCTGCAGGCTGGGCGACACCAAACACCTTCGCAAGATTCTATAATCTGCGAATTGAGCCAGTGTCCTCTCACGTACTCGCTTCCGCCAGTACTGGACCCGCTTAGGTGTCTTCGCTTGCTCGCCATTCCACTCCTCGGACTGGATAAGTGCGATATTCCTCAGTAGTCTTCCGTTGAAGCCTTGAGTCCTCCAGCCCCCATGATGCGGGCACCACTGCTGTTGCTCTGGATGCCGGCTAGGTGCCTCCATGTGCACGGTTCCTTATGGTAACTGTCTCATGTGTATTATCCACTGTAAGCCTCTCTGAGCATGTGTCTTCCCTTGGCAAGCCATCTGCCACCCCTGGAGTTAAATTCTAGTATCCACCTGCGGTTGGTGCTCCAGTGATCTCCATATGCGTCCCTATGCGGCCATATGTCTATTCTTAAGTCCTCCATACGGTAGGCATCTGGTAGCATGTCCCTCCCGGGATATGTTTCCCAGTGTACCTTGGTATTCCTGTGTCAAAGTAGGATCCCTGGTGATACCTAGGGGCAGGGGTCTAGACTTTCGCAGGGCACTGGAAGACAGCTGTAAGATGGCGTGATGCCATTGATCCCCAATCTCCGTCACTTCTGACGTAACTCGAAGTGACTACGAAAGGGAACGTCTCGGTTACGGATGTAACCCTCGTTCCCTGAGTAGGGAACGGAGACGTTACGTCTCCCTGCCACTTCTGCTGTATCGCTGGGTAGACGCCTGAGTTCAGTCTCGGCTCCTCAGCGAAGACATACTGCGGTTGCGTTCACTTCCTCCTTTTATACTCACGGAGTAGGGCGGAGTGCGCTATCCAAATTTCCGCAGCCCCAAGGCATTGCATGCCATTGGCTCGTGATTAAATACTCGAAGAGGATTGGCTTTCTATGCGAAATCCCCAATCTCCGTCACTTCTGACGTAACGTCTCCGTTCCCTACTCAGGGAACGAGGGTTACATCCGTAACCGAGACGTTTTGTGTGCGTCAAAAAAAAAAAAAAAAAAAACTCTAATAATAGCCTAGGATTTAAAGCGGGTTTTAGTAACATTTGTTATTTCCTGGCACTGTAAAGACAATTAAAAGCTTCAAATGTTAGTTATCATTTTCCAATCATTAACAAACAGAAGTAGATTCTGATTTAGATGCTGTTGTTTCCCTCTATATATACAATGTAAAAATTGTTGGATTAACCTTGAACAATTAAATAATTTTCACTCAGAAATACTTGTAATTTTACTTGTATTTCACAAAAAATTACAAAGAAACAGCAAGTAACATCAAATTAAAGTGGAATTTAAGGAAGAAAGACTGAAAGCGTTTTTCTTGTAAAACATATTAAAATCTTAATTTACAACTTTGAAAAGTATATATTTTTTTTTACAGTGTACAACATTGTCCTGATTATTCTTCAATGAAGATTGAGGACATTTAGATTTTTGTCATGCATTCCTTTTGATTAAGCCATTCTGAACAGCAACGTTCAGCCAGATTTTGTTCTATTCTAATTCTATTCCAAAACCCAGAGAACTGAAATCATGGCATCATGGAAACACACCTGATGTGAAGGCTAATCATACTGGTACACCGCCAGTTATCTAACACTATTGGATGAAAACTCGAACTGAATTGAGCTGAATAATGACGCTTACATTTCTGACCTTTTTTCCTGACCAAGTTTATTATATATATATTTAAAAAAAAACAATAAAAACAGAAATGTGAGATTAAAAAGTCTCAATTACCTTTTTTATTCCATAGTGAAATCAAGCTTCCATAGTTATCTGACCAACTTTGTCTCAGTCAGTTTTGAATAGTGAATGACCCGTGATATGTTGAGAAAATATGAGCTGTCCTTCCATAAATTTGTACTACAGAGCAGACAATACGATGTTTTGAATTGTATATAGAAGTTCTGGACTGTCTTATCTCCATACGTTCAGCGTATTTGGCCTGAACGTCCTCTAGGTTGCCAGAGCAGCATTGGCAGTGGCAGCGCTTCGCATCGGGTTGCCAGGTCAGTCTCAGAGCACTGGTTCTGAGGTCTGGAGAGCTTTCACACGGTCTGTCCAAAACGGGCGACCACCTAGCTGAATGTGCTGAGGGAGGCAGTGCCAGGTCTGGATGGCAGACTGCAAAAGGACTACAGCTGTGGAGTGATTACATTTTCTTTTAAACAATGTTCGCTTGAAGCTTAAATCCACAGAAAACACTTCTATGTGTGAGACATCTGCTAATCAAGCTTGCACTTTAGTTTTGCAGCTAGGTAAGACATTCAGTTCAGGAAAAAGTATTGGAGAGATGAATATTTAACTTCAGAATTTTTACTGCATCTATTAAAATATGTGCCCTGAATAAGTCACAAGAGGCAAACTGATGGGTCCATGGTTTAAAAAGGTCTTCTATTCTGCCACGAAGTGGGTTGACTTAATAATCCAGATTCAAAAGGCTTGACGCAGTAAATCAGTGAACGGTAAAATCACATTTATTAAATAAGAGAAATAATAAAAGGAAATACCAGTATGAAATGTTAACACAAGAAAATAAACAGCGGAATCCTGAGGGTTTAAATACACTATAGATTGCAAAGGACTAAAAAAAGACAGGCGCAAGTAATTCGTTGACATGGTAACAAACAAACTAACAAGATAACAACCCAGCTAACTAAAATATGTTCTTAGAATATTTACTAACATTCCCATAAGTTTTTTTTTTAAACGTTGAAAATGTCCATTTTTTTTGTTTGTTTGTTTCTTTATGTATTTAGAACGTTTTTTGAAACCTATGTTTGTAATAAATCAATAGTAACTAGATAAATATCAAAAGTGCAATAAACAAAAACAATTAAAAACAATTCTACATATTTTATTCAATACAAAAAATGGATAAATGTCAACCTCAAACTTGTCAATGTGAAAAACGTGCATAAAACAATTTAAAACTATAAAGAATTGATTTTAACTGTTTATATAAATTAGTTCCCTTTCGAAGGGAACTCAACAATACGTCAATTGACGCTATGGTGAACGCCTCAGGCGTGACAGGTGTCTGAAATCAAATATCAACTCACAGCAATCATGTTGACTGGTGACAGCCCGTGCATCATCAGCTCGAATGATGAGCGCCTCAATCTGGATGTATAAAAAGGGCAACTTGAAACCGTGACATCTTTTTGTCTTAAGGGACTGTTTGTCTGTTTGATAGTTTCAACGATTAAGCATGTAGAGACGCGGAGAAACGTCTCGGGTTATGACTATAACCCTTGTTCCCTGAGAAGGGAACGAGACACTGCGTCGATAAAATCGACTCTTTGGGGACGCTCCCTAAGCGTGCGCCTCTGAAGTATGAATGAAACTAATCCAATCCTGATTGGTGTTGCGTCGTGACGTAACATGTGACGGCATACCCGGAAGTATAAAAGTGACGCTGTCACAACACACACTAGCCTCGCGATGAAGCAAGACGCTCAAGGGTCTGAAAAGGGGGCGTGGCAACACGACGCAGTGTCTCGTTCCCTTCTCAGGGAACAAGGGTTATAGTCATAACCCGAGACGTTCCCTATCGAGGGAACTCAACACTGCGTCGATAAAATCGACTCTTTGGGGAACGAGTACCCACTAGGCCACGCACCGAACAGACCCGCCCCAGAGTGAAACTGATTAGGCACTCAGCAAGGGCCGAGTACGTGTGCACCGGGCGTACTGGGAAGGCTGAGACTGTAAAACCTGATGAAAGTATGCGGGGTAGCCCAGCCGGCTGCCTCACAAATCTCCTGCAGAGGTACTCCCGACAGAAGGGCCCTAGAGGAAGCCATGCCTCTAGTCGAGTGAGCCCTTAAGGCCAAAGGTGAAGGAACCCCACGCACCTTGTAAGCCTCAGTAATAGCCTGGACAATCCAGTTACTTATAGTTTGTTTGGTCGCCGGGAGCCCCCTCTTAGGTGACCCAAAGCATACTAACAACTGGTCAGATCTTCTCCAAGAAGCAGACTTTTCCAAGTATACACTCAAAGCTCTGACGGGGCAGAGCAAGTGAAGCCTCTCTTCTCCCGCCGACACATGAGGTGGAGGATGGAATGCCTGAAGGACTACAAAGCGAGCCGTACTCGAAGGAACTTTAGGCACGTAGCCCGGACTCGGGTGCAAAAAGGCCTTTACTTTGCCAGGGGCAAACTCCAAGCAAGCTGGCGTTACCGCCAGGGCCTGGAGATCTCCCACCCTCTTAAGAGAGGTAATCGCTAAGAGAAAGACCATTTTCAACGTTAAGTCCTTAGGCGAAGCCGACTCTAAAGGTTCGAAGGGAGCGAGGGACAACCCTTCCAGAACTATTGCCAGATCCCAGGCAGGCACCCTGGACCTGATCGCCGGCCTCATCCTCCAAGCACCACGGAGAAACCTAATGACCAACTGGTGCCTCCCCAGAGGTCCACCATCTACTGGCGCGTGGAAAGCCGAAACGGCAGCCACGTACACCTTAAGAGTGGACGGGGAGAGACCCGCAGAGAAACGATCCTGAAGGAATTCCAGAACTGAAGCCACTGGGCAGTTTACTGGATCCAACCTTCGTTCTCCACACCAAGTGTGAAACACCTTCCACTTGAGGCCATATAATCTCCTGGTAGATGGGGCCCTAGAGCTAAGTATGGTTTCAACCACCTCAGCTGATAAGCCAGCATTTAGGTACTGAACCCCCTCAGAGGCCAGACCCACAGCTTCCACAACTCTGGGCGAGGGTGGAAGATTGTGCCCTCCGCCTGAGACAATAGATCCCTCCTCAGAGGAATCGGTCATGGCGGAGCTATGAGGAGTGATATTATATCCGAGAACCATACTCGTGTCGGCCATCTCGGGGCAACCAGAAGTAGACTGATGCCCTCTTGACGAACCCTCTCCAGGACCCCTGGGAGCAGAGCGATCGGGGGGAAAGCATACAGGTGAAGCCTCGGCCAAGCCTGTACCATGGCATCCAACCCCAGTGGGGCTGGATGTGAGAGGGAGAACCAAAGTGGACAGTGGGACGTCTCTCGAGACGCAAACAGATCCACTTCCATCGGTCCGAACCTCTCCCATATCGACTTCACCACATCCGGATGAAGTCTCCATTCCCCGGGCCTCAGCCCCTGCCTCGACAGGATGTCTGCTCCCCGATTCTGAACCCCTGGGATATACATTGCCCTTATTGACAATATCTTTCCCTGGGACCAAAGGATAATCTGATGCGCCAGTTTGCACAGAGGGCGCGATCTGAGTCCCCCCTGTCGGTTCAGATAGGCCACCACTGACGTATTGTCTGTCCGTATAAGGACGTGGCGACCCTCGATGTCTGGGAGGAAGCTCCTCAAAGCCTTGAATACCGCCATCATCTCCAGGCAATTTATATGCCAAGTGCGATGATGGTCCTGCCACAGACCCCTGGTAAAGCGGCCGTCCATGACCGCGCCCCAGCCCGTAAGGGAGGCGTCTGTCGAAACGGTTTCCCGGCGACATGACACCCCCAACACTGGCCCTTGGGATAGGAACCAAGGCTTCTTCCATATTTGCAGAGACTGAAGGCACTTGCGCGTTACTCTGATCATACGGAACGGATTTCCTTTGGGTGAGAACCCCTTGGTCTTCAACCACCACTGGAGGGGCCTCATGTGAAGGAGGCCCAGAGGAATAATGTTGGATGCCGCTGCCATGAGGCCCAGCATCCTTTGAAAGTGTTTCACAGTGACGGCCTGACCTAGCCTCACCCTGGACACCATCGCCAGAATTGACTCGATACGTGCGGGAGACATACGTGCCTGCATTGTAATCGAGTTCCACACGACTCCTAAAAAGGTCGTGCCCTGGGACGGTTCTAGCACACTCTTCTTCAAATTGAGTCTTAACCCCAATTTTTGAATATGGCCAAGAACGACATCTCGATGCCGAACTGCCATCTCCCGAGACTGGGCCAAAATAAGCCAGTCGTCGAGATAATTCAATACGCGAATCCCCTGAAGTCTCAGTGGAGCAAGGGCCACGTCCATACACTTGGTAAATGTGCGGGGAGAGAGTGCTAGGCCGAACGGAAGAACCCGATATTGGTATGCTTCGCCCCCGAAAGCGAACCTCAGGTACCTCCTGTGACAAGGAAGGATGGAGATGTGAAAATAGGCGTCTTTCAGATCTATCGTGACAAACCAGTCCTCGGATCTGATTTGACTCACGATTGTTGGAATGGTCAACATTCTGAATTTGAACCTTCTCAGAGACCGGTTCAACACCCTGAGATCCAAAATTGGCCTTAACCCCCCATCCTTCTTTGGAACTATAAAGTACCGGCTGTAAAACCCGGACTCCCTGTCTACCGGAAGAACACGTTCTATGGCTCCTTTCGACAGCAGAGTCTGTACTTCTTGTTCCAACACCTGAGCCTGCTCTGGGACCACCGCAGTGAGCACCACCCCAGAGAACTTGGGGGGGCGGTGCGCGAACTGCAGTCTGTACCCAACTCGTATTATCTGCAGGACCCATGGAGATATGTTGGGAAGATGATACCATCCCTCTACAAAATCTGCTAAGGGTACCAGCCTCTCGAGGCTGGCCTCTGGTGTCTTTTCGCTGGAAATTGATGCGGCCCGAAGCGCTGTTAACGGCGGACCTGCATCTTTTCCTAGAGGGCCCCGTTGTGAGAACAACCTCGGTTGTCTCACTGCGGAGGGGGCAGCCCTCTGAAGTCCTGCCTTGGCTAGGACCTCCCCTGTGGGAGGAGCTGGCTGATGGCTGGGGCTGATTGCTTTGCCCCCCCCTACTAGATTTGGCCTTCGCTTTCCGGGGGAGGTACTGCTGGAACGCCGCAGATTGTTTTCTCGACTCCTGAAACCTGTCGACAACCGAATTAACGGCGTCGCCGAACAGGCCAGAAGCCGAAAGCGGCGCATCCAGCAGGAAGGACCTATCCTTTTCTTTAATACCGGATAAGTTCAGCCACAGATGCCTCTCCGTGGCCACCATGGCCGCCATAGAGCGGCCAATAGCGCTGGCCGCTTCCCTAGTGGCCCGGAGAGACAAATCTGCGGCCTTCCTCAACTCCGCGACATCTTCAGGAGTAGGCCCCTCCCCCTCATCCAAATCTTTCAGGAGGTCGGCCTGGTATGCCTGCAAAATCGCCATTGAGTGCAGACACGAACCAGCCCGACCCGCCGCCATGTAAGCCCTGCCCACCCATGCAGATGTCTCTCTGCAGGGCTTACTAGGCAACACCGGGGTCTTTAGGGAAGACGCCGATTCGGGAGAGAGATAGCTCGCTAAAGCCTCCTCCACCTTCGGCATCCTCCCATATCCCATATCTCGAGCCCCCATAACATTGCTGTAATCTATTACATTGGGACTCGAAATACGGGACGAATGCGGTCTTTCCCACGTTCTCGAGATCTCTTTATGGAGATCAGGGAAAAACGGCAGACCCCGGCGGTGAGGCTGTGACCTGCGCTGCAGGTAACGCTCGTCCATTTTACTGGTGACTTGCGTTTCCTGCTCATGTTGTGGCCAGCTGATGTTTAGTCTGGCCACAGCGCGTGTCACAACCTCCACCAGCTCCTCATAACCCAGGCCGCGTGATGGCGTGCTGAGATCACGGTCGTCCGCATCGATGCTGAGCACGTCCCCTTCCTCAGAAGTAGACAGCTCAAGCACCGGGACCTGATCGCGGGTAGGAGAAACCGCAGCGCGGGCTCCCACACCACTCTCAGAGGCTGCGGGACCAGCCGATGGCGAGCGAGAAAATGCCTCAGCATTCTCACTCTCCTCCGCCAGATCCCGCTGCGAACCCCAGGATCTCAGTCGCCGCATCGCCTCGACATATGCGGGACCGGAACCCTGGGGAACGCGAGCCTGACCGTGCTCGTCAAAGCACGCCAGCCGGGAGCGCAGCACTCTAATAGGCAAAGCCTCACACATTTCACAAGCAGCCCCCTCGAGAGCTGCCCGTGCGTGCTGCACTCCCAAACAATACACACATAGAGAGTGTGCGTCCCCACCCGTGATGAAACGAGGGCAGGGATGCACACACCTCTTGAATTGTTCACTGGCCATACTTTCTTTCAATAATAAGACAAACAACACCAAATAAGACAGACAGTTTCAACATAAAGCGCTTGCTGAAGAGCGAAAGCTAGTGTGTGTTGTGACAGCGTCACTTTTATACTTCCGGGTATGCCGTCACATGTTACGTCACGACGCAACACCAATCAGGATTGGATTAGTTTCATTCATACTTCAGAGGCGCACGCTTAGGGAGCGTCCCCAAAGAGTCGATTTTATCGACGCAGTGTTGAGTTCCCTCGATAGGGAACACTTTTTGCAAGTGTGCTGACCCATGTCCAGATATTTGACACTGGAGGATTCACACGATCTGTGTGTGTTGTGCCTGGGAGAAGAGCACGTACGCAGTAGCGGAGTGGCAATCGGGAGAGTCAGGAGTTTTCCCGGTGGGCCGGTAGTGTTTCGAGGTCGCGGGAAATAAATAAATTTTTTATTTTTATAATACTCCAGTCTCTCTCTCTCTCTCTTTGTATTTCCCTTTATTGGGATAGCCTGCTGGTAAACATTTTAAATTCTTACGGTTGCTTAGCCATGATTATTTGGTTGCAATAGACCCCCCTGAGGTTACATGGCGTTGCGCCATTATAATAACTGACATAAGAATAGCATCCAGTTAGTGGTGAGTGATTACTTTGCTCACGCGATCATCATGGTCTGGTGTTTTCTCCTAAATAAAAGCTCAAGGGTTTATTAAGAAAGAAATAAGAAATTAGGACAAAAGTATTTTAATGTTCCTATATTATAGTGTAATGTAGGTTAAAATATACTTTTGAAATACTCATTTTCATTTACATAGTACATTTATAGGCTAAATGGATTTTACAGTACGTCATAGGAATAATTATAAATCATTATTACATTATTATAATAAATGTTTGGCATCCTAAAACACCATTGATAATGTAATGCAGACTGAGACTCTCATAACTAAAAATATGTTTGAGCCCTCTTTATTCTGCCCTACAAAGGCAAAGCGCAGTAACACATTTGGTCAAAAATGAGTTAAGACTTGTAATGGGCTTTTGTCACGGTAGACGTTTTCCCTGTTTCCTTCTAGTCTCGTGTTTATGTTGTTGTATGCAAGCACATGTGTGAGGGGCGTGTCTGTATGACATCACCTGATCTGCTCCAGCTGCTCATCATCACATCACCAGCTGCAGTCAATCATCACCACTCTATTTATACTCACCGCTGTTCTCTCATCCTTGTCAGATCGTTGTTTGGTGTGTCCCTGTCTGGTTCTCTTGTTCCTCCTGGTGTTCCCGATCGTCTCATGTTCCGTGGATATCTTACTGTGCTTAGAGTTTCTGTTCATCGTCTCACCTGTGGATTTGTGTCGCCGTCTGTCTTCACTTCCCCGGGTTGGCCATCGAAGTCCCTGCGTCACTGTCTACATCTGGCTTGCTGCACTTGGACTGAGTTCATTTATAATAAAACTTCTTCACTCGCTTTTGTTTCCTGTGATATATATTGCACCGTGACAGCTTTATGACATGTGTTCTGTCTTGTGAAAAAATATCTGGGTTAAATTATGTCCCGTTTCGGAGATGCATTACCACATAATCTATCCATAACATGTTTGACTGGCTGGCATAAGAACTTTAAAGGCCTTTTTCTCCGTTTCTTTGTTTGCGTAGTTACTGCACTTTGCCTTTGTAGGGCAGTATTGTCCTGGTACAAATTAATACTTTTTCTTTGTTCAACGAGCAGTTCATGGGTTGAAGCTCTTAATTGTGATCTCTTAGAGAGCACGAGATTGATGCATTTAACCTTAAAATGTCCAAATTTTTCTTGCGGGGGAGCATGCCCCCGAACCCCCCTAGAAGCACAGAGTCCACCCAACATAGTTTTAGAAATTACTATGGGAAAGAACGACCATTTATTAACTTTACTCCAGCATAGTACAACAAACTTCCTTTTAAATCAATAAAACGTCTCGGGTTATGACTATAACCCTTGTTCCCTGAGAAGGGAACGAGACACTGCGTCGAGAATCGACACTTTGGGGACGCTCCCTAAGCGTGCGCCTCTGAAGTATGAATGAAACTAATCCAATCCTGATTGGTGTTGCGTCGTGACGTAACATGTGACGGCATACCCGGAAGTATAAAAGTGACGTTGTCACAACACACACTAGCCTCGCGATGAAGCAAGACGCTCTAAGGCCTAAAGGGGGCGTGGCAGAACGACGCAGTGTCTCGTTCCCTTCTCAGGGAACAAGGGTTATAGTCATAACCCGAGACGTTCCCTTTCGAGGGAACTCTACACTGCGTCGAGAATCGACACTTTGGGGAACGAGTGCCCACTAGGCCACGCACCGAATAGGCCTGTCCTGGAGTAAAACTGTCTAGGCACTCAGCAAGGACTGAGCACCTGTGCACCGGGTGTACTGGGAAGGTGGAGACTGTAAAATTTTATGAAAGTATGTGGGGTAGCCCAGCCGGCTGCCTCGCAGATCTCCTGAAGAGGTACTCCCGAAAGAAGGGCCCTAGAGGAAGCCATGCCTCTAGTTGACTGTGCCCACAAGGTAAAAGGTGAAGGCAAACCGCGCACCTTGTAAGCCTCAGTAATAGCCTGGACGATCCAGTTGCTAATAGTTTGTTTGGTTGCCGGGAGCCCCCTCTTAGGTGACCCAGAACATACTAGTCCAATTGTTCCAACCTTCTCCAAGAAGAGGACCCCTCAAGGTACAAGCTCAAGCTCTGACTGGGCAGAGCAAGTGAAGCCTCTCCACTTCCGCCGACACATGAGGTGGAGGATGGAATGCCTGAGGGACTATAGAATGAGCCGTATTCGATGGAACTTTAGGCACGTAGCCCGGACTCGGGTGTAAAAAGGCCTTCACTCTGCCAGGGGCAAACTCCAAGCAAGCTGGCATTACTGCCAGGGCTTGGAAATCTCCCACCCTCTTAAGTGAGGTAATTGCTAAGCGAAAAGCCATTTTCAGTGTTAAGTCCTTAGGCGAAGCCGACTCTAAAGGTTCGAAGGGGGCACTCTACTTTTGGATAACCCCTCCAGAACTATTGCCAGGTCCTAGGCAGGAACCCTGGACCTGGCTGCCGGCCTCATCCTCCAAGTACCAAGGATAAACCGAATGACCAACTGGTGCCTCCCCAGAGGCCCATCACTTAACGGTGCGTGGAAAACCGCAATGGCAGCCACGTACACCCTAAGCGTGGACGGGGAGAGACCCTTAGAGAAACGATCTTGGAGAAATCCCAGAACTGAAGCCACCGGGCAGTTTACTGGATTTAACCCAAGTTCTCTACACCAAGTGACAAACACATTCCACTTGAGGTCATATAATCTCCTGGTGGATGGAGCCCAAGAGCTAAGTATGGTTTTCTCAACAGGATGTCTGCCCCCTGATTCTGAACCCCCCGGAATATACATTGCTCTGATAGAGAGTATTTTCCCTTGGGACCAAAGGATAATCTGATGCGTCAGTCTGCACAGAGGGCGCGATCTGATTCCCCCTTGTCGGTTCAGATAGGCTACCACTGACCGTACTAGGACGTGGTGACCTTTGATGTCTGGGAGGAAGCTCCTCAAAGCCCTGAACAAAACCATCATCTCTAGGCAGTTTATATGCCAAGAAAGATGATGGTCCTGCCATAGACCCCTGGCAAACGGTCGTCCATGACCGCGCCCCAGCCAGTGAGGGAGGCGTCTGTCGAAACGGTTTCCCGGCGACATGACACTCCCAACACTGGCCCAAGGTTTCTTCCATATTCTCAGAGAACAAAGGCATCTGCGCGTTACTCTGATCATACGAAGCGGATTCCCTCGGGAGAAAACCCCTTGGTCTTTAACCACCACTGAAGGGGCCTCATGTGTAGCAGGCCCCAAAGGAATGATGTTGGATGTCACTGCCATGAGGCCCAGCATTCTTTGAAATTGCTTCACAGTGATGGCCTGGCCTAGCTTTACCCTGGATACCATCGTCAAAATTGACTCGATACGTGCGGGAGACATGCGTGCCTACATCGTAATCGAGTTCCATATGACTCCCAAAAATGTCGTACACTGGGATGGTTCTAGCACACTCCTCTTTGCATTGAGTCTCAACCCCAATTTCAGAATGTGGCCAAGGACGACATTTCGATGCCGAACTGCCATTTCCCGAGACTGAGCCAGAATGAGCCAGTCGTCGAGATAAATTAATATATGGATGTCTTGAAGTCTCAGTGGAGCAAGGGCTACATCCATAAATTTGGTGAATGTGCAGGGAGAGCGTGCTAGGCCGAACGGAAGAACCCGATATTGGTAAGCTTCGAAAGCGAACCTCAGGTATCTCCTGTGACATGGAAGGATGGAGTGAAAATAGGCGTCTTTTAGATCTATCGTGACAAATCAGTCCTCTGATCTGACTCACGATTACTGGAGTTAACCGTTCGAACCTGCACCTCCCTATTCAGAGATCGGTACAAAACCCCGAGATCTAGAATTGGCCTTAACCCCCAATCCTTCTTTGGAACTATAAAGTACCGGGTGTAAAACGCGGACCCCCTGTCTGAAGGAAGAACACGTTCTATGGCTTCCTTTAGCAGCAGAGTTTGAACTTCTTGTTCCATCACCTGAGCCTGCTCTGGGACCACTGTAGTCTGTACCACCCCAGAGAACTTGGGGGGCGGTGTGCAAACTGCAGTCTGTACCCTGATTCTATTATATGTAGGACCCATGCAGATATGTTGGGAAGATGATACCATGCCTCTACAAAATATACTAGGGGTACCAGCCTCTGGAGAGTGGCCTCTGGTTTTCTGTTTTGTCTTTCGAGAGCATCTTTCTCGACTTCCTGAAGCGGAATACCGGCAGGCTGTAGTCGATATGGATGTTTTGACCATAAACGATGCTTCGTTATAATATTTTCGCTGGAAACCGATGTGGCCCGAAGCGTCGCTGACGGCGGGCAACATACATCGTTTCCTGTTTAAAAATATTCAGGCCCCATATAGATATATTGGAAGGTGTAGCCATTCTGCAAAATCTACTAAGGGAACCAGCCCCTTGAGACCGACCTCGGGTGTCTTTCGAGTCCCTGAAGCGGATGACCGGCAGGAAAAAGTCGAGAAAAATTTTGTGACCACAGTCGGGGTGAACGACACAGTGTGCGTTCGCTGGAAATCGATGTAGCCCGAAACGTTCAAAACGGCGGGACAACATATATATTTTATATATTTATATCTTATATATATTTATTTATTTACTATATATATATATATATATATATATATTATTTATTTATTCCTAAACCTGTCGACGATTGAAGTTACAGCGCCGGAGAACAGGCCAGTTTCCCTTATTGGAAAGGAGACTCGTAATTTTCACGAGAGAAAATTTGCCTCGACAAACGAGAGATCCGAGTCAAAGTTTCCGTATTGCAATGCAGACCTTAAATCTATGCGCTGCAGTCACAGAATCTTTATTGCAGAGTAGACTCGTAATCTACACGCTGCCTCGGCAAACGCAAGAATTTAGGACACTGGGTTTGGAAACACGGGACGAATGCGGTTCATCCCCCGATCTCATGATCTTTTAGTGGAGATCGGGGAAAAACGGCAAACTCCGGCGCTGAGGCTGTGACCCGTGCCGCAAGAAACGCAATTTATTTAAACTTGCGTTCCCTCCTCATTTTGTGGCCAGCTGAAGTTCAGTCTGGCCACGGCACGAGTCACAACCTCACCAGTTCCTCATATGCTTGGCCGTGAACTGGCGCGCCTAACTCACGGTCATCCGTATCGATACTGAGCACGTCTACTTCCTTGGAAGCAGAGAGCCTGAGTATCGGGACCTGATCGTGGTCAGAAGAAGCCGCGGCGCGGACTTCTGCGCCACTCACAGGGGCTACGGGATCATCAGACGATGAATGAGAAAGTGCCTCAGCAGTCTCATTCTCGTCTGCAAGATCCCGCTGTGAACCCCACGATCTCAATCGCCGCGCCGCCTCAACGGACACGGGACCAGAAACGCAGGGAACGCAAGCCTGACCGTGCTCATCAAAGCACGCCAGCCGGGAGCGCAGCACTCTAATAGGAAGTGCTTTACAGTCTGCACAAGTCATGCTGCGCTCCCAAACAATTTACACACAAAGCATGTGCGTCCCCACCTGTGACATAACGAGGGCAGAGATGCACACATGTTTTTAAATTGTTCGCTGGCCATTTCCAGTTCAAACTGAGTGACAAACAACACCAAATAAGACAGACAGTTTCAACATAAAGCGCTTGCTGAAGAGCGAAAAGCTAGTGTGTGTTGTGACAACGTCACTTTTATACTTCCGGGTATGCCGTCACATGTTACGTCACGACGCAACACCAATCAGGATTGGATTAGTTTCATTCATACTTCAGAGGCGCACGCTTAGGGAGCGTCCCCAAAGTGTCGATTCTCGACGCAGTGTAGAGTTCCCTCGAAAGGGAACTGTAAATGCTATCGACTATTAAAATCGTGCCGGCGACGAGGGCCGGTGGTCTACGAAATTTTCCGGTAGATTTTTTGGTCCCACTCTGCCCCTGCACGCACGGGAAGCTCTCGAGGGAGCTTTTTGCGCAAACTGCGAGAGTTTTCCTATCAGAACTCTCTGCTCTCGTCTGTCTCAATTCTCGAGGAAAGTGGGCGCGGCATCTGAACCCCGTGGTTCCGGTTCCCACTCGGGCTGAGGCTCAGCGGCGGTTAAGCTTGTGGGGCTTTCAGATGGAGCAGGTATCTGGAGAGGGGCGTTAACCTCGCGGATGATCTACCAGCTGACGAGGGTGAGTTACAGGTCATTATTGAGGAGGTTCTTTCTCTTTCTGATGAATCTGTAACTGGTTCTCTTCGGGTTCTCTCCCAGTGTATGCTGAGCTGGTTGACATTATGGGGTGCGCCACAGACAGATTGCAGTTGCAGTGGAGGCGCGTCCGGGAGGAACCCGCTCATGATATTTTGGAGGACCGGTTCCACCCCACCCGTAAGCACCAGCCCGGATGAGCCTTCCATTCCTTTCTGATCTCCACTCTGGGATTGAGAGGGTATGGAAGAACCTGTTCTCCTCATGTCTCTATCTCCACCAGCGGGCTAGTTTCGCTGCTGTGGAGGGAGCCGCGGATCACGGATATGTGTCGATGCCGCCAGTGGACAAGACGTTAGCTAACTATCTTGCCCCTGGTTGGTCTTCTTCACTAAGAGCTCCGACCCTGCCATCCAAGCTGCTCAAGACATCTTCGCGCTTGGATGACAGAGCGTACATGGCAGAAGGTCAGGCGGTTCTGCACACCCTTGCAGTCTTCAGGCCTACCAGGCCGGCATGCTGCGGAACCTTGATCAGGGGGCTGGCCTGTCCCCTGATATGGTCGCAAGCAGTCTGTTGTTCCCATCGGTGCTATGGTGGCCACGAACCTTCCGTTGAGACGGTGGTCGATAGGTTCATGGAGGGCGCACTCTACGGCTGCATACCGTGGAGGTCCTCTGCCCAGCCACAGGCAGGTGGAATGGCCTGGTCCGTCATGGTCTGAGGATCACAGACAGTGTCACTTCCCGTGCACCTCCTCCTTCCCAGTAGGGGGAGTAGGGCGCGCAGGAGGCGTAACTCCCACGGGAGGCGGGACTCCAGAGGAAAGTCTCTCAAAATTAATGTTTGTAAGTATGCTCCCGCATACTGTGGTTGCCGGATTACAGGCCACACCAGGCCTTCCTGGTTATGAGCTCCCTCATGCTGTGTCTGCCGGGTTAGAGGTCTCACCTGGCCTTCCTGCTTATGAGCTCCCACATACTGTGGTCGCCAGGTTACAGGACTCATCAGGTCTTCCTGGTTATGTGCTCCCACATACTGTGGTTGCCAGGTTACAGGCCTCTTCTGGCCTTCCTGGTTATGAGCTCCCACATACTGTGGTCACCAGATTATAGGCCTCACCAGGCCTTCCTGGCTGTGAGCTCCCACATACTGTGGTCACCAGGTTACAGGCCTCACCAGGCCTTCCTGGTTACGAGCTCCCACATACTGTGGTCGCTGGGTTACAGGCCTCACCAGGCCTTCCTGGTTACGAGCTCCCACACACTGTGGTCGGCGGGTTACAGGCCTCAAACTGATTATGAGCTCCCACATACTGTTAAGCTCCCACATATTGTGCCATATAACATATATCAGGTTTCAGGCCCCATACGGCCTTCCTGGTTATGAGCTCCCACATTCTGTGGTCGCCAGGTTACAGGCCTCATCCGGCCTTCTTGGTGATGGGCTTCTACATGTCAGGTTACAGGCCTCACCCGGCCTTCCTGAATGTGAGCTCCCACATGCTGTGGTAGCCAGACTACAGCCTCACCACCTTTCCTGAGTACTATGCTCCCACTCCCAATGGTCACCAGGCTTCAGGCTGCATTGGCCTTCTTGGTTGTGAGTAGTCACATGTCAGGTTGCAGCCTTTACCAGAACTTCCTGAATCGGAAACCCCCACTTATTGTGGTCGCTAAGGTATAGTTGTGAGTCTTCACATGTCAGGTTGCAGGCCTCAGCGGCCTTTCTGAATGTGAGCTCCCCACGCATTGGGACTATCGGGTTACAGGCCTCGTCAGGCCTTCCTGATTATGGGTTCCCACATTGTGATTGCCAGGTTACAGGCCTCAAGATCGGCCTTCCTGAATACAGAGTGAAGTACATGCACCTATACTTCACCTATTCTTATTGTAAGTCACACGACGAGATGTTGATGATGACATACTTTCTAAAATCCATTTCTTATGGTAAGGGTCACGCACGGTACACTACGATGCCTTCTTATGTGGCTCAGACGCAGATCTTTTCCTCGGGTGCCACTTTAAGAGGCGTCCTGTCACTGAAGTAGGCTACGATGGACGCCCCTTCTCTGGCTAAAATCTGGAAGTAGCTCCCACTTGGTGTGGTTTTTCAGGGTACAGGCCTTATCAGGTTTTCCTGAAAGTAAGCTCCCACAGGTTGTGGTTACCAGGCTGGGTCTCACCGACCTTCCTGAGTACGAGCTCCCACCCGATGTGGTCGCCAGGTTACAGGCCTTACCAGGCCTTCCTGATTATGAGCTCCCACATACTGAGGTTGCCAGGTTACAGGTCTCACCAAGCCTTCCTGGCTATGAGCTCCCACATACTGTGGTTGCTGGGTTACAGGGCTCACTAGGCCTTCCTGGTTATGAGCTCCCGTATACTGTTTTCGCCAGGTTACAGGCCTCACCAGGCCTTTCTGGTTATGAGCTCCCACATATTGTGGTCGCTGGGTTACAGGCCTCACCAGGTCTTCCTGGCTATGAACTCCCACACACTGTGGCCGATGGGCTATAGGCCTCACCAGGCCTTCTTGGTTACGAGCTCCCACATACTGTGGTCGCTGAGTTACAGGCCTCACCAGGCCTTCTTGGTTATGAGCTCCCACATATTGTGGTCACTGGGTTACACAGGGCTCCACACATAAGGGGTCATCAATTCTTAGGCCTCAGAAGACTTTCCTGATTTTGATCCCACTCTTACTTCCTCAGTGCTCAAGAGCAAGCACTGGGTAGACCCATGGATTGAGTAGACAACTTCCGTTATTTTGAGGTTGAGTAACACTCTCCGGAGGATCCCGTCTCTGTGATCCGAAACTTGATGGTTTCTGCCAGCTGTAGCAAATGCAAAATTTAATAATATACATAAAATGTATTTAAGGGGGTCGGAAAGGCCAATTTAGCTCAAAGGGGATGATTCATTGATTTACAATGAATCTTGACGAATCACTATGGAACCGAGCAACTGACTCGTTTAGAGTTCATTTGAACGGGCCGTAATTATAACCTTTGCAAGGATATAAATACCCAATCTATAGTGAAACACTATGTCTTAGCAAGGTAACTTTAGATCAAACAGTGCAAGATATTAAATATGCAAACACGACACAAGGCAATTATCTTTTCAAATATATGGACAAGACTTTATTAGATATTCTAACACATAAAACTGATGTATAACAATCACGCACGCACACACACACACACATTCATACAGTCGCAGAAAGAGAAAGAGAGGGAAGGAATGAGTTTTCAGAGATGCACTTTGTAAGACACCTGAACGAACCAACAAGCATTAAATTAAACCTTCGTTTCTTAGAGAGGTTATTCAATTGACATTAAGGCACCAGTTCAGTTAGAGTCTGAAGTGTTACTTGCAAGTTCATGCGTGGCTTTGGGAGTTCCCTTTGTCTGTTTCGTAGAAGGGGTTTCCCGGGTGGGTCCGTTGCGTGGCTGTCTTCTCGTGTGCCTGGAGGAGGGAAGTCTTGAGCTGCTGGTCACGTGTGGTCAGCAGACGAATGGAAGTCTCGGATTCGAAGCGCATCGCAGGAGAGCCGTTTGAACGAACTTTGCAGCAAACTTAACTTTGAAAAGAGACTTTTACGAAAAAGAAAATAAAGGAAAGAAATGAAAGTAAGGCGAGTTAGATGGCTTGAATTAGCTGTTTTAACCCCGATCTGGATGGGTTATTTTATCTGCTGGTCGAATTTGGTCTAGTCGATGTAGAAGCGTGCGTACACACTCTTTGTTTCAGAGAGACGCTCGAACAGGAACACTCTCTTGTTGTTTTAGAGAGAGGCACGAACTTAACAGTTACAAACTGAATGAACTGAACGAACGAGAAACTGAACAAACACAAACTCTGAGATCCTGTTTCTTTGTTCGGATATTTAACTTAAACTTTAGTCCAACCTCTTTTGAAAATCCTGACCAATGAGATAATGGCATAATTTTAGGAGGTGGATCAAGTTTCTGCTTATCGTTATCTTGTGATCTGCCTGGTTCTCCCGCACTTAGCAGAGGAACAAGAGAACACAGATTAAACATTAAATAGATTATTATAATCATAAAACAGAGCATTTTACACAATCAAGATTTCAATCAAGCCATCTTTTGAATTAAGAGAATCTGATTCTTTCAATAGGAAACGAGGCATTCACATTCACTAGAGTTATAAACAATCACAATAGTTAATACCATAACATTATTTATATGTGATCTAAGCATACCAACACAAACATGAGTTGTAGGAAACAATCAGAATTATGATGTTTGATTATAAGTCCAAGAATTGTTCTGAAGGTAGTTTAATGATCTTATGTGTGAGATCTCAGATCTCAACAGTGAGGTCATGGTATGTTCGAAAAGTCAAGCAAAGTTCTTGCTGATAAGTGAGTTAGAAAAAGGAGATCTGGGTTACATCTTTGTCCAGGATCAAAGGAGTGCCCCCTTTCTGTGGCATTCTGTTGGTCTGCAGGACCATAAAAAGTCTCTTCTGAGGGGGGTGGTTTCTGCCAGCTGAGCCATCCAGTCAATGGAATGTGAGCTCCAGAAGAGTGCTGGATCACATTTGAATTAATCCTATGAGAGATGAATTTGATTAAGTTGTGTTTGATTCGCCTCAATTCGTTACATATATCCCCCCTTTGTTCGATGATGGGTTGAGGAGAAGACATCATTGAACGCTGGAAAAACAGAAGAGGAAGAAGCAAACACACACAGCAAACAACAAGACAACCTCCATGACTGGTCACTTTACTAGTGCAGGGCATTAGATTACCTAGGCCTAAAAGGTTCACTCTCTCAACATCGTCAATTATGTGGAAAAAGTTTACTTCAATTTTAGGACCATTATCCTAGTTTGTTTTAAAACGGTGATTGATCAACTTTATGACTAAATTTGATTTGTTTGTTTTATTCTCTTCTAAATTGTTCTAGGTTTAGACCAATTTACCTTCCAAATTTTGATTCGAATGATGCAGGGAGTTCTCTTCCTAACATTCGTTTTAAGGTGACTTGCAAACATCAGGCGTGGTGCGTCAATCTTTATATTGTAACCTTGACCCTTATGGGGTAACAGGGATTTTACCTAATAAAAGAAGGAGGAAAGGGAAGGAAGAGGTAAAACAAAACAAAGCAGTTGAGTGAGTCCAGTATGGGTACTGTGGTGCAGTGACAGGTGTCACAATGTAATGAGAGGTGTTATACTTGTTGGGTGTATCGCTATATGTTTTCTGTGGAAAGGGTAGCTCAGTCAGTGTTGAGAATTCAGCTTCTACCTGTGAGAAAAACGTGTTTGTTGAATGTTTTCTTAGTAGATGTGTTTAACTTGTGTATGTTAGTGGTACAGTGTAGTGTAGTGCATGTAGTGTAGTGCATGTACTGTATCTATGCTGTATGTATGTCAGATCTGTCTCAGCCTGTTTTGCTCCCCCCCCCCCCCTTTTCTTGATGGCTTAGCTTTGATGAGCTTGTTGCATCTTTTCCTTGGAAAGGGATCTTCTGTGATCTGCTGGGGGTCAGTCCAGTAAGGCAGGAAGTTCTCTGGCAGACATTGGGAGATGGTTTGGCAGGGATGCGTGAAGCTGTAGTGCAAAACGTGGTCTCCTTTGTTGCCTTCCTCTTGTGATGCCTTCTGGTTGTGACAGACTTTCTGACTTCTGTGCTAACTGTTGTTGCTGTAGCACACAGATGGTTTTGGGGTTTGGAGCTTGTGGTGTGATGGGTAACCAGGATGGTGTTTTCTGGTACGTCTGGGTGTTTATCAGTGGTTGACTGTGAGAGGCCACCTTGTTCTGTGTTGTTGTAGAACAGGTGGTCGTCTCAGGAAGGTTTACAAGGTGATCACTGGTCTTCTGTGTTCAGCTTGTCTTTGATGAACACTTGCAGTTGCCTCAGTAGTTGCTCCATGTCTTCTGAGGGGAGACTGTCGTGTTCTTGGGCACACTCAGTGTGATGTGTGGCTGAGTGGTGTGGAGGTGGGTTTCGTTGTTGCTTACCCACATAGAATGCTTTTGGATGCACTCGTTGATTCCAGTTGTTTCCTTCTGGTGGGTCCCATGACTTTCCCATGTGGTTGGAGTGGTAGCTGTCGTTAGCATGGGAGTAGCGTTCTCTGTGCTCCTTATGAAGGACTGTGGAGTTGTCATGCCACTGGGTGTCTTCCAGTGCAAGGCTTGCGTCTTGGCTGATGGGGTTTGACACTGTGAATGATTTCAAACCTTTCTTTGAAGTCATCTTTTGTTTGATGTAGGCCTTGTGTGTCAGGTCACGTAGCTGTTGAAGGGTCATTGTGACTGGGCAGGCCATGAAGCCGAGATGATGACTCAGTCCAGGGTGCAGGTTTCTCAGGAAGAGGGTTTTGAAGTTCACATCCTCTTCAAATTCAGGTTTGCTATGTGCACCGAAGTAGGCTTTTCGGAAATGGTGGTAATAGGCTTGGGGAGTCTCTTGACGACCTTGTTTGGTTTCCAAGGCGACTAACACACCATGTTCTGACTCTGGACTTGTAAATTCTTTAAGCAGGATCTCACGTAGCAGCTGGTAGTTTGACTTGACATGAGCAGGTTGTCGGTCTAGGAAGCTTCGTACCTCTTGACTGGATGTGGATCTGAGGAGGTATAAAATGTCTCTGTCAGTCATAGGGGGTCTCACCTCTAGGAGGAAGTCGATATCGTGGAGGTAGGCCTGGATGCTGTGGCCCTCCGTGGAGTTCGGTTCGAACTGGGTGATGTTCTTAGCCAGCTGGTTGAGATCTCTGAAGGTCATTCCATGTGCAGCTTTGGAGTCTGGCTGGATGATCTCTCTTTGTTTGTTGGCAGGGAAGAGTTCTGTGGTGAAGGCCGGTGACGTTTTGGGGTGTGGCCATTTACTTCTTCCGTAGGATGACAGTTCTTGGATGGAGGACTCTGTTCTGCTCAGCAGTGATGATGCTGAAGGAGGTCTCTCCCTTCTTGGCTCTGGTTTCTGTGTACAGACATGTTGGAGTTCATCTCTGACCTCGTAGAGCTTGTCGTTGGCGTCGTCTCGCTATTGGATCAGATGGTCCATTTCAACGCTGCACCTTTGCAGGTGGTCTTCCAGAGCAGTGATTTTAGAGTTCTTACTGTCAATGTCAGCTTCGGCTTTCTCTAGCTGATGTTCAACAGACTGGAGTTGGTTTTCTAGGTGTTTCTGGACAGTCTTTAACTCTTGTTTGTCACATTCAGTGACTGCAAGGGCTTCTTGGAGCTTGTCAACTTGGGTCTTTGTTTCTTGCTCCGCTTTGTCGGACACTTTGAGCTGGTCTTTGCAGTGTTGAGTGTGCATCAGCTCTCTCAGGAACTCGGTGATCTTGACGTCGTCCTGGACTTTCACTTCCAGCTTGTCTATGCGGCTTTGTGCACGTGTCAGCTCCTCCTGAAGATAGGTGACGTGCTGGTGGCTTAGGTTCAGCTGGGCTGTGAAGGCATTGCTTAGGGATCAGGTTATTTTGGTTAGTTCCACATGGTTTTGGTTCTGGCTTGAATCATGCGTCAGAAATCTTCTCAGAATTATGATTATTATTAAAAATAATAACAGTTCAATTGTCTTTGGTGTGAGGCAGTCTGTAATGCTCCTGAGCCAGGCGTCCATGTCTTCCCGTTGGGTAGTGGGGTTTGTCGTCCACTACATGTTGGCACGCTTGGTGAAGAGACTGACACAGATCTGTGTGGTATAAGCCAATATATGAACGGCTAAGTGTTGTTTCAGTAAGTGTAGACCAATAGTGGAGTGTCGTGATGACTAAGTGTTGGTCTAAGTGTACACAGTGAGGCTAGGGATGTGAAGATCTCGTCACTCACCTGGGCAAAGGAAAGAAAAAGAAAGAGGTTAAAACAAATCTCAAATGGAAAAAGCTTTTTTTTCCAATGGAAGAAAATATTTTTTTTGTAAATATTTTCTATCACTGAAAAGCTGGTTTCAACTCGTGATGTGAGGACTTCGTCGCTCAACTGAGTAAGGGAAGAAGAGAGAAAAGTTAACCAATTTCAAATGAGAGAGAAACAAAACAAAAAGGAAATTATTAACTAGGGAAAGTATTAATTTCTCATAAATGTTTCTTATCAATGACAATCTGTTTTAAGAAAGGTGAACAATATTATTGTTTATGTTTGCAATGAAAAATAATACAATAATAATGCTGATACCTCTTTTCTGAGTTTGACAGGATTGACACACACCTTCGGTTGGACCGCTTACAGCAGGGCTTACAGCAGGGATGCTTTGAAGGCGGAGTTTGCTCAACACTTGTCTCTGTTAATTAATCTTGGATAAGATGTCAAAGTTTAAATTGCGTTTACAAATGCAGGGAGACGAATGAAGCCCAGGTGAAAAAGACGTTGTATTAAATGTATTAAAAATATATTTGAAATACAAATAGTGTGTTTATAATACATTTGTATTTACAACATGCTTATTTAAAGTGTACTAAAAATTTATTTTATTGCATTTTACTATATTTCTAAAAAGTATACTAGAAGTACATTGGTAATAAATATATATTTAATTACATTTTTAAGAAATATACTATAGAAAAGCATACTTTTAATGTATTTATAAAAAGTATATTAGTAATATATTGGTAATAAATGTATGCTTTATTATATTTTTAATAAATATGCTAATGATAATTATACTTTAAATGTATTTCTAAAAAGTATATTAGAAGTACATTGGTAATAAATATATGTTTAAATACACTTTTAAGAAATACACTATAGAAAAGCATACTTTTAATGTATTTCTAAAAAAGTATATTATTATTGGTAATAAATGTATGCTTAATTATATTTTTAATAAATATGCTAATGACAATCATGCTTTAAATATGTTTCTAAAAAGTGTACTAGAAGTACATTGGTATTTAATTACATTTTTAAGAAATATGCTAAATACAAACATATTTTAATTATATTTAAAAATGTTTTACTAGAAACGCAATGCTAATAAATATACACTTAATTACACTTTTAGAAATATGCTAAAAACAAACATAGTTTTAGTGAAGTTTTAGTGTATTTACAGAAAGCATACTTGTTGCTAAATTAAAGTATTTTTTGTGTTCACTTCAAGTTTAAAAATTCAAGTCCCTTTAATTCCCTTCCTAACATGAAGGCAATTAAACATGTATCGAAATTAATTGTATATTTCTACAAAGACTAGAAGTAGCACTTTAATTATAAATATGTGCTCAGTTAAGCTTTTAAGAAATATACCAAAAACTACCACACTTTTTGTAATACTACCAACACTTAACTCAATGCATATATATTTCACACTTTAAATTATGTGTTTTAGGTTTAACTTTTTTAAATTAATTTGTTATAATTATGAAAAGCACTAAAATTTGACTAACAAGTAATGCACTTCTATACTTCTGCATGAATTAATCAAATAGTCTTTTCCACAAAACAAGTGAATACCATGTACTTGCACACATCAACATAAAAGATCAGGTGTACATACTAGAAAAACAAAATAAATTTCTTAAAGCTTGACTCTTACATTTGTTCAGCCAAAATTAATTAAAAAAAAACTTGTTATAAAGCATGTTAGGTTTATATTAACAGAGTTGTTTCTTTTTTTGTGGATGTTAGTTAATATTTCCAGTTGCATTCATTTGGACCAATCAGAGCCAATCTTTTCAAAACAAGCTTGCCGGCAATTGTCCAATCAGACACTGCCATTTGAACTTACATGTTGGGTGGGGCGCGGACAGCGGATACTGACTGTCACTGTGGTATTCCTAGATTTCCTATTTCGGATATTTCAACAGAAATCATGTATTTTCCAAATTTTGCTTTGTTATTTCACTGCCTCGGACCTAGTGAATGTGGATAGCACCGATCTAATATTGAGAGAACACACGAGCAGATTACCAGGTCGTCAGCTCCCGCGAACAATTTAGCAGTGAAGAGGACAACGCAGAGGTGCGCCGCCACGACATGGACAGAGCAAGATACTGCCAGAAAAGATCTTACTTCTTGGTGGTAAGTTTATTAGTTTAAGTGATTAGTATAATTGGCTTTATTCTCACTTTGAGTTTAGAAAATATTTTCAGAAGTTGATGACGATGTTCTGTGGATTACTGGCGTTTCTGTTGATTTGACACTAAAGCGAGTTAATCCATTGACGTCTATCAACTTATAGATCTAGACAGTGACATAATACAACTATAAAAACATTGCACACTGTGTTTGCAGAAAAAAGGTTATTAATGGTGATTACACGACAGGCTTGATTGTCCCTAAGTAACTTCTTGTGTTTTAAATATTATAATATATTTTAAGCTCTAATAAAACTTTCACATTTGTGATATTTAATTCATAGTAAAATCTAATTAATTATTAGTAGGCTGTCAGTTTTCATGTCAATTCGATAAGTAAATTAAGTTGTAATCACCAACTATAAGCTTTCATAAAACCAATTATTAAATATCTTGCACTGAGAAATTAAAACGATGTTAAATAATGAAATGAGAGTTTTTATATTTAATATTTAGCCTAACCAAGGAATTTGCACATTGCAAATACATTTTTTTATATTAAAGGGTTAGTTCACCCAAAAATGAAAATTCTGTCAGTATTTACTCACCCTCATGTTGTTTCAACCCCGTAAGACCTTCGTTCATCTTCGGAACACAAATTAAGATATTTAAGATATTAAGATCGCTCCTGCATACAGTCCATAGGCTTCTTGAGGGACTGGCTCTTGCTGTCCTCGAAAAAAGTCATTAAAGACATCGTTAAAATAGTCCAAGTGACTACAGGGGCTCAATCTTAAGTTTATCAAACGACGAGAACACTTTTGTGTGCAAAAAAACAACAAAAATAACGACTTTATTTCAACTATCACTTCCTTCTCCATGAGCCTGTAAGTCAGTTAACGTAGTGTGCGTAGAGCTACGTCACACGTAGGCTCACTATTGGCCGACGCTGGTCATGTGTGTGTGATGCTGTGTGACGTACAATAACAGAAGCTTACGCTATTAAACTAGTAACCTGACTCGCGCAGAGGGAGAAATAAACGAATAGTTGAAATAAAGTCGTTATTTTTGTTGTTTTTTTGCGCACAAAAGTGTTCTCGTCGTTTGATAAACTTAAGATTGAGCCCCTGTAGTCACTTGGACTATTTTAATGATGTCTTTAATGACTTTTCGAGGACAGCAAGAGCCAGTCCCTCAAGAAGCCTATGGACTGTATGCAGGAGCGATCTTAATATCTTAAATATCTTAATTTGTGTTCCGAAGATGAACGAAGGTCTTACGGGGTTGGAACAACATGAGGGTGAGTAAATACTGACAGAATTTTCATTTTTGGGTGAACTAACCCTTTAAACCTAACCGTGAGTAGATGAGGTCAAGTCGAGTAAGTAGTAGTTGATCCTCTTGATTTGTAACTTTTTGTTGGTGAAAAACAACAAAAACAGTCAATAGTGTGTCATGTAGCAGCTAAGTAGCTAAGTGACCTATATATTAACACGTATTTGAAAAATTGCGTCCCCCGCATGAATATGTATTTTGCCTGATTATGCATTGAATTATGCAATCGCATAATCGTGTTTTTCTCGAGGGACTGATTTATATGATTTTATGTGTGGTATTCAGCTTTTTTACATTTAATCAAGTCGTTATCAGCTGTCACCAACTTGTAACTTTCAATAGAACGTTCTGTCTTTATTAATAATGAATAATTACTTTAACAATAGCGTGGAAGTTACAGTAATGGTTCATTATATATGTTTCACCATTTAAACAAAAGACAAATTATATATGAAGAACACAAACTAGTGTTTGTTCTGCCCTAACTTTGTATAACATGCGACTTTATTTTTCCAGGAGCTTCCAGGGATATTAGCATCTCTCAAAGAGGCCCTGGAGTCCATGAAACGAGGTTCATTCAGCTCAAGCCCAAGATCATCTGAGCTGTGTCTTCCTGAAACCTCAGAAATGGTAAGAAAATTCTTTATGATAAAGAAAAATCCTATTTGTTATAATAATTATATCTGACTTTTTGTGCATTAATACTTCAGTAAGTGTTCTGAATTAAGTAACAAAGTGACAGCTTTTTATTAGAATTATAAATGAACAGGTTTATACTAATGCTTGTTTTTTTTATTCTTTCCAGATTTCCCTCGGTGGTTCTGATGTCCCCAAAAGAGTCTATGGCAGACTGAACAAGTCACGAACTTCTCTTTTTACTCACGACTTGGCAACTTTACTTTTTGCTATTGTATTTCACTTTGTTTGACTTAAAGGATTAGTTCACTTAAAAAAAAAAAAAACTTTTGCTGATAACTTACCCACCCCCATGCCAAGATATCCATGTCATTCTTTCTTCAGTTGAAAAGAAATTAAGGTTTTTGATGAAAACATTTCAGGATTTTCTCCATATGGACTTCATTGGGAACCAAACGGTTCAAGGTCCAAAAGGCAGTTTCTGTGCAAACTGTTCAAAGGGCTTTAAACGATTCCAGACGATGAATAAGGGTCTTATCAAGCGAAACGATCGGTCATTTAAAAAAAAAAAAACAACGTTTAAGTTTTATAAGCTCAAATGGTCGCCTTGCTCTGTTCTGTTATGCATGTTCATAACTCTCCTATTCAAACTCGTTCATCAAAATTAACAAATCTTTTTTCGAGTCAGTTCATTCAACGAACGAAATGAATGAATTGACTTGAAAAAAGATTTGTCAGGGCTGCCAACTCTCAAGCATTCAGCACGAGACTCTCGCAATTGAGCAATTCTCATGCTTTCACGACAAATTGACTGTTAGCCATTGGACCTTGAACCGTTTTGTTCCCATTGAAGTCCATTATATGGAGAAAAATCCTGGAATGTTTTCATCAAAACTTAATTCCTTTTTGACTGAAGAAAGAAAGACATGGACATCTTGGATGACATGGGGTGAGTAAATTATCAGCAAAAGTTTTTTTTTAAAGTGAACTACTCCTTTCAGTTAGTTTATTTATTTATTTATTTATTGTTCTGTTTAATACCTCTGCAAATCAATGCATTTTATGTTAATGTATTTTGTTTAGTTTTCATAATGCTTTACTGATGTAGTGCATTAAAGTTTATCTTTCAAAGAGTGTTTGTGTGTTCTGTAGAAATATTTTTTTACTGGGTTTTGTTGAATTAAAATGTTTAACTGTATTTTTAATACATTAAAATATATTATTTTTATATTAAATGGTTTTTGGAAAAAATATATTTTTAATATGTTAATAGTGGGTCCTATAGTGTTCTACAAATACATTATTAATAAGCTGTAATTATATTTAAAATATACTTAGAACGCATTAATGTGAAGCTAAAATATACTAATGCTTTATTTCTAAAGTCGATTTAAAGTGTATTAAAATACACTTTAAATAAGTGCTATTATATTACATTAAATGTACTTAAAATGGTTCCATTTTAGCACAATTTAGTATAATAAAATATATTACTATTACCTTAAAATTGAACTTAAATACATATTAAAGTACACTTAATATACTTGAAGTTGTTTCAATTTAGCACATTTAATACATATTTAATACGGTGCACTTAAAATACATTAAGTATATCAAAATAAGTACAATTTAAATACATTTCCTTTTCACCTGGGTTTGATTAAAAATCAAATACCTAATAATCTGTTTGTTGGGAAATTATCTTTGTCTCTTTTTTATCTTCTTTCAGTGCTTCTAAGAAGCATTATGATGAGGTTTCTGTGGTGTTTCAGAAAGGTGATTGTTTTGGTGAATGTAACATGCTCTCTCTCTGACGCCATTTACACCTGGTATTAAAATGCGATCTGTATCCAGATAAGTTATCCGGATAATAAAAAACGCATGTTAATGCAAGGTGTAAATGCGTTGTGATCGGATCGTGATCGGATCTGCCTGACCACATCTGGAGGTAGTCTGGCTCGCATTGTGTCCGGATCTTTACTAGGTGTAAACGCAATCTGGTTGTTGAAACCACATATGTAGATTACTCCTCCCAAAAATGTAAAAAAAAATAAAAAAATAAATAAATAAACGAGTGTGTTATATGGGCTATATGTCATGTTATAGTCAGATATGACGGCGCTACTGCAACACGCATCACCGCAGATGAGCAGCTGAGCGTCTAGCTATTCATCAAACCAACGTGCACGGTGCAAACATCGCAAATAAAAATGAAAGTAAGTCACAGACGCTTAACACACAATCATCTTCAAGTAAAGAAACGAAATTATCTGCGCAGCGCTGTTGCCACTCTCTCTTATTGATGTCTTTGATTTGGAAATTAGCTGATGATCAACAAAATGCAGCTCATATCTGTAGCTTTTGGTGGCGTGCAATCCATTAAATCAGCATATAACGCGGGAGTTGAAGATCGGATTTATATCCGTTTTGCAAAAACACATTTATGTGGCCAGGTGTAAATGGAATCAGATCGCATTTTAATACCAGGTGTAAATGGGGTCTCTCTCTCTACATACCCTCTCTCTCTCTGTCTCTCTCCAACTCACTTACGCGTATCCATTGTCTAAACGCCCCGCGGCCGCGTCGTTTGTGTTTTAATGTTTGTAAATACATCATTGTAACGTAGTAAATGCTTAAAGCATATCACTGAGATTTTTTTTAATGTTGTGAATGTACAGTAAAGTGAAATTTATTCCTGTGATTAAAGCTAAATTTTCAGCATCATTACTCCAGTGTCACATGATGATCCTTCAGAAATCACTCTAATATGATGATTTAATGCTCAAGAATCATTCATTATTATTATTATTATCAATGTTGAAAACAGTTGTGTACATTTTTTTCAAAATCTTTGATGAATAGAAAGTTCAAAAGAACAGCATTTATTTAAAATAAAATATTTTCTAACATTATTGATGTCTTTACTGTAACTTTTGATCAGTTTAACTCATCCTTGATGAATAAATGTATTGATTTATTTTATTTATTTCCCTCAAATATAAAATAAAAATTCTTACTGACCCCAAACTTTTGAATGGTATGTTTAATGTTAAAAACGCTTTATATTTCAGATAAATGCAGTTCTTTTGAAAGATTCTTTTGTTCTTTTGCTGTTCTCTCTTCAAAGAATTTTGAAAAAAAAAAAACGTACACAACTATTTTCAACACTGATAGTAATAATGAATGTTTCTTGAGCATCAAATCATCATATTAGAGTGAATTCTAAAGGATCATTGTGACACTGAAGCCTGGATTAATGATGCTGATCATTCAGCTTTAATCACAGGAATAAATTACACTTTACTGTATATTCACATAGAAAACAGATGATTTACATTGGAATAATATTTCACAATGTTACTGTTTTTTTATCAAATATATGTAGCCTTGGTGAGCAGAAGATACTTTTAAAAACATTTTAAAAATCTTAGTGATAAATAGGCTATAGGCTATCGTTCATAAATATTTTAATTAAATGTTACACTGTTACAATGTTTCGCTGTATGCAGAAGAGAACATGCATTTTGCGAGTTTTATTTGCACTTTTAAAATGTTAGATGACATATATGTGCAAACTATTATGAAGTAAAGCGTTGCGAACCTCCAAACTCCATCTGAGTCCATTTCGCCTGATGCCTTTATGTAAATGGTAAAAATAGTAAATGGACTGCATTTATATAGCGCCTTCATAGACCTAATGGCCACCAAAGCGCTTTACATTTGCCTCACATTCACCCATTCACACACACATTCATACACCGACGGCGGTGTCAGCCATGCAAGGCGCCAGCCAGCTCGTCGGGAGCAGCTGGGCATAGGTGTCTTGCTCACGGACACCTCGACACTTGGTCAGGTGGAACCGAGGATTGAACCACCAACCTCTTGGTTCGTAGACAATCCACATGAACCACTGAGCCACTGCCTGTCTGATGCCTAATGTACGAGACCTGACACCTGACATTGTTTTTCCTGAGACCTGAAACTTTTCAGTCTGAGGCGCGATGCCGTTTTGTCCAATAACTAAAGCCTTTTAGGAAATTTTGGAAACTTTATGTATTATGGTCAAATTGTTTAGCTGCTAAAGAGGTTGACAGCTTTAAAGTTCCGTTTCAGTGACTCTAATTTTCAATAGTGCCTTGGACCAAAGAAGGCTGGCCTTCTTTTTGGAAGGTATTATACATAAATACCACTTATTTCTGTCTCTGTCACTTTGGATAATGTCTCAGTGGTTTTTGGTTTTGGGCTGCTGCTTGCGAAGTGGTCTTTTCTGCAATTTGGTATGCCTCACTCATCCTTTCCTTCCAACGAGACACATAGTCCTGGTATGTGCCATACTCTTCATCTGTCTTCAGGTTGAAAAGAATGTCAATTGGTAGGCGAAGGTATCTTCCATACAACAAGTAGCACGGCAAGAACCCTGTTGCTTTACTTCTTGCGCAATTGAGCCCCACTGGTGCGTTAATGCAGTTTCAGTGGCAACGGTTCCATAAGGCATACCACCTACCGCAAAACACAATTTCTGCCCAACCACCCATCATTCACACAATATACACAGGAATATATTGACAGTAAATACTATGCAACCTATAAAAATAAGCTACAGATTCTTCAAGTTCCCTTTCAAGGACACTTCAAGCTGCTTCAGCGCTGTGGGAACGCCCCTGCGTTGTGCGTCATGAAGCACATATGGAATCAGCCCAATGGAGAGATGGAACGTCAAGGCGGGTGACGTCATTGATCAGAAAACTATAAAGCACCCCAAAAACACAAGCGCATCAGCTTCTGTGCCTTCAGTTGTGCTTCATGTGAATCTGTCCCTGTCTGTCATTACATACTCTGCACCACACAGACAATATATATATATATATATATATATATAGAGAGAGAGAGAGAGAGAGAGAGAGAGATGGCGAATGAACAGTAGTTTAAGAAGTGTGTTCCTCCCTGCTCGCGTTATCTAACGGGCGGGGATACACATATTCTTTGAGTTGTTTATTTGGGAGTGCAGCATACCCAGTCAGCTCTTGAGGGGGCTGATTGTGAGCATTGTGAGCGTCTGCCCGTAAGGACGCTCCGCTCCCGCTGGGCGCCCTTTGAGGAGAGTGGTTCGGTGCGTGCTCCCCGCAGTTCTGGTCCCGCTTCTGCCGAGACAGAGCGGCGGCGCTTATCGTGGGGATCGCAGATGGATCTCACAGCGGGGTTAGAAACGGGCTCTGCCTTATCTCTCCCTTCACCTGTGAAATCCAGTGCCTCAGTCCCGGGTTCGGAAGCACGCATTGCGGTTTCTTCCGCTCTGGCTGAGGCACCAGTACTACAGCTATCCAGTTCCGAGGAACTGGATGTTGTTAGTATTGAAGGAGAGGTTGAGGATTTGCCACCTTACACTGCCGAAAGTGATGAGCTGATGGAGGTTTTAACGAGAGCGGTTGAAAAACTGAGTATTGAATGGCCAGTGATTAGACAGGAGTCTGTGTCAAAATCAAAGCTTGACGAGAGATTTTTGCCCTCTCGTGTTCAGCCTCCACGCCGGTGTTTGCCGTTCTTTCTCGATCTCCACAAAACAGACCGGTTTCTCACAGAATATTTAGTCCCCAGACATCCACATATTCAAACATATTAGGGGTTAAATCATATGGTTATGGCGCTATGCCTCGTGTGGAAGAGACACTCGCGAGCCATCTTTCTCCCGAGGCGGCGTCATCAGGGCTTGACATTAACTTTTTTGCTCATTAGCCAATTTGGCTAGTGGTTTTCCAAAATTACTAGCCACACAGCACTTTTACTAGCCACATTTTTGTTGTTGGAAAATTACGTTTATATGATTAAAGTTGACAAAGCGGCTTAAAATGTGCTAAAATTTACTAATATTATCATTAGCTCTGGTAAGGTTGTAAAGCTCCTTTTTTGAAAACATGTTGTCTATTAAGATACACATAAAATAGCTTCTTACATAAAATAAAATTGCTGCATCGTTTTTTTTTTTTTTTTTTTTTAACAGCAGTAAATACCATAATACAGAGTAGAATAATTATTTGCATTAGAAACAATGAGCCAAGAATAAATAATTTTTTTCTAAGAAAAAATCCACAATTAAGGCAACAGGATTACAACTTCATATATCCCTAAATGTCAGTTTTGGGGAATTTGAATTGTTTGTTTTGCATTATCATTTCCTTAGAGCTCTGACTTAATAATTATCATAAACTGGAGATATGTCCACCTGAAACAAGTATAGGCCTATAGGTCTTTATTTTCCAGATTATTCCCACAAATGCATCTCCTGCTTTCTTTCATGGCATGATTCATTTTATTAGAACATAAAATTAACTCTGGAAAGATAGTTGTGATATGACGTGGCATAAGGGCAGCCCTGCTAGTAGATAGGCTACACCGTGTCCCTTAATCACGAAGATTTTTTTTCTTTATATCGGCCACGCACACTCACAAACTGACTCAACGCTGTGTTAATGTGTGTGCACCAGTTGCATGTGATGATCGTTTGACAAAAGTCTGGATGCCATATTTGGCGCGTGCACCCTCGCGCAGTGGCACTGCAGGAGAGCGTGAGACGCGTGTATGTTCTGGATTCTCGTGCTATTAAAAAAAGATCGCTATATCATCACATTAAGTTCATAATTAAACACAGACTAAAACAGCCCTTAGTCCGACGGCCAGCCCGCGAGTTTAATCTTTTCCAATTGCAATTCGTTTGTTATGTCAGATGTCTTTTGACAAGACTACAATTTTTCAACATGCCAAAGTGGCTAGTGGGAGTGACTGTGTTACCCGCCACGGGTTAAATCCACCCGCATTTGGCGGGTGTTAATGTCAAGCCCTGGGCGTCATCATTTAAAACACCGGTGTTACCCACCAAGCCCCTTAGAAATACATCTGCTTTGGTGGGTAAAGTGTATTCGGCAGCAGGTCAGGCTACGTCATGTCTGCATACGATGTCAATTTTGCAGGCATACTAGGTTGACCTGCTGAAGGAGATCTGTTCTGACGTAGTCTGTGTCAGGCTGCTAATTTATCCCTGCGTGCCACCAGAGATTCGGCCAAGTTAGTGGGTCGATCCATGGCAGCTCTGGTGGCCGCAGAAAGACATTTATGGTTAAATCAAACTAACATGAAGGAAAAAGAAAAAATATTTTTGTTAGACGCTCTTCGCTCTCCTAGTGGGTAATTTGGTGAAGCTATAAATTCTGTTATAGAGAAATTTCAGGAAGAGAAAAAACAAGCTGCAACTTTCAAAAAATGTCTTCCACTAAAAGTTCATGTCCCGGGGCTGCTGGGCGGAGCCATGGCCGTCTACAAGCTCATCCCATAGGGCGCAGCAGAAGCAGAGTGTAGTGTCTCGTGCTCCCCCTGCTGGACAGTGGGCTCAGGCGCGGCACTCTCAGCCAAAGCCTTCTAGCAATAGACCTGATCTGAGGACAGTGATATTGTCTAAGAAGGCTGCGGCTAAGAAGAAATCCTGACGCCCAGGCATTCAGGATGCTGAGGGTGGTCCCCGCCGAGGCAGAAAGGAGTTCACCTCTCTTTACAATGCACATTATTCCTCAGTGTCCTCAGGGGACCGTTCTGCCAACCCCGCCTTCATGCCGGGGCGTAGACGGGCCCAGCCAGCGCTTTCCAGAGGGACACTCACTCCCTCTCAGAAGGGTCTCAGAGAAGTCAAACCAGTCGTTCCCTGCCGGTGCGCCGTTACAGGGCGCTGTGTTTGCTGCTCAAGTTACACCAGAGGCCAGTCTCAAGAGACTGGTACCCTTAGTAGATTTTCTGGCAGAGTGGAAAAGCCTTCCAAAAATATCTCATTGGGTCCTGCAGACAGTAGAAAAGGGTTATGCTATCCAATTCAGGTGTCGTCCACCAAAATTCAGAGGGGTTATGGCCACAGTGGTGGTCCCCGAGCAGGCTCTGGTAATGGAAAAGGAGGTGAAAATGCTCCCTCAAAAGGATGCTATAGAAGGGGTTCCTCCTCCCAGTTTGGAGTCAGGTTATTACAGCCGATATTTCATCGTTCCAAAGAAGGATGGGGGGTTGTGTCCAATTTTAGACCTGCGCCTATTGAACCACTCGGTAGGGAAGCTAAAATGGTAACACTTTACAATAAGGTTCATTAGTTAACATTAGTAAATGCATTAACTAACATGAACTAACGATGAGCAATGCATTAGTTACAGTGTTTATTAATCTTTGTTAATGTTAGTTAATACAAATACAGCTGTTCATTGTGCGTTCATGTTAGTTCACAGTCCATTAACTAATGTTAACTAATACAACCTTTGATTTTAATAACGTATTAGTAAATGTTGGAATTAATATTAACTAAGATTAATAAATGCTGAAGAAGTATTGTTCACATATTGTACATGTTAACTAATGTAGTTAACTAATGTTAACTAATGAACCTTATTGTAAACTGTTACCGCTAAAATTCAAGATGCTCACTATCAAGCAGATCGTGTCACAAATCAGATCCGAGGACTGGTTTGTCATGATAGATCTAAAAGACGCATACTTCCACATTTCCATCCTTCCACAACACAGGAAGTTCCTGAGGTTCGCTTTCGGGGGCGAGGAGTACCAATACAGGGTTCTTCCATTTGGCCTAGCTTTATATCCCTGCACTTTCACCAAATGCATGGATGAAGCACTAGTGCCGCTGAGGCTTCAAGGCATTCGTATCCTCAATTACATTGAAGATTGGTTGATTTTAGCTCAGTCAGAGCAGATGGCGGTTCGACATCAAGATGTCATTCTCGCTCATATCAGGAAGTTGGGGTTGAGGCTGAACGCAAAGAAAAGTGTTTTATCTCCGTCTCAGAAGACCACTTTTCTGGGTGTAGTTTGGGATTCGGTTTCGATGCGGGCGCGACTCTCTCCGTCCTGCATCGCTTCGATTCTCTCAGCTGTGAAACGAGTAAAGCTAGGCCAGCTACTCACTGTAAAGCAGTATCAGAGACTGTTGGGTCTGATGGCAGCAGCGTCCAACGTTATACCTTGCGGCCTGTTGTACATGAGACTACAGTGGTGGCTACAGTGGTGGCTCAGGACGGATGCTTCCCTCACGGTGTGGGGGGTAGTCATGATTGGCCGTCCAGCCCAAGGTCTGTGGCAGGACCATCATCTATCGTGGCACATAAATTGTCTAGAGATGTTGGTGGTGTTCCAGGCTCGGAAACACTTTCTAGCAGTCCTGAGAGGTCATCACTTGTTAGTTCAGTCAGACAACAGAACGTGGTCAGAAGGTGGTCTCTTATATAAATCATCAAGGGGGCCTGCGGTCTCGCCGGCTTTACAAGTTGGCCCGTCAGGTTCTCCTGTGGTCCCAAGGGAAATTACTATCACTGAGAGCAATGTATCATCCTGGGTATTTAAATGTGATAGCGGACTCCCAGTCAAGGCAAAGGCTGAGGCAGAGGAATGGAGACTTCACCCCGAGGTGGTGGAGCTCCTTTGGTTGAGTTTCGGTCGTGCCGAGGTGGACCTATTCGCTTCCAAGGAGACCACGCATTGTCATCTGTGGTTCTCCATCAGTCATCCAGCCCCCCTGGGGTTGGACGCTATGGTGCAGCGGTGGCCGATGTCATGTCTGTACGCATTTCCCCCGATTGCTCTGCTACCAGGAGTTCTGGAGAGGGTTTGCCGGGACGGGGTCAGCTTACTATTAGTAGCCCCGTTCTGGCCGGGCCGAGTATGGTTCGCGGACCTGATTTCTCTCCTGGACGGCTCTCTGATGGAGCTACCACTCAGGAGAGACCTACTCTCTCAGGCGGGTGGCACGATATTTCACCCCCGCCCAGAGTTATGGAAATTGTAGGCTTGGCCTCTGAGGGGGCCCAGCTCATAGATTCAGGTCTCTCAACCGAGGTTGTTGAGACCATTCTTCACTCCAGAGCTTCATCCACGAGGTAGCTTTATGCTTTGAAGTGGAAACTTTTCACTTCTTGGTGTGGAGAACACCTACAGGACCCAGTTAACTGCCCAGTGGGTGCAGTGCTGGAATTCCTGCAGGAGCGTTTCTCTGCAGGGTTAACCCCCTCCACACTAAAGGTGTATGTGGCGGCACTGGCTGCTTACCATGTCCCTTTCAGTGGAGTTTCTCTCAGGAGACACCCACTTATAATATTTATATTATTCGCTTCCTTTGTGGCACTTTGAGGCTGAGGCCAGCAGTTCGCACGAGGGTGCTCACCTGGGATCTGGGCGTTGTATTGGAAGGTCTTTCTCTAGCCCCTTTTGAACCTATCGAAGAAGTTCCTGAGAAGTTTCTCATGTCTAAAATTATTTTTCTACTCGCTATCTCTTCTTTGAAAAGAATAGGAGATCTGCAGGCTCTATCGGTTCAGCTGATCTGGAGTTTTTTCGGAGTCGCACAGGTGGACCTGTTTGCCTCTCCGGACACAACCCATTGCCAGTAGTTTTACTCCCTGTCCGAGGGGACCCTCGGCACGGATGCCCTGGCTCACAGCTGGCCCCGGGACCTGTGCAAGTATGCGTTTCCCCAAGAGAGCCTTCTTGCACAGACCCTGTGCAAGGTCAGGGAGGACGAGAAGCAGGTCCTGTTAGTGGCGCCGTATTGGCTCCTCGCAACAGCCCCTCCTTGGCTGATTCCTCTGAGGAAGGACCTCCTATCTCAGAGACGGGGCACTCTATGGCACCCGCGTCCAGACCTCTGGAAACTCCATGTCTGGTCCCTGGATGGGACGTGGAGGTTCTAGTTGATCTACCACAGGCAGTGGTAAACACCATCACTTCTGCTAGAGCCCCTCTAAGAGGTGCCTCGAAGTGCCTTGAAGTGGAACCTATTCATTGAGTGGTGTTCCTCCCATCAGGAGGACCCCCGAACTTGCCCGATCAGAGTCGTGCTTTTCTTCCTACTAGATGGGTTGGAGCGAAGGCTGTCTCCCTCCACCCTCAAAGTGTATGTTGCCACAATACTTGCACATCACGATGTAGTTGAAGGTAAGTCCGTGGGGAAGCAGGACCTGGTCATCAGATTCCTTAAGGGTGCTAGAAGGTTAGATCCACCTCGGGTTTTGTACTCTGTACCCTCTTGGCACTGAGAGCTCTCCAAAGTCCTCCCTTTGAGCCTTTGCTGACAGTGGAGCTAAACATCCTGTCCATTAAGACAGCGCTCCTATTGGCTTTGGCCCCTTATTTAAGAGGGAACCTGCAGGCTTTTTCAGTCGACGAATAATGCCTAGAGTTTAGGCCGGGCCTTTCTCAGGTGATATTGAGACCCCGACCCGGATATGTTCCCAAGGTTTCTACCACTTCCTTCGTGGATCAGGTAGTGAACCTGCAAGCGCTGCCCCAGGAGGAGGCAGACCCAGCCCTGGCTTTTCTCTTTCCCGTCCACGTCCTGCGAGTTTACATTGACAGAACGCAAAGCTTCAGGACCTCAGACCAGCTCTTTGTCTGTTATGGAGGCCAGCAGAAGGATAAGGCTGTCTCCAAGCAGAGGTTAGCTCACAGGTTAGTGGATGCTATCACCCGAGCGTATGAAGGTACGTTTTTTTTTAGTGTTGCCGCCTCCTGGGCTTTGGCTCAAGGTGCCTCGTTGAGAGACATTTGTAGAGCTGCGGGCTGGGCGATACTGAACATGTTGCTAGGTTCTATTGCCTACGTGTGGAACCTGTTTCCTCCTGAGTACTCGCTACGGCCAGTGGTGCGAGGGAATAGGTTGTGTTGGCTTCCTACGCCACTCCATGCCTCAGCCGGATACTAGGCTTGCCGCGATAGACGGTGTTGACGGTGTTACCGGTTTTAAGCCCCATCACCGGTGACATCACTTTCCCACCGTGACACCGCGATGTCTTTTTTTTTTAAGTATTCGTTTTTGCTAAAATATTTATTTGAATTAATTACAAATAATAATTTTCAATTATTTAGTTCTGAAGAGAGCATTATAATTAAAAATGAACTGCGCAACGCGTGCCGTCACGTCACAGATCAGCAAGCATCAGGATTCCATTTAGCACGTGTGGAGACGAGAACGAGTCAAATTACAGAAAAGCAAGATAATGGCGGAAGATGGTGTCAAAACGCAATGCAAAAGCGCCTGTTTGGCAATATTTTGGCCAATATATATTAATGTTAATAAATGCCAATTTATAGTGTTTTACTTTTTTTTAGAGTGCTGTCATTTATGTAGGCTAAGGTCCTTTTTAAAGTTTTTATTTTATATTCGTCTCTTTTTATTTGGTTTTATCTTATTTAAACTTTGTTTAATTTATTTAGGCCTATTTTGTTTTCTTATTCGTTAATAAACGTTTTATTTTTTTGGGGCCCACAGTTTGCCGATTTTCACTTTTTTTCAGCCTATGCATTGGGTTATTTTTATTCGTTCGTTATGCTAATAAAAGTTCTGTCTATATTTTATTCGTTTATTATTCTAATAAAAGTGCTGTCTAATAAAAGTTTATTGTCAGCGAGTTGTTTTTTTTTTTTTTTTTTTTTTGTCCATTCCAGCAATTGACGCTGAATTGCAATTGACGCTTATTTCGAAAGTGAAAGTATGTCATTTATGTAGGCTAAGGTCCGTTTTGAAGTTTTTATTTTATATTCGTCTCTTTTTAATTGGTTTTATCTCATTTAAACTTTGTGTAATTTATTTAGGCCTATTTTATTTTCTTATTCGTTAATAAACGTTTTATGGTTCTTATTTGTTTGGGCCCACATTTTGCCGATTTTCACTTTTTTCAGCCTATGCATGGGGTTATTTTTATTAGTTCGTTATGCTAATAAAAGTCTATAAATAAAAGTTTTATTATCAGCGAGTTGTTTTTGTCCATTCAAGCAATTGACGCTTTTTTCGAAAGTGAAAGTATAACGCGCACGCATTTAAAAGCTATTTAACCCCCCCGCCCTGCCCTCCACGGTGACACCGGGATTAACGGTGTTGTCACACGTCGATTAACCGGTGGGAAATTTTCCTCACCGCGGCAACCCTACCGGATACGTGGGTCTTTTTGCTCTGTCTGTGCCCTACGTTGGTTAGCCTCGTGAGTTCCTCCATCACCCTTTCGGTGCCAGGCGTGGCAGACTGCCGGCACCAGGTCTACTACCTCTAAGGGAGATTTTGTGTAGACTGGGTGTTATGTCCAGTGGTCTCTTCGGTGACCCATTATGCCACGTTCAGTTCAGCCATAACTTCCCTGGTGAGTACGTCCCTGTTGAGTATGCTCCCTTGGATTGGGACTACCTCAGGGACTGCCGTATGTTTCACTACCCCCCTGGGCTAGTACATATGTGTATTCCAGGCCTTCATCAGGCGGCTGGCTTCCACAGAGTTCCCTTCCCCGTGATGGGTTAGGGCACACTTTCCCAGTGTTATCCAATGTCCACTGAATGGGTCTTGCAGAACAGCAGTGTGCCTCCCTAGCTAGCTCCCGCAATTTGTGAAACTGCTTTTGGGTAGCTTAGCTGGGCACTGGAAGGGGCCAGCACCATGGCGTTTTGTTAGGGATCCCAATTCGTCAGGGAACTCCCCGACGACACGTTTACGTACGTAAACGTCTCAGTTACGTATGTAACCCACGTTCCCCGAGTACAGACGTTTTAGACGTAACCGAGACATTTTCTTTAGCACAAAAAGTAAGAATGTACTACAAATATACTTTCTTGTATTTAAGTGTTTTTAGTGCACTCAAGTACACTCTTTTTTATTTTTAAAGAAATGCATTCACCATACCAGGTGCAAATTCTAGGCATGAAGGAGCAACCGACAGGGCATGCAAATCTCCAGTTCTCTTAATAGAAAAAATATCGAGAAGAAATACAATTTTTAAAGTGAGGAACTTTTCTGAAACATCTTCGATGGGCTCGAAGGTAGCCAAAGCCAAATCCCAAACCGGTGCTCTAGAGTGCAGTGGAGGTCTCAAAGTCAATGTACTACGGAGAAAACGAATAATTAGAGGATCTCTCCCAATAGAAGTATCCCTCAGAGGGGTGTGTTAGGCCGATATTGAGGTGGAGAATAATTTCCATTTCAATGCATATAGACATGGGCCCCTTCCCAGCGAACCCTCTCCAGAACCCCCGGAACCATGGATATCAGAGGGAAAGCGTACAGGTGCAGCCTCGCACCTGCACCAAAGCATCTAGTCTAAGAGGAGCTGGTTGCATCAGGGAGAACCACATGGGACAAAGGGTTGAATCTGATGATGCGAAAAGTTCGACTGGAGCTTGACCAAACTTCTCTCAAAGGAGCTCCACCACCTCAGGGTGAAGTCTCCATTCCCCGAGCCTCAGCCCTTGTCTCGACAGAATATCTGCTCTATACTGCCCTGAGTGACAACTATTTCCCATGGGCCCATAGGAGGATCTGATGGGCCTGCTTGCAAAGGTGACGTGACCTCAGACCCCCCTGATGGTTGATATAGGAAACCACCGAGTGGACCAACACATGGTATTCTCTCAGGTCTGGCAGGAAATATTTGAGAGCTCAAAATACCGCCATCATCTCCAAACGATTTTTATGCCAGGAACATTGATGGTCCTGCCAAAGACCTTGCGTCGAGCGCCCACTCATAACCGCCCCCCATCCCATGAGGGAAGCATCCGTTGATAGCGTGAAGCGTCGACAAGAAGCCCCCAGCACTGGGCCCTGGACAAGGAACCAAGGTTTCTTCCACATGAGCAAGACACGTAGGCATTGACACGTAATTATGTTACAGTATACCCTGCAGGCCAAAAGTAATTACTTTGAACACGCCTGCGATGAGCCCCAACAGTCTCTGAAACTGTGAGTGACTTGTGCTTGCATTGTGGTCGAAAACCATATATCACACCTAGAAAAGTGGTCCTCTGAGCGGGGAGGAGTACACTCTTTTTGGTGTTGAGCTGCAACCCCAACCTCTTTATGTGGGACAGAACCACATCTCAGACATTAACACCTTGTCCTGCACCCCATGATAAAGCCACTGAACGTCCTCTCAAATATAATTATTTATTATGTTTTTCTTCTGTGGTTGACTTTTTTCTGCTTAAGAATTATTGTGGCAATATATTGAATCTGATTGTTTAAATTTAATTGTTTGTTGTTTGTTTAAATTTAATTATTTGTTCATCATCTCAGCATAGAAGAACTCGATATTGTGACAGAAACTTTTAACTCTCTCTCACTTTAGACACAATTGCTCCGTTGCGCTTAAAGAATATTAAAGAAAATAGTCCAACACCATGGTACAACAAGCACACTCAGGCCCTTAAGAGAACAGCCAGAAAAATGGAGCGTAGCTGGAGGAACCGGATAACAATCAAAAAATAAAACTTTATTTAAATGAAATAAACAAACAAAATACCTGCCTGCAGTCTCTCACGGAACTGAACCAACATATAACAAAATACAAACAAAAGCAGGCCTGTTCCTCTCTCGATCATCCACTTCGTCGCTCCCCCTTTATGCCTCCGCTCCTCCGTGAGAGATGAGAGACCGGTGTGCTTTGCAGGTGCTGCTCATTAGCAATAGCACCACCGACCTCGCGACTTTCTCTCACGTCCCTCAGCCGTCCTGCTCACCACATAGAGGTATTTCGGATTTCATGGAAGGAGAGCTCGATCACATACAGAAATGCCTTAAAGAGCATATTGCAGGTAAAAAAAAAATCGAAATTTATAGATAACCTTGTATGAAAATACCATATGAAAAGTTAATGCAGGATTTAAAATGTTTTAAAACAACATAAGGGCACTAATTTAGAAGATAAAGTGAGCGTTTCTTGGACTGCTAGTAAAAACGGCTTTTTTTTCAACATCGCGTCATTTGACGTCATATCAGGGAGCCGCAGCCTCGGCTCAGTGAAGAGCAGGCTGGTGTTCAGTGAGAGCGCTCGTCAGTCGGTGTGCTTTCGTTAGTTTTTGCATTTTAATTTATCATCGTCATGGTAAATTATTGTGTTTGTGGAGATTGCAAAAACTCCAGACTGTCAGGACTTCAAGATCGAGTCCACAAGTTTCCATTACAATAAAAGTGACGGTGCTATATAGCCTATCTTTCGTTCCTGGTGCAGTTTGAGCAGGTGAAGAGACGGGATTTCTCTTCTGCATCGGCTCAGAAAACGCGGTCGTGTGTAGCGTTCACTTCAGATCAAATAATTAGCATCCCGGCAATATGATGGAGTTCAACATGGTATGCCGAAGCAAGATTATTGATCGTCTTATACTACCAATATGGCATCAAATACTGTTATATATTTAACTTAGTCATGTCATGCCCTAAATAGAACTTGTAATTGAAAAACAAAATTGGTTGTTTAAATACTCAAATCTTTAATGTTCTGTTTATGTTATAACCTAGGTGAAAAATATGTATTAAAAATGTACCTGAGTATAACCTATGCTTTTAGTATAGAAATATACTCAAGTAAAGTTTTTATACATTTAATAGTATATAAATCTACCCTAAACATACTAATGTCTGCTGGCCTGTTATAGGATCATAATAATCTGTACAATATTGTGAGCACAGTGTATATCGTTAGCGAACGTGTATAGCCTATAAGCACGTCTCTCACCTAAAAGGCACCTGTCCTGTTCTCCACTGGTTCTTCTCACATCACAGGTCAATTTTTCTCTGACCATTCTGTCTGACATTATCCTGGCCTGTCCCTGATCTCTTTAGCATAGCAGGCTCATAACTTTATGGCTTGATCCGTCATACGAGTATTTCCTCAGCGTCCGAAATGTCATGCGATCCATTGTTTTCCTGTTGTGTGAATCGACGGCTCTCCCGCTCATTGCGTCACGCCCGCCACGCCCATTTTCAGACGCGGAAGTAAAATTTTCTCACAAAAACGACTGCAGAAGCTTCTGTAGCGTGTTTATACATATATTTTAAAGAAAATCTAGTTCCTACATTGTTTTGGTTCCTTGCCACTGTTGCCTTAATGGCTTTTGGCTTCCTTAGTTGGGGACATGTAACATTCAACAATATTATTGATCTGTGTTGTATTATTTTCATGTTATTACTGTGAAGCTGCTTTGATACAATCTATATTGTAAAAAGCGCTATATAAATAAATGTGACTTGACTTGACTTGTAAGGTATTACAAGTCATGGGGGGCAGTTGTGGCCTAATGTTAGAGAGTCGGACTTAACCCGAAGGTTGCTGTTTCAGTTCTCAATACCTGCAGGAAAAATGAATAAGGTGAATGAACAGCACTATATTCCATCCTCAATACCTATGACTGAGGTGCCCTGCTCTAGGAACCCAACCCCCAATCACTCCCCAGGCACCGCAGCAAATGGCTTCTAATGTGTGTTCAGTAACCTGGATGGGTTAAAAAAAGAGGACAAATTCCGAGTATGGGTTACCATACTTGGACTTCACGTCACTTTCACTTAAAAGGTAAATGTTCCTGTGCCTGTGTTCTGCTAATGATTTCCTTTTTTTTTCGACAGTAGAAAGAAAGTCACTTGGTTTTAAACAACTTATCTATTGTAAAACATGCTTCAATATTAATCACTAGCCAATTTGCTCCACAGTTATTTCAAATATCTTGTTATTTGTAATGTATATCGAAAATGAGCATTTACCCTATAGACTAGAGAAGTGCGCTGTTAAATCGCCTCCCACGGAAAACAGAAAAATATAACATGTACACATGAATGATCGCTCACTGAAAGAAAATCTAGTGCCCTGCAGTGTATGTGTGTGTGTGTGTGTGTGTGTGTGTGTGTGTGTGTGTGTGTGTGTGTGATACACACACAATCTTCTCAGGCTGTGTTTTAGTCCACTGTCTGTTCCTAATAGCCCCTCAACCTGCTGATGTATTGATGTCTCTCTGGTGTAAATTGACAGAAGTTCATAGTCTTCTCTCGCAGAGTAAGTAGGGCAGAATGAACCACAGACTGTGCAAAAATTCTCCTCCGGGTAAAAATGAATTGAATGTCACAGGTTGCCACAACAAGCAATTCCATTGGATGGTTCAGACTTGTGCTGCAAGCTCAATCAGCTCTGATGGAGTGTTTCAAGTTCCAAACAAATGAGTTATTTTGAAAGTGGCCATCAGTATCTAATCGGCCACATAATTTTTTTTATTCGTGTGAAAGAGATTCTCTTAATATCTGTTAGGCTGTTAGGCTTAAACACCAGAGATGAGCTCATAAGGAAGCCCTCAATATGTTTTCCACAATCTTTTTTTTTTTTTTTTTTTTTGCAGCTGTGCCAACTATTGGCTCATTGGTGTTTTAGGAAAAATCTTCATGTTGATTCAGAATAACTCTTGATTAATTACATTTTCTTCTAGCTCTCATTTTATAATAAAATGTCAGATTAGCAAATGTGCTTCAGCACTGGGTCAGAAATTAACTTTTCTATAAAGGGGCGATCAGTGTTTGTATGGAATAAAAAAGCTTACTTTTTATTTAAACTTGCAATTGCGAGAAATAAAGTCAGAATTGTGAGATTATTTTCTTTTAAGCAAGCTTCCATAAGGCTTTCTACATAATTACACAATCAAAAAGTTATACTTTAAACTAAATAAAAAAAAAACAACTTAAATTTAAATTAGCAGGACCTCAAGCACCCCTACACTTCACCACAATTATAACTCTCCAAAAGCACCAACATAACCGAAAGTCTTTTAAATACCGGCATAATAGAACATTAAACATTAACAAGTCTCCCCATTTTGTCGTCTTGATTATAACATGCATAAAATCTCACTTTAATTCATTTTCACTTTTTTTTCCAGCCCCATGCATGACTTTTTTCAATAATGTTACTTTAGCCCTATTCGCACTGGATTAGTATTATCTGGGGACTTCGTATGATTTTGTAATTTATCTCCATCAAATCATTCTTTTTGTTTTTCCTCTTTCAGCTTTGTCTTTCTGCAAATTATATACGCAGCCTCCATTCTTCGCGAAAGATGGATTAAAAAAACGCACAAAAACCTTGAAAAAATGTAATTTATGCCCCCTTACTTTGGATTTGGGAGCATTTTGTTTATTTTGGTGGCAATTTTGCCCAAGCCTCCATTCATTTCCAGGGCTGCTTCAGCGGCAGATTTACTTTGGCAAAATGTAAAAGTGCCAGCTTATCCATTGTGTCTGTTTGTTATGAGGCCGTTTTCAGCTCTGATTTTGAGCTTCAGGTTTGAGCCAAACGGTCAACTAGAAACCTGTCTTACTGTCCATGTCTGTCTGTCTCTCAGGTGAGGTCGCAGAGGGTTGTCTGGGTCGTCGAAGTCCAGTGCCACTGTCTCTCTCTCTCCTGTCGTCTGCTCCTCCCACTATCCCAAGAGTGACACAACAAGTTAGTGGTGTAATAAATCACAGTGCGGCTGGCCGCTCTCATCTTTGATATAATTAATAGGTGCTAAGAGAACGTAACAGCCTGTAATTTGCAGATGCCATTTTGAGGAGGCTGTCAGAAAGCTTCTCCTCCGCCTTACTGCTTTATTTTTGAGGGAAAATAGAGAAGCAATGTTAAAATGGTCAAAGTTAAATATCCTTATTTTTACATGTAGATAAATCTGCAAATAGCTTAGAGCTTTTGTGGATAAACAGGAAACAATATTTTTATGATTTCTAAAGAAAACATAAGTGGTATGTGCATGTTGAAAAACCGGTGCTAAAGTGTTGTCTTCAATGTGGTAACAAGATATTACTTCACAGTTGCTCAGTAGTTTTTAACACATTGCTTTGTATGAGAAAAGGATAGTCCATTCCTGCTCCTCGAGGGACTTCCTTCAGAGTTTTGCTTTAGCATACCTGCTTGGATGTTTTCAATGATCCCCAAGAACTTGATTCACTTGTTCATTGGGGCTAGAACTGCTCTGCAGGACAGTGGCCCTCCAGGAAAAGGACTGGACACTCATGTGCTGGTGTGTCAGGAGTAATTGCCTTCATGTATCTCAAACAAAATTATTCCTTGTATGTAATGTAACTCAGCTAACAAAAATTTGTTCTAACATTCAGTATTTTTTTAATGTTATGTGAACATTAAAGGAACATTTCATTTTAAAATTCTGCAAACATGGGGACATTACTTTTGATTTTTCTCTGAACATTCTGGAGCAATTAGGAACATCTAAAAAAATATTAGACAAACGTCCAACTAAAACGTTTCAGGAAAAAAAAACATAATTTGCATTGTTAAAGGGAATGTTTTTGTGTGAACATTATTAAAAAGAACAGATAACTTCTAACAAACATCCTATTACTATTACTGGAAGAATGTTATATTATCAGAAATTCAGAACATTGTCTCCGGAAGCAAGACCTCCTTTTTCAGAGCTCAAATTCCTCTAGAACAGGTGTATTATATTAAAGTTCCAAGAGGTCCAGTCTCTGTAATTCCTTCCCAGCAGAGGTCCGGACACTATATAAACCCATATATTTATATATATTTGTGTGTGTGTGTGTATTGAAGTAGGAGTCTTACAACGAGTCGAGTCGCACAAAGCAGTGAAAAGGTGCTAAAAGATGAGGATATTTAGCCTGACTACGTCAGACTTCCTACTTCCGCTAATTTCATTTCGCTCCTGTAGTCAGTCTGAGATAGCGGCCTATCTTTCAGTTTTCCACCGGGCTGAAAACAGCCGGCCAATCAACGAACAGAGGGCGGGCTGAGAGCCGTGACGTAGCCGCTAAGCGCCAAAGGAGTACATTGTAGGTTAGAGAAATTTTGAAAACCGACCGGTTAGGGAAACAACCGCAGAAATGGGAAACAAGACACGGGATGCAATTCGCTCTGTTATGGAGAACATTCCGGGGTTTTTCAAACTGAAGCAAAAGTCGTTTACAGCCATGTTCACTCCAGTATTTCGCTCGCATCATCAATGTTTACAGCTAGGACCGGCGCGTGCAGACGTTTTTATTTTTGCAAATCATTATAACAAGGACAAATATTAACACTTCAAGCTTAGGCATTTAGGCTACCCATTTTTTTCAGGCTAATTGTAGTAATGAAGGATCAGACCTGTTTGGCCATAACTATATGCATAACTATATAAGGACATAACTTACCCCCATTCAACGTCAGTTCTCTGTCTTTTACGGCCATGACAATGATGACAATAACGTCGGTTTCCTCGGCTGTGAACGCTCCTGGCGCGCTCTTATTATCATAATAATAATCCACCATATTTCGTTTCCACATCCTGCTGCATTAGTCCCAGATATTTGATTCATGAACAATCTGTTCATTGTGTATGTCACGTGACAAATGAACGTAAGACTCGGAAGCAAGGTAAAGTGATTATTTATGTTCCCTGTAAATCATTTTTTACTGCATTATGATTTCTTAATTCAGAATATGATCAACATTGCTTAGGTGGATGTGATCGGGGAATTTGGCTGTTCAAATTATAACATTAAGCCAAAACAAAATGACTCGAATGACTCAGAAAATCAGTAAAATGAACTTCCTATTCATGACTCGCGAGAGCAGCGGCTCGGTCTCGCCCGATCGCAGCGCTGCGGGGCGGCGGAAACTAAATCATTCATGACTCGATCGTGAGAGCAGGGCAAGCCGATGCTGCGGGGCGGCCGCAACTCAGTAATTCACATAAATAACCTAGTTTGTGAATTGTTCATTCCCGGTTAGCACACATTTTGCAGTCCTTAAAAAAGCGCCGCTCCCTGTCTACAGTGGAAGTTCGATTATAGATTTGAGTTCGATGCATAATGTCTCGATGCGGCCGTGTCGGCGCATAACATACGTCATAAATAAACTTATCTGATTGGCTTACGGGTAACCAATGATTTTAAACTTCAGAGAAGCGCCCCCTTGCGAGAGAGAAAACACTTCTCTATTATGCCATTCCAGACTCTGTCTACGAAGCAAATTGAAGTAGCAGAGTCTGGTATTACCAGGCTAGAGGATATTGGGACCTCAGAGCCAAAGCAGTGGCATCTGAGAATGTTTCTGTGGCGAGCAGGACGAGGCTGAGGGACGTGAGAGAATGGCGCGAGGCTGGTGGCATGAGTGATAATGAATGACACCTGTGAGACGCACTGGTCTTGCATCTCTCACTGTTCTCTCTCTAACAATACACGTATTCGTATTGAACTGTTCGGTACGAGGCTTTCGATTCGGTTTTCGGTATGCATATTTGAACCGAACGGTTCGTTGGAACCATAGACTGTAAAGAATAGGTTGGAACATTTTTCCTGCTGACCAAAATTCCATTATTCAAATGTAGGTGTGTCGCACGTGACAAGTGCGCTCATAATGTAAGAGACGCTGGCGTGCATGACCACAGCATTGCCCAACATCAAATGGCAAATGTAATGTAAGCGGAACGAAACTGAGCTACTAGTTATTGTGTGGTTGACGGACCGTGTATCAGTTTGGTCCAATGCAGCGAGCCGATCTTAATCAAGTAGCACTGTTACTACACAGCGAAATCAGAAAGGAAAAAATAATAATTCTCCCAATTCTCCACTGAAGTAATAACATCGCTGCGAGATCTGGTGAGAAACATTTACATTTCTCCGTTATTAACGTATCAAACAGTGCTGACGTGGAAACCAGGAAGAAACATTGTGCCATGAATGAACTATCCAGTGTCCACATATCAGCAGCATTCATCATGGATTTACTGTATAACACTACTAACTGTAAGTTTGGCAGGAATAGTAGGCTATAATGCTATCAAGTAACATCACGTCGGTTTTATTTAGAAATTATGAATACAATTGCCCTCAAATGTTAATCTGAACTAAAATAAACCTTTGTTTATAACTACTACAATATTACACTTAATTTTGTCCAAGGAGCTGTTTTGTTTTATATGCTCACAAGAAAAGTCAAGTGTAGCTCCATCATTGCTCGAAGTAAAAAAAAAAAAAAAAAACGTACTGAACCGTACCGAACCAAACCGTGACACAAGTGTACCGTATCGAACTGAACCGTGAATTTTGTGAACCATTACACCCATAATATATATATATATATCATCAGTTGAGCCCAATGAGATACTAATATTAAAAGGTAAGATCAGATTTGTAATTGACCTATTATTAGATCTAGATGGCACTAGTAATTTCAAAGTTTATATTGTTTTTCCTTGTCATTTACAAATCATTTTCCCAATTATAACAATTATAGCCTATGTTTATTTTGAAATTCTCTTAACATTCAAGTCATATATGACATTAAAACAAACACTCACCTGTGTTTGAGCCCCTTTTACCTTCAGAACTGCCTTAATTCTATGTGGCATTGATTAAACAAGGTGCTAAAAGCATTCTTTAGAAATGTTGGCCCATATTAATAGGATAGTATCTTACAGTTGATGGAGATTTGTGTGATGCACATCTAGGGCATGAAGCTCCTGTTTCACCACATCCCAAAGATGCTCTCTTGGGTTGAGATTTGGTGACTGTGGGGGCCATTTTAGTACAGTGAACTCATTGTCATTTTCAAGAAACCAATTTTCATCATTTCGATTTGAAATGATTCGAGCTATGTGACATGGTCCATTATCCTGCTGGAAGTAGCCATCAGAGGATGTATTAATACTCAAATAACACTCTAATGAAAGTTAGTTGACATGTAGGTGCAACGTTACCTATGGTCAACAGAATATGTAAAAAGGGACCATCAAAATAATGTGAAACCCTTACTATCTTTATTGTATTTATAATTTTTCAGATTATATCTATACATCCCTGAATATTAGTGGTCCATCCCTCTACCTCCAATACACAGAGTTAATCTGATCACCTGTCTTCTCATTTTTTTGTGCTCTCACCGGCACCCAGAAGGGTTTCCTTTACCATTAACTAATTAGAACCTTACAGTCCAAAACCCTCTCCAACACACCCAGAAGTCAAAACTTCAGCTCAGATTGTCCAAGTCCGCCATGTTCAGTGTGTATTTGTGGCGTCCACCCATCTGCAGTGTTTTCCTGCGGGGTTAATGCTGTTCTGAGCCCATGATTGTGTGTCATGCTGTTTTTAATTGTTCTAATAAGCACATATTCACTTCCTCTCCTACTCTTCTAATTATTAAAAATCTAATCCATAAACCTGTCCGCCTGTCTGTGTCTAAACCTCTGAAAGTACTCTGTGAGGATGTTGACATGTGTGTGGGTTAAACCTCTGCCCGGGATCTTTACACAAGGCCAACAGCTCTGAGATTATAATTAAAATCTGCAGGGATTTCATTTCAATGTTCTCAGGGAATATTTTGGACCTACACAACCACGAATCAACAAATAAATAACCAAGAAACAAGAGCAAACTAAAAAATACAGGGAATGCATTGACACGTGACTTTCCCGCGTGACAACCCCCCTCAGCCTGACCGAGAGGCAAAATATCTGCTGCGTGACTGGATTCAATAGGGGAAAACTGCGGAAATGCGATTAAATCAGACAATTTTATCAATTTAAACTAAATGTTGGACTCAATATAGTGTTCCTTACAACTTACTAAAGATCCAGTGATCCATGGATATTGACATGCAGCTAGGAATCGTGTTGCCTGACATTTATGTTTGCCTAATTTCGACACCGGGGAAATAAAAGCAAGATCTAAACATGCCTGTGAACGCTTTATATAAATATAAAATAGGTCTAAATCCAGGTGATCACTTATATCAGTGTTATATAGCCTATATATATATCAAATATATATATATATATAATATCGTCCAGCCCTAAAACTTTATACATTTTTTTGGTCAGTGTTTATTAAAAAAACATCCAATAATGCAGAATATGCAATGATAAATATTTAATTGATGAGCTGTTAATGTATATAACAATACAAAATATATGGGTATGGTTTTAGAGCTAAATTCAGCATATTGCAAAATGCAAATCCACCTTTTGCTGACTGGAGTCCAGTTGTTTCTGTGAATTGCATTGCTTTCCATAGCAGTCTGTAAAAATATACCTCTGATGTTTTGTCAAATCTAGTTGTAAGCCTACAGTCAATCGCAAAGCTCTTTCCCACTTTATTTGTGTGTGTTGTGTTTGTTTTTTGCGGCATTCACGCTGAACACGTATACAGCCGCTCAGTCTTTTTGCCACTCACTGAAAGGAACTGCAGGCACTCCGGCCGACGGTGACGTCACGCGCATTTCCTCTATTGGCAAAACCGTACATATTAGTATGTCATTTTAATCCATTTTTACTTTAACAAAAATCACATTTTAGCTAAATGCTAAATTACTGCCAAATACGTATGAACAATTTGATGAAAAATTGATTAGCAAAGTATGCACTGGGTATCGATACAGATGACCTGATTCGATTAAAATCGATTCAATTCCGATTCAATCAGATTATATGAATTTTCATCAGACACACCACAAAACAAGAAATAAATAAATAAAAAAGTTTTTTTGTTTGACTTGTTTTGTCCTTCTATTGTAAAAAAAAAAAAAAAAAGTTTATAAAATTAAAAATTTAGATAGGCTCTGTAAGAAAAGATACAGCAAATCTACTCAATAAAAATGAGGCAACAGATTACAAGCAATATTATTAATTAAATTTCACAAGGTTTGGTATTGAGTAAATATTAATTAAACGAGACTCTTAATAGTTATCCATTTAAAATGTGTAGATTCGAATAGAAAACAGAACAGAATTAATTATAAACTGAAAAAAATATTGAATTGATTTGAAAAATACCTTTAATGTGTAAATGGTGCTGATAAAAATAATTTAATTCTACATAAAAATGATACATAATTGAGTAATAATAATCAACATTAATCCGCACATTGATTTGAATTTAATCAATTCAATTAATTCAATCTAAATATTCCTTTCCAAGGAATAATAGCCCAGAACAACCCAGTCTCATATAAAAATGTACCCTGGCTACGTTGGTCCAAAGTGCAAAACGTAGAGGGGTTACAATAATGGCCCTTAAATTGTATGACTGTTACATTTTTTTTGCTTATTCTTCTCCTATTGTTTTCCGTCAGAGTCACGTGACTTTCAAGATTACGGCTGTGAGAACGAAAAACATGGCGGACATTTCTTTCATGTTTAGTGAAAAAAACTATATTTTCAGTTGGTTTCTGCATAAAAAAACAAGTTTTGATTACATTTCTAGCGAGAAATATATATTTTATTTTCATAATATCCACTCAGTGAGTGTACATAATTCCCTGTTTGCTCGTTACTGCAAATATTTTTCAGATCTCACCAGAATAATGTGAAACTGAAACGTTTTGGTTGCTATAACATGGACGCTGCTATCTGCATATTTTGACTTAGTTTCTGCATAAAAACAAGTTTTGATTACATTTCTAGCGAGAAATATATATTTTATTTTCATAAGATCCACTCAGTGAATGTACATAATCACCTGTTTGCTCGTTATTGCGAATATCTTTCAGATCTCGCCAGAATAATGTGAAACTGAAACGTTTTGGTTGCTATGGACGCTGCTATCGGCATATTTTATCTTAGTTTCTGCATAAAAATAAGTTTTGATTACATTTCTAGCGAGAAATATATATTTTATTTTCATAATATCCACTCAGTGAGTGTACATAATCACCTGTTTGCTCGTTACTGCAAATATTTTTCAGATCTCGCCAGAATAATGTGAAACTGAAACGTTTTGGTTGCTACATGGACCCTGCTATCGGCATATTTTATCTTAGTTTCTGCATAAAAATAAGTTTTGATTACATTTCTAGCGAGAAATATATATTTTATTTTCATAATATCCACTCAGTGAGTGTACATAATCACCTGTTTGCTCGTTAATGCGAATATCTTTAAGATCTCGCCAGAATGTGAAACTGAAACGTTTTGGTTGCTATAACACGCTGCTATCGGCATATTTTGACTTAGTTTCTGCATAAAAATAAGGTTTGATTACATTTCTAGCGAGAAATATATATTTTATTTTCATAATATTCACTCAGTCAATGTACATAATCACTGGCTTGCTCGTTGTTGCGAATATTTTTCAGATCTCGACAGAATAATGTGAAACTGAAACATTTTAGTTGCCATGGACGCTGCTATCGCCATATTTTTAGTTAGTTTCTGCATGACAATAAGTTTTGATTACATTTCTAGCGAGAAATATATATTTTATTTTTATAATATCCACTCAGTGAATGTACATGCTTGCTAGTTGTTGCGATAGTTTTCAGATCTCGACAGAATAATGTGAAACTGAAACGTTTTGGTTGCTATGGATGCTGCTATCGCCATATTTTTAGTTAGTTTCTGCATGAAAATAAGTTTTGATTACATTTCTAGAGAGAAACATATTTTATTTTCATAATATTCAGTCATTGAATGTACATAATCACTCACTTGCTCGTTGTTGCTTAGAATGTTTAGATCTCGCCAGAATAATGTGAAACTGAAACGTTTTGGTTGAGTCACGTGACTTCAAGAAGGATGGGGAGAGGGTAGTTTGTAGTTTCTGGATCAAGTTCACAGCAGGTGGTGGCAACGCGCTATCTATCTATCTATCTATCTATCTATCTATCTATCTATCTATCTATCTATCTATCTATCTATCTATCTATCTATCTATCTATCTATCTATCTATCTATCTATCTATCTATCTATCTATCTATCTATCTATCTATCTATCTATCTATCTATCTATCTATCTATCTATCTATCTATCTATCTATCTATCTATCTATCTATCTATCTATCTATCTATCTATCTGTGTGAAGGAGAGAGTTGATCTGTCAAGCTTTTTACAAACACAGCATGTGTTCTCTGGTTTTCTACAAAGTGGGAGACTTTCAGGCTTTTGAAAAAAAGATTTCAGGCAACTTTAAGGCTTTTGAAAAAGTATTTTAATATACTGTATAACAACATAAACAACAATGGAATTGAAAATTTTCTTAATTCCTGGTGTTCTCCTCCGTCACCCACTGTGTCGGCCAAGTTTTCCCACTGTAATTAAAAGAGATTGTTATTAATTTAGGTCTTTACATCAGCCATGAATTTAATTCAAAACAATCATGACAAGGTTAAGGGCAATGAGGAGCAGCAAGCCACCCATTCAGTAGCCTGATAACAGTCAATTGCCTGCCTATGGTAATATTTTGGTTAAGGTTTGAATCTGCATTACCTACGGTGTAGCCATTAAGACCATTTCACAAGATGTAAACAACACTGGTCCAGAAGCACTTCCTGTTTCAGTTTTTTAACACTACATAAGAGCTGGGATAAAATACAACCAACAGAACATTTAAAACTGAATCAAAAAGTTAAACAAACATCTTTAAGATGTTTTCTTTACATGTGAAATAAAGAAAACAGTTACAAACTGAAACAGGAAGTGCTTCTGGACCAGTCTTGTTTACATCTTGTGAAATGGTCTATACCTCTGCTCTGAAGGTATCCATTGTAAAAGACCTCTGCAATTTGCTGCACAATAATTGTCTTGAAAATGTAGTCATGAAAGACCTCTCAAGTCTTTGGACTTTTGTAAATGCCTTTAACCAATGTGTGTTACTTTATGTCAACACAATGTCAACATCTAATCAAAATTCAATGTAAAGAAAAAGGAAATCCTGGCTCAGAATAAATTGGTGATTATGTCCAACATATGTCTCTCCATTATCATCAGTCAGGTTTTTCTGCCTTAAGCAATACATAACTGATAAAATACACAAACTGTAAAACTTGAACTAAAAGCTCAGTACCAAAAATTGTCCGCCCCCTCATGGACCTGATGTGATAGCACATTTTGATAAGTGAAACTCAGTCTCAGTTAGTTTTTTTTTTTTTTCATAGTAGATCTGTTCCCTTGTGCTGTTTAGCGTGTATGTTTAAACTTTATGCAGCATGCGACATATCATTATTTAGTTTGATTCTAAACAATTAATCCATCCAGTTAGTCTCATGTTACCCACATGCACCAAATTATAATTAATTTATATTTGAACAAGAGCTTTGCACAAAATAAATTAAAGGCAAGCCACATATAGATGACTATCCCAAATTCAACCTGTTCAGTTAAGTGGCTGAAGCAATTATGGATGTTAAATGGACTTGCACTTTTATTGCGCTTTTAGACTTTCTGGGACCTCTCAAAGTACTTTTACAATGTTCCTCACAACCACCCTTTTACACACACATTCATACAGAACTGTTTGCAGACAGGCTTTGGAGATTGGATTCCCACATATTCACACACCCAATGACACACTGGGGGGAAAGTGTGGGTTCAGTGTCTTGCCCAAGGACACTTTGACACACTGTGCCACAGCCGGCCACAAATAAAAGCCAAGGCTATTACTTTGTTTTGAAGTACTAAGAATTAGGCTATTCCAATCAAAATGGAATATATGATAAATTGTACATACCAAAGTGAACAGGGCTCCCATTCCACTAACTTCATTTGGATCCCCTGTAAAAACATCAAAGTTGGGAGTTAAGGGGTTTCCAGATGTGGTGCTGCAATTCTACCGAGTACAGAGTACATCTATAACTTTTATAAATTACTCTAAAGCTAACCTTTTGCATTTTGCAGCGGATCACCCTCTTCACTGGGTAGTAAGGCTCCTTTTCTAGGATTCCATGGTTACAATCTGAAGAAAAAAAAAGAACATGAGCAAAAAAAGTAAATGAGTTTGACCTCATACATCATCAATATATATATATAAAAAAAATGACAGGCTACACATGATATATTTATGACCTGGCTGGAAGTGAAGTATATCTGGCTAAGGCAAAAGAATCACTGTATTTGAAGTCTGATTTGAAATGGTGAGATGTAAAACTACTAAAGCTTAATAACCTTTGGTTGATTGTATCCCCCTCAGTTTCTTCCTTGAGGACATGTCTGAGGCTGCAGAATTCTTCTGCTTCTTTCTGTTGTTTGCAGACATATCTGTTGAGATTAAGGAAATGTATCTGTTATTACAATGAATACTGGTCTAAATACCTTTATTCCGATAACAAATATATAATGTCACATTACAATTGGAAAGATATTTGCAGGCCAGGGTACTCATTGAAATACATGGACACTGTTCAACCATATGCTGTATGGTCACTTATTCACTCTACTAAGGGTTATACTAAGGGTTATAGAAAGATGTACAAACAGGTGATCAATTCAAGAAAAAAAAGCCTGGAAAATGAGGGGAAAAACAACGAATGTAGTTCCTCCTACACATATCACCTTTGTCCTGTAATTTTAATATTGATGGGAGATGTGTCTTCAAGACTGATAATGCTTCAATTCACAGGGCACAGGGTCTCACAAAATGATTTACTAAGTATGAAGATTCTGTCAATCTGATTCAATAGGTTTTACAAACCCAAATCCAATTAAGCTGGGTCAACTGTAAAACAAAAATAAAAACATAATACAACGATTTTCAACAGGATCTAGACTGGGAATGTTTGGAACATTCCACAGGTGAACAGGTTCATTAAAAACATGTGAGTGTCATGATTGGGCATTAAAGGGGCATCCCAGGATTCATTCACAAGCAAGTCATCCTTGGTTGTGAATGACTGAGTCTTCTGGGGATGCTATGTGATGCTGGGAATCACAACTATAAAGGATATTACTGTAACATGGGCTCAGGAACACCTTGGAAAACAATTGTCAGTTAACACAGTTTGTCGCTACTACAAGTACTATGAGTGCTGTACACATTTAAAATAGTTTATGGAAATCATCGACGTTGTGTTCCTCGGATAAAAAGGAAAAGGACCTCCCAGATTGTTTTCAGTGCTAAGTTCAAAAGCCATGGGGGTGTGTTAGTGTCCATGGCATACCCATGCACCATGACATTCAAAATGAGTGTATCTTTGCAAACAAACAATAAAGCTTTTCAGTTTGAACATTAAACATCTTGTCTTCGTTGTATATTCATTGAATATAGGAACTTCACTGGAATAGGGGTTTGTATGATCCTCAGGGGCCAAATTTAGACTGAAGTGAATTCTATACAGCTAAGAATGAGGCACCAAACACCTGCAGTAGACTTTGGATGTGCAACAGTGCTCTCCATCATCATCAGTTCCTGCACAGATTGAAACTGTTCTGGTTGCACATTGTGGCCGATACCACCTTAGAAATTCACTTGCTAAAAGTTTTTGCTTCAAAATCTGTCAATCATCCTGTTAGAATTTTTAAACGTTATATTTCCCTTTAGTAATATTTGAAAGGCAAGTTATCCAGACCTACATATTACAGTAGTTACTTGTATAACACCTCAGAAGTCACCTCACACTAATCAGTCACTTGTATTTTTTTTTTCACATTTAAATACATTTCTTCATTTACAGTATTATTTCAGTTTAAGAAGGAGAGACATATTAAATGTTTAACATGGTTATCACGTATATCCTGATTAAATATATGAAAAATAATATATTTATTCTTCTACACGACTAGCAATTGAATCATGATTTAATATGCTATTTGAAAATATCAGCAGAACTTACTGCGTTTCTGCTGAGGTGGTTCTGTGGTGGGCTGGATGGGAGCACTGGTGGTGGGCTGGATGGGAGCACTGGTGGTGGGCTGGATCGGAGCACTGGTGGTGGGCTGGATGGGAGGACTGATGGTGAGCTGGATGGGAGGACTGGTGGTGGGCTGGATGGGAGGACTGGTGGTGGGCTGGATGGGAGGACTGGTGGTGGGCTTGATGGGAGGACTGGTGGTGAGCTGGATGGGAGCACCGGTGGTGGGCTGGATGGGAGGACTGGTGGTGGGCTGGATGGGAGGACCGGTGGTGGGCTGGATGGGAGGACTGGTGGTGGGCTGGATGGGAGGACCGGTGGTGGGCTGGATGGGAGGACTGGTGGTGGGCTGGATGGGAGGACTGGTGGTGGGCTGGATGGGAGGACTGGTGGTGGGCTGGATGGGAGGACTGGTGGTGGGCTGGATGGGAGGACTGGTGGTGGGCTGGATGGGAGGACTGGTGGTGGGCTGGATGGGAGGACTGGTGGTGGGCTGGATGGGAGGACTGGTGGTGGGCTGGATGGGAGGACCGGTGGTGGGCTGGATGGGAGGACCGGTGGTGGGCTGGATGGGAGGACTGGTGGTGGACAACTGGTTAGTACAACCTGTACAAATGGTACAAAAAGAGAAAATTATTTACCTCCTGTAATAAGAACAAATGTCCCCTTTTTCAAGCAGTGACTGTGCTCCATAAGGAAACATCCAGTACATTTGTCTTTTGTATTCTTCTGTCTATACATGCTGCCCTATGGACTCTATGCTCTCTATCAAACTGAGGCAAGGCTGATTTTGTACTCTGATGCAAATTGTAGGATCTCATTACCCTATGTGAAGTGGAGATATGTGTTCATAGTTTTTTGAAGTTTAATTGAGCAATGCATCGAAATTGAATTGAGCAATGCATCTTGCTGTTGACTCTTTTGCTATGTATGGCAGACAATCAGTGAGCTATGTGGCTCAAACTAAGAAACTAAGTCTGCAAACAACAGTTATTTTCATAATCTAAAAGATGATGTATGAATATATATATATATATATATATATATATATGTACACACACACACACATATATATTCTAATGTAATGACTCTGAAAGCAGAGCATTTTTTATTAAACAATTATCAAAATTGTTGGTGATTAATTGTATAACAATCTCAAATATTAAATAATTGTTGCAGCTCTAAAAGAAAAATCCGTAACACTTTATAATAATGATCCATCAATAATAAGTAACTATGCATGAAGTAATGCAGGACTAATGAGTATTACTACATTAACACTTCAGCTATTACTATTAACTAATATAGAGACAATCTTAACTTATCAGTAAGTAATATCAAATTTAGGAGAGAGTTCATTATTAGGTAATCTATAATTACTTAATGAGATAATTAAGAACTAATAGGTAATTATGACAAATTATAAATAACTAATTAAATTAATAATCACAACATTAACGTGTCTGATACGTTAGAAATTGTCTTTTTTTACTCTCAACATGGTCATAAAATGCATCACTAATTACTCAAGTGTTACCTAGTCACTCTTCAAGGACTACTAGTGATCTGGACCATTATTTTAAACTAAAAAATATATGTTTTTCACTTTAAAATAATGGTCCAGATCACTAGTAGTTCCTGCATAGTGACTAGGTAACACTTGAATAATAAGTGATGCATTTTATGACTACATTCAGAGTAAAACATATGACTGATCATGTCTCAGGCACACGATAATGTTCTTTATAATTAGTCAGTTAGTTAACAGTTAATTATGAGGCTAAGGCTATCTCATTGAGTAATTATTGATTACTTAATAATAAACTCTCTCCTAAATTTGATATTACTTACTGATTAGTTAAGCTTGTTTCTATATTAGTTAATAGTAGTAGCTGAAGTGTTAATGTAGTAATATTCATTAGTCCTGCATTACTTCCTGCATAGTTACTTATTAATGACTGACAGACTATTATAATAAAGTGTTACAGAAAAACCTATTGGATAAAGCAAAGACCAAATTTGATGAACAGGTGAATAGCTAGTTTTGGTCCACTGTGGTTTGCCCTGTGGCAACTGCAATTACTGTGTCTGTGCCACATTTATTTTTATGTTGACTGAAGTAAGATTTTAAATAATCGAACACACTTACTATTAATTAAAACTTCATAGAGAGCCTTCATCCTGTCAAGGCATTTTTCAGAATGGTCTGACAGCTGCCATTTAGGCTGGAGGACTTGTGCGGACCAGGTTTTTTTCTTCTTTGTTTTCTTTGCAATGAAGACTATGGCCTTGTACCCCAGTGTGTTTAACTTTTCGACCTGAAAATAAAGATATATATTATATAATATATACAGAAATATAAGCAATTATAAATGTCTGAAACATTGTGGGCTGTAATTATGTAAATAATAACTACAGACGCTAAACACATACCAAGACAGATGCCTCATCAATAACATGAGAGGAGGTTTGGTTTTTGTTTTGGTTTTTCAACCATATCTCCTTTCTGGCCTCAAATTTCTGGAGTTTTTTTGCCAGTCTTTGCTTTCTTGGCTGTACTGACTGGCAATATTTGCAGGTTTTGGTGGCCACACCAATAGCTGCTTTGCAGCTCACGCAGGTTGTTATTGTTGAACCTCTTGGCATCTTAAAACTAGAATATAAAAACAATCAACATTTAATGACAACCAAAGTGACAAAGGCACTTCATTATTTAAGTGTTACATTACAAATGTTTGTAATTTGGCCTAATTGGCTTTACGCACAGCTGCACTACTTCCTGAACTTAAGCCAGCTCCTTGTTTCCTGTCTGCCATTATTGGACAAATTGATTGATTCAGGTGTGCCTGGCCTCAATATTCACGACAACAATAATCAGACACACCTGAATTAATCAAGTTTGGACAATAATGTCAGACAGGAAACAAGGAGCTGGCTTAAGTTCAGGAAGTAGTGCAGCTGTGCATAAAACCAACGCAAGGCTGCTCTTCAGTTTCCGGTTGGGGAGATTTAAAGTGGAGGAGAACCGAGGAAAACGGGATTATGGCAGAATCTTAAAAATGTACTGTCCTCCCGTCTTTGAAACAAAACTTTAATACGTTTAGATGTAATTTTATATATAGTTATGTTTATAATTTAAAAAAGAAGCATAAACACAATGAGGGGTGTCTGTTTTGTCTGTTTTTGTGACTAACGTTTCTTAAGTATAGCCATAGAGTATGAAAACCAATATAAGTTCTCGGTATAGCATTGGACTCTACGATTGGCGGAAGTAATCAAACATCCTTGACCTTCACCGGAAATACCGCCGCGCATAGAGCCCATTCGGTTTTTATGGCCTGTAGGCGTTTCTCAATGTCAAGGAAGGATCCTCGGAAGCCGGAATTTCGAGGATGCTACGTCATCGACGTCCGTCGAAGGACTGTTCCAATGTCGAGGATCCTCAGAATTTCAACCAAGGACTGAGTCCTTCGTTCGGAAAATATCCCATACACAGGAAAGGATGCATATGTGTAGCCTTCGCGCTCTTAAATCACCCACAATCCTATGCGCAGCTTTGCTATCTTGTTCAAAAAATAAAAAATGTCGACCGTTAGCGGAGTCGGAGTGATAACGGCAAATATGCTTTCAAATGTAAGCAAGTATAATTTCAGTTTAGCCATTTATTTAATGTTTGTTAAACTATTTAACATATCGGCTCAAATTTGCTGAGGGGATTTAAAGCTGTTCCCTTTTACTGGTGATTAACTTTTTAATTTTTACTTCATAGCCTTTTTTGTTGGTCACATATTTTACAATTGCATGTGTTTTAACAGCTAGATCATGTTGTTCTGTTAACTCCGGTAATATAATCGTTTTTGAATGAATAAACTCCTTTTTAAATCAATATTTTGTGTCAAATTATTGATTTATTTGGTAGGTAACGTTAGCCATGTTATAAGTGGGAAAATGTATAGCGAGGCGGTTGTTACAGCGAATACAACCGGCTGATCAAGACCCCTCTGCTTTAGAGTTTGCGGGGTTGTATTCTATAACAACCGCCTGGTTATACATTATCCCTTTATTTATTTCTATAAGGACTGACAAGACAAAATAAGGACTGTCAAGTGTATTTAAACAGTGCAGTACACCAGCACAATGATTTTTGCAGCGCCGAAGCGGACCTTTCACTGATGTAATGACGCAATGACGTGCACTTGCTAGCCTGTTCCATTTACATGTTCTCCGAACGCTAAAGAGGACCCTTGCCTAGCCTCTGAAGGAAATGACTTGGAAGGACCCGTCCTGCCAAGGAAGTATCCTTGACATTGAGAAACACCTCGTGTGTCTATGCTGTGTGTCAGCTGTTGCAGTGCATTGTGGGATTTGAAGTAAGAGTGAGTGATGGGAGTGCGATTTACCGCGGGCCATTAATGATAGACGTATGAAATTATACGATCACGGAAAAAAATATCGATATGTGACTTTTAGTCCATATCGCACAGCCCTACTACATATTCTATGCAACAATAACCCATACTCCATAGTTGATTTCTGATTTAATGTAGTATTGGAGTAAATACACTTTTCAATTTATAATTCTGACCTCGGTTAGCACATTGGCGCCAACTGCAGCTAACCTTAAATGCGGTGGCTTGAAGCTGGGTAAACCCCTATGTCATTAAACGCATTCCTATAAATTAATGGTGATACATAATTAACGAAAGATGGTTTAGACAGCGCTAACGAACTTTATTATTCAGGTTCCGTAAGCATGTTAATATCAGTATTCATTACCTACCTTTGAGGGTGTACAGTATGATGGTGGCGGTCGAATAGAGCGGACACCCCACTCCCCCTCAGTTGTCAATCTGCTGATCTCTGTGCCTCTGTGATAGGGCAACCCACTTGTCAATCAGCGACCTCTCGCAGCTACGTTGCCCACACGTAATGTTGCCACTTTCGTGACACTTAAAAAAAATGTACTTTTACCAGTTTTTTATCAAAAGAACAACGATAAGATTAATTATTTTTCAACCTCAGATTAATTGGCCTTGGCTAATTTTCTGTGAAAAATAGAACACGTTTCAACACCCCCCAGCCCCCACCCTTATGGTTTATGAGGAAACGAATCTGTATAATGACATGGGTAGGGTATTATAATGTAAACATGGTTTATGAGGACATTAGTGTCCTCATAAAGCAAATGGCTCACGAACATAAGCCTACTAAATGGTGTTTTTTGAATTTTTTTTTTTTTTTTTTGGTAGGTTTGTGCAAGGATGACCTAACACAGTCATTCAAATCATTTATATCTGCCACAGCAAATAGGCTACACAATGCATCAGATGTTATATTTTAGTAGACAAAAAAGTGTGTGTAGTGCTTTGTTGGTTATTTTTGTTAATCAGCCAGTGTTTGTGGGTCTGTGGACCTACTCAACCGTTTATTTTATCACAATTAAAAGCAATATAAACAGCATTTATGGTTAATATTTTCCTTTGTTATATTTCATTTAAGAATTGCAACCTTGTGTGAGAAAGGGAGGGGTAAAAACACAAAACTCACTTTTGCACTCACACACACACACACTCTCTCTCTCTCTCTCTCTCTCTCTCTCTCTCTCTCTCTCTCTCTCTCTCTCTCTCTCTCTCTCTCTCTCACACACACACACACACACACACTCTCTTGTACATCTATCTTTATGAGGACATTGACACAAAGCAAACACTAGCCGCTGACCCTAACCATACCCATCACAACTAAGTGCATAACCCGAACCCTTACCTAAACCTACCCTTAACCCAATTATAACCTTATCCCTAAAACCAAGTCTTGACCCTCAAACAGACCTTTAAAGGGGTCTCAGAAAGTGGGGACCGGGCAAAATGTCCTCACTTTACTTTCTTTGTCCTCACTCCAATGGTCTAAAACACAAAGTTGTACAAGCACACACACAAACACACACAGGGGCGTAATTTGTGGGTGTGTGGGGGGTTGGGGGGGGGGGGGTAACCCCCCCCCCCATATTTATACCATGATCACATGAAAAATATGCAGAACATTTTTTAACTAACATTACCCCCCAATGTTCAAACCAAATCTATGCCCTTGCACACACACAGACACGCACACACGCACGCACGCGCACACGCACGCACACACACACACACACACACACACACACACACACACACACACACACACACACACACACACACACACACACACACACACACACACACACACACACACACACACACACACACACACACACAAACACAAACACAAACTTGAAGCCCTCAAAGTGCTTTCTGAACCTGAAACTGTTAGGGCATATATGTCCTAATTGTCAAAAAAAAAAAAAAAAACTTTGTCATATAGCTACACCAAATATATCACTGGAAACGTCTTGGCCTGGAGAGTAATATATATTAATTTGAAGGTTCTATATTATTACTGCTTTGAGATATTGACCCTTTAACCTTAACCTCAGGGCACATTTGAAGGCTTGTAATTATGGGACAAAAAGGGTTACGGACATGAGACCAACTGTAATAGAAAGGTGTTGACATGTGTTGTAAGCTGAGTAGTCATGGTTATAGTCACCAAGGGGTGGGGGGGGGGGGCTATGGTGTGAAAATAAAAAATCCCCCTTTGAACAAGACAATATTTAAATTCTGATACCAAAAATGTGTTTTACATCCCCTCAAATCCCTGGAATGCCACCAATTAAGTATTTACAACTTCCAATTTTAGGAAAAACCCCGGGTTAAAAAAAAAAACTACAACTCCCTAGACCCCTCTTCAGTACTTGTGTTGACATCAGCAACCCAGTTGTAGTTCCTCCGTTTTAGGGCCGTGCTAGGGTTGTGAAAACATGTATCTACCCAATATATCAAATATCACAGACTGTCTAATAAATAATTATACTGCATGTATATGATCTATGCTAAGAAAAGACAAAAATGTTCGTTTAATGACGATATTTTGACTAAAACAGGAGACCAGCGCGCCAACTGCTCTGCTCACGTGACGCAAAGCAGACTTGTCCTCATCTCCATAGTAACGGCCCATATTGCCACTTCCGCTATGAAAAATGTACAGAAAAACTCCTAAAAACACACACAAACACATTTAAAAAAAAATAGAAAACATTATATAAACAGTCACAATATAAAACGAATAATAAAAAAATACAGGAGTATAACTAGTCTGAAAATATTTTTACACATCAAAGGAAAATATCAAAAGATTTACATATTTCAACTGTTTTTAAATCCTTCTTTACACGAGTCAGAGATAGTCCCAAAGTAATGTTGTACATCAGTACTCAAAACATCGAAAAGTGGTTTCTGACCTGAAAATTTACATTTATGTATATAAAATTTTGTTTTAAAAAAGATCATTAAGAATATTTTGTTTTTGTCTAATTGCTAATTTTTCCAACTAACAATTCCAAACAAAACATTTTTCCCAGAGTAGAGAAAAATCCTTATCAATGTTATCAATAACAAAATGGGAAAAATCTTTCCATAACAATTTAGAATAATGGCAAAGCCAAAATAAATGCACTAATCTCTGGGTGCTGTCCACAAAAAGAACAATTTGCATTAACATCTACCTTGAATTTCTTTAAGAAAGTATTAACGGGATATACACGTTGGATAATTCGAAAGGAAACTTCTCTTATCTTATTAATAATTAAGTATCTTTTTTCCCCCAATATTGTCTGGAAAAAGTCTGGCTAACATTTGTTTTTCATAACTGAAGGTGTGATTTTTAAAACCATCATATTTGATGTCAATCTACTGTAGTGCTGAGTTATAAAACACAAATATCTTTAAAAACAAGAGATATTTAATTTTCCACTTAATGTCCGGTGTTTTCTTTTTCCCGACAGGGAAAACAAAAACAAAACATAAATTGTTCACGTATATTATAATTTGTATGTATGTTAAAACACTGTGGTGTAAAATGTTCAGAGATATTATAATTTGTTACACTGTTAATTTGTACAGTTTATTTAAGAAGTACATTTAGATAGAAGTTATGTTAAAATATTTTATTATTTTGATGTCTTTTTAAAGGCTTTGGCAATATTGTAATATTTACAGTCATTCCAATAAAGCAATATTGAATTGAGAGAGAGAGAGAGAGAGAGAGAGAGAGAGAGAGAGAGAGAGAGAGAGAGAGAGAGAGAGAGAGAGAGAGAGAGAATATTCTAACATGTGGAATCATAGCACACTGTTGTAGAGAATAACAATACAATAGGCTATGTACAGTTAACTACATTACATATACAAAATATATACAAATACAATGAAGCTATGTATGGATGCGCAATACATTTCAACCAATGTAATGCAAAAAAAAAAACAAAAAAAAAAAAACAAGGTAATTTCTCATGTTTGACATCTTGTGCTTTGACATCTTCATAGAGTCATACACATTTTCTACCTAATAACTACTCTCCCAGTTCCTCATCAGTTGAGGAAGTACCCTCTAAGTCTTCCTCTTCAGAGAAGTCATCGAAGGACAATGTTTGCAGTCCAAGAATACTTTTGTATGTTGTGCGTGCTGTAGCCAGTTGTGCTTCAACTTCACACAATCTTTTCTTCAGTACAGAAAGTAGTCCCTCACGTCCTTTCTCCATTAAGCCCTCTGTACTGCCTGAAAATGTGACATTAAAATATAAAGAAATGAGCCAATGGTTTCCAGAGAAGCAAATTGAAAAAAAACTATTTATTGTCCTTACATTTCCCATTGGTGTCTTCAGTGAGCTGAAAGGTAAACTCTACAATCAGTCCAGCAACACTCCTCATGTACTCCATGTGCTGCTTGACTTCACGAACCACAATAACTTCTTCTTCTTTCAGTCTAGCCAGCAGCATTACCTTGTCAAAAACATTTTTTTTCCGCTCCATATCACCATGACCTGCAATACATTACGTCAAAGTGTGATCTTACAGCCTATAAAAATAGAGAATAGAGAATACTACAATAGAGAAATAAACCCTGGAAGGATGAGATAGAACCCCAGCGCTTCACGAAGGGGTTTGATCACATACATTTACAAATTGCATTCTTTTTTTTTTTTTGCATATTGCCCCATGTCTTATTTTTTTAACATCATATAACATTTTTTACATCAAATTCCATATTTACATCAAAATGTGTGCATAAAACAAATTGTATTCAGTGCATTTTAGAGGAAGTACTTACATTCCCATGGCCAGGAGTAGTTGTCCACAGCCAGGAGTTCATTGGGAGGAGGGAGTTTTTCAACTTCCCCCACAGTAGCATTGTAGTCATTGATGGCAACTTCCAAGGCTTTCTTCTCAACAGCAATCTTTTTTCTCAGTTGATGCCTTCGCTTATTCCCACCTTCAATGAGAAACACAAAATGAGTGTGGATTCACACGATGACTACACAATAGCACCATACAAAATACAACTTCACAATATGCATGTATGTGTTATGATTATTGTGACAGATTTTGTGTAATCTTTTTTGCATTTTTTCCAGAATCTATTTTAAACAATCATACAATTTTTTTTAAATAGAGGACAAAATAGATAGGTCAGGACATCTCTGCACTTTGCAGAAATATTGGAAATATTTGGATATTGCACTAAACCTTATTATGATTTTGACAGTTTTTCAGTATGCTGCCCTGACTTGTAGTAAACATACTTTTTTTTATATAAATGGGTTTGCTATTTTTACTATGTATAAATCAGTAGTGAATTCATTTTTTCAAAAATCTGCATTACTAGTTGCCTTTTCTGCTCTCACCAGACTGACGATACAGCTGAAATTTTCGCTGTTTGATGCCCAAATATAGCCCCTCGATGGTCCTCTGCAGGTCATTTTGGATTGTTGCTTCTTTGTATGACAAAAAAACAAATGAATGCCCATTTACAATCAGCCTCTTTTAGATCCCCTGTATAAGAGCAGAGCCAATGATGCTTTAAAATATGCCATTAAATAATTTTTTCAAATTACCTGAGGTCCACTGCTGAACATCAGACACCCACTGCTGGACTGTGTCTTGCTGTAGAGATAACTCAGCGGTGAGTTTCTCTAGGTCTTTTGTTGCCTCTGCAATCCTTTGTACAGTCTGTCCAAAAGAAATGTCCATGTTGACAAATGCTGAGACAATTTAAAAACAAAAATGTTGTTATGCATATTTGCCTAGTAAGTACCTTGACGTATCTTTTGGCCAATGTCCGGTCAAGGTTTTCTGCCTTTCGCTTGTTCCAGCCACTTGCCTGGATTGTCAGCATGTCTGTGCGAACTTGACACACAATGAATGTGCAGTAATTTAGGTTCACAGTGAGGACCAAAGATCAGACAGATACTACATTGATCATTCTCTAATATTGTCACATTAACCTGGAAATAATTATACACTTAATTAATGAGTCAGAAGATAAATTATTATAAAGAGAATACTGATCAGTGTCTGTAAGCTGATTAGACTTATTTTCTTGTTTTCACCTATGCATTTGACCTATGCATGGAACTCTAAAATGCAAAGGCCGAGAATCAGTGTTCAAACCCCTTGGTCTCAATTTTGACACAACTATACATGAAAAATGCTTACCGGCTTTTGACATGTACTTGGAACATATGGCTGCTCGGGAGAGGAAGCTGTTAACCTGTTCAACCTCCTCCCCGATTGTTGTTCCAGCTCCTTCCTGATTGCGTCCCCCCCATTTTAACTGCAACACATTTACATGAATGTAATCATTTGGAAAACAACAAGTAGGGGCAGAGGACAGACAATCATAACATGTGGTACAAATGGTAAGAAATACATCTAATTGATTACCTCACACATCCATGAATGCGCTTTTGCATGCATGATGGAAAGAAATGGGCGCATATCCAGCAAGTCCTCCAACTCTGGACAGTGGTCCACAACTCTCTCCAGATATGGCCAATATTTGCAGACCACATCAGAGCAAAAGAACTGAACGTTCTGTGAAGCTAGCTGTTTCTGGAGATATAATGGGTATGCAAAAATTTCTCCACGGAACATATTCAATCCCTTCAACAAAACCCCATGACGGCAGACAGCCACTTCAACACCTTCCTCATCCAGTTTACTCGCAGACTTGTTGGCGGACTCTCGTGCTGCGGTCCACTGACCCGCACCACATCTCCCTTTTCCTGGATTCTTAAACAGATGAGGGCAAATACAGACATTTACACAGTTACATTTTATAAAATAAGCTGTAAATCATGGTATTATGGCATTTGATGGAGTAATGCCGCTCTATCACTTACATAAAGCAAATGATGTTTAAATTTGGGGGAGAAAAACTGGCAAGCATTCATAAAAATGTGAAACTGTGGTGTTACACATGAAGAAATATAAATTTAGCTTACATGTCCAGTTTTTCCATGGATGTAATCAACAAAGGAGGACACCTCAGCATCACTGGCCAAAAAGACTCCATCAAAAAACCCATCAGGTCTTGGTCTATAGATGTAGATGTGGGTCAAATTTATTTTATAGAAGTAATTTGTACTTGATTTGTACTTTTCATTGTACTTGAATGTTACACACCCTGGTTGGCTTTTGAAACGATATAATTTGCGGTTCCCATCCACTGCAACTGCCAACATGGTGGGTGTGCATGCAGGGCACTGAAAATGCTGGACCTGAGACAGCTTGTCAACCTCAAATTTGGCATAGGCCCATTCAAGGAAGGCCCTCTGCATTGTGTCCCCACATATCTTACCACTCTGAGAGCAAAAGTGAAAAAAAAAAAAAAAAGGTTGGCTTCAGACAATGGTCAGGACGAAGAAAGGGCTCCATCAAGAAATATGTACTGAAACATTGGGGATTGTAAGAACAAGTCCTAACAATGAAACAGTTATTTAAAACGTAATCCAAATAAGAAATGATGAGTCCACTCACTCGCCCAAAGAGTTTTGTACGACACTCAAGCATGCTGACAAAAGCTTGTCTTGACATCCCTGGGGCAGTGATTTTAAGATCTTCATACGTGGTGAACAAGTCCACCATGTACAAGGTCTCAAAATTGACAGTGGCTGGCCAGTAACCACTTTCAACCAAATCACTCATGGTTACTGGCAAGGTTTTTCCACAGGAGCAGTTTACTGATGGAAGGAATAGGTTGTATCTTCCTGAAATTTCAGAGAAAAACAATTATCTATTGTTCACAAGAAACAAAAAACACAATATGAAGAAATAAAAAAAGTTACCATTCATTCCAACTAAAATAACTGGCTTTCCCCTGGAAAAGCTTGTTTGCCCAGTGGAGCAGTCGCAGCAGGGAGGAACGATTGGTAACATGCAATCTAAAAAGCAGAATTAGTTTACATATTAGTGTAAATGAAACAGTGAGGTTGTTGTTTCTATCAAACAAAACTTCATCCAGCATGTTTGTTGGAGTAAACCAGGGTTTGTGTAAGATGTAAAATAGCCTACACTCACCTAAAGGATTATTAGGAACACCATTCTAATACTGTGTTTGACCCCATTTCACCTTCAGAACTGCCTTAATTCTGCGTGGCATTGATTCGACAAAGTGCTGAAAGCATTCTTTAGAAATGTTGGCCTATATTGATAGGGTAGCATCTTGTAGTTGATGGAGATTTGTGGGATGCACATCCAGGGCACGAAGCTCCAGTTCCACCACATCCCAAAGATGCTCTATTGGGTTGAGATCTGGTGACTGTGGGGGCCATTTTAGTACATTGAAGTCATTGTCATGTTCAAGAAACCAATTTGAAATGATTCGAGCTTTGTGACGTTGCATTATGCTGCTGGAAGTAGCCATCAGAGGATGGGGACATGGTGGCCATAAAGGGATGGACATGGTCAGAAACAATGCTCAGGTAGGCCGTGGCATTTAAATGATGCCCAATTGGCACTAAGGGGTCTAAAGTGTCTCAAGAAAACATCCCCCACACCATTACACCACCACCACCAGCCCAACAGTGGTAACAAGGCATGATGGATCCATGTTCTCATTCTGTTTACGCCAAATTCTGACTCTACCATCTGAATGTCTCAACAGAAATCGAGACTCATCAGACCAGGCAACATTTTTCCAGTCTTCAACTGTCCAATTTTGGTGAGCTCTTGCAAATTGTAGCCTCTTTTTCCTATTTGTAGTGGAGATGATTGGTACCCGGTGGGGTCTTCTGCTGTTGTGGCCCATCCGCCTCAAGGTTGTGTGTGTTGTGGCTTCACAAATGCTTTGCTGAATACCTTGGTTGTAACGAGTGGTTATTTCAGTCAAAGTTGCTCTTCTATCAGCTTGAATCAGTCGGCCCATTCTCCTCTGACCTCGAGCATCAACAAGGCATATATTCGCCCACAGCACTGCCGCATACTGGATGTTCTTCCCTTTTCACACCATTCTTTGTAAACCCTAGAAATGGTTGTGCGTGAAAATCCCAGTAACTGAGCAGATTGTGAAATACTCAGACCGGCCCGTCTGGCACCAATAACCATGCCACGCTCAAAATTGCCTAGATCACCTTTCTTTCCCATTCTGACATTCAGTTTGGAGTTCAGGAGATTGTCTTGACCAGGACCACACCCCTAAATGCATTGAAGCAACTGCCATGTCATTGGTTGATTAGATAATTGCATTAAAGAGAAATTGAACTGGTGTTCCTAATAATAATTTAGGTGAGTGTATATAACCTGAGATTAAAAAAAAATACCTTTTTCATAATAGGAGAATTTCCCTCCTTCATCCTGCTGAACAAAAGTGGATGGTGGCAGGTGTCTGAAGAACCCCTCCACCATGGATGCTCTGTTATGAAGCACCAGGGCCTCATGTGTGGAAAGGTCACAGGCTGTGCAGTAGAGTGATCGTGGTAAACAGTCTCTACACATCACTACTGCAGCCTTGTGTCCACAATGATGGCAAACCCCCTCCTTCGGCTTCTCTGATGACAACATATTGTTCACCATGAAGGGCCTTAATACTGTCCAATTTTCTAGAGAGGAAGTTTGCCTGTCCCTCCAAAGTGAGGGGAGAGGTTGTTCAGCACCATTTCCCAAGAGGTCTCTGACCTCTTGAATGAGGGAGTCTAAAAATGAAAAGTGAAGAAGGCAATGGTAAATCTGGGCAATTAACACATAACAAATGAGGACACAAATATAAAGGGAAAAAAACCTAAATTTTCGATGGTCACAGTGTCTTGTAGTGTCTCAGTTGTGCTGGTTGATGGAGCACAGGAGGGTGTGACGCTTGCTGAAGAAACTGCAAAAATATGAATATCCATTTAGAACTTCCTCAATTAATAATGAATGCAACTACTGATGAAAAAACTAAAAAAAAAAATATCAAAAAACCAACCAGTAACGTTAGCTGAATTTCGCTTTCGTCTCTCCCCAGCTCTACGTCTTTTTGGCCGAGGTTGACCATTGTCCTCATCAAGCCAAACGCACAGCTTTGTTGATTGTTTTGACCCTCCTTCAGTGCGTCCATGCTGATCTACCTAAATAAACAATTGAGCCACAGAATAAACTTCCACCCACTAAGGTCATTGCTACCTACAATCCCATTATAAAAACAATGTTATAAATATAGCTGCGAGCAGCGATGAAGGGCCCAAGCCGGTGGCACCGCAACCCCGGTTCCTTAGTTACCTAAAAGCACCAGGGTGGCCATGCCACTGGCTTTGGCCCTTCATCGCGGATCACAGCTATATATATATATATATATATATATATATACTGTATATATACATATATATATGAAGCCGGTGGCACCGCCACCCTGGTGCCTTTAGGTTTATTGTGCACGACATGCAAAATGTAACCCTGCTTTGACTGATGCAAGCTCTACAGCACAGTTTATAGTAAGAAAGAATATAGTAAGAAAGAAAAGTAAGCTGTTACTCTGAGATGGTTTGGGAAACAAACATTCATCATGTCGCATTGGTTTTAGTTACTTGTCCTCAAACAGAGCCCTACTCTGTTTATATTTCAGTTACACATTCTACATTGATTAAAAAAGAAAAATCAAATGTGTTTTTAATTGATACAGAAATAAAATATTTATAATTCAGCTGAGAATAAAGTTAGTTCAAATTTTAAGAAAAACAAATATATGATCTGAAATATAGCACATTCATTTTTAAATTCATTCAGGTTCAATTACCAAAAATACAATCTTAATTTAATTTAAAGCAAATAATAAATCTAAAATATATGGGTTATATGCATATTTTGTAAAAAAAGAAAGAAAGATATATATCCAAAAACACAAGGCCTTAAACTTTAACAAGGGTGCAACTCTTTTCACTACAACAAACATAGTCACACACACAAGTCAAGTCACTTACATTTTATATGCAATATTGACTTTTTAGATGCAATATTGACTTTTTTCTGTTTCAGCAGAGAAAATAGTTAAACAAAGATCACAGCGACCCATCGCGCATCTCAAAGCAATGTGTTTTTTCATTAATGAATGATTCAGCATTTTGAATCCATGACTCGTTCATTAAGACGGTCATCTGGCGACACCTTATGGTGATTTAGGGTTATGTTTAAAAGTATCGTTCTTTACAGCGATTTTTAATTGACTCCTGTTAAACCAATCTCGTAACATTATTGTGTAACCGATTTAATTTGATCAGCCTTACCTAGGGTAACAGCCCTATAGTGTCTTATTATTCTAAATTATTGAATTTATTGATCAAATTTACTAATGAAAAATGAAGCATACATTTATTAAGACTAGGCTGCCCTGCAGATATTAGGCTACAATATGCAGATTTAAATATACCATTTATCAAATAATCTGTTTATTTTTAGGTTACACATTACATTGTTTAAAAAATAAAAATCAAATGTGACCCGCTCTGGCGAAATGAGTCGGAAGTTGCAACCTTCCATTTTAAGATATGGGCCGATTATGTGGAAAAACCATGAAATAACAAAAAAAAAAAAAAAAAAAATTTTTTTTGCTAATTTCAAAGAACAGACATTCAAAAATAATCTCACAGGGTTTCGTAGTCGAGATAATTGAGTAAAGGTATTTAAATAATGATTAAAGTTGTCAAAGCTTTAAATTCGCTGAAATAAACATTGCTCTTCTCAACTCCCTTCGTCACCTCTGAGCATTTCCTATCCCCTGAAACGTTGAACTCACTGGAGGCTTCTAACCTAAACTGCGTGAGTATATTTATCTGCAAGAAGAATATAGCCTATTTAAGGCTGTAACGATCACGACACTCAGATCCACGAACCTGTGTCGCGGTGTGAGAAGACAGAATCACGACACCGACACGTCCCTTCAACTCCCGAAGTTATCCTTCACGTCCAGACCCAATGCTAGCTACAACATCTTTAAATTACTAGGCTATTAGTATTATTTGAAGTTAACATTATAAAATACGTAGACTTACACCACAAAACTTAAATTATTACTAATTTTTTTTTTTAAATTGGGCAATTTCAGCATTATGGAGGAGATCCAATTCCCAGATAATTAAATATTTTAATAAATTGGCCTATGTGAACCACACTGCACAAACCAAAAGTAATACTCACCCGATGAAGAAGGGTTGACTCTCTCCAGAACATAAAATCTTTATTTTATTTTCCGTGTTCGCATTTATGAGGAAAAACAATCCGAACGTGACCGTTCTCTGGAAGCAGCACTAAAACTTTCACATAGCTTAAACATGCAAGCACAAAGCCTTTCTTTAAAGTAAATTTCGTTTTAAAATAATTATCTTAATTTAAATCAATGTTTCATCAACCAATTACTAGGATTTAATAATAAGAAATAAATTGCAGACAATAGGCTAGGCCTAATCACGACGCGGAGACGCGCGGCACGTGAACTGAAGCTTGTCTCATGAACCGAAAGTCAGCGTATAAGGTATCCTCACAGACATATATATTGAAATGTCTACTTTTAAACACAACCATTCAAAATGAAAGAAAACAGACTGCTCTCTGCTTATGTGGGCTAATCCGTATGAAAACTGAATTTCTCTCTGACTCCTCTTTAATCTTTCTGATTTTAGAACATTTTTGTAAAAGTGACTTTTTAATTATTTATTTCAAAAAAAATAAAAATAAGTTGAGTTTCAGCCTCGTTAAATTGCATTTATATATGTTAATCTATTTGGTCAAATTAAGCTATATAAAATAAATAGTTTATCCCTTAAAATGCTATGGATTTTGAAAGATATCAAAAAAAAAAAAAAAAAAAAACGGGCAAAAAAACTTTAAAAGCGATTTTCTTAGGTTTTCAATTGGAAAAAAAAGGGCAGACGACCAGAATTCAAATCTGTATATCGTTACAACCATTCAAGGTATGACCAAGGTATCATTTGAAAGCTTACAGTGTCCTCTTTCCATTAATATCAAAATCTCAATTTTTAAATTTGGGTCACTGTGACTAATTTTGCTGGATCAGGTCGGTCACAAATGTGTTTTTTATTGTAGTATTATTTTATACAGAAATACATTATAATTATATATAATATACAAAATATAACAGTGGGCGCGATTAAACAGTGTTACAATAAAACTCAACATTGTGTTTTTTAAAAATAAATTCAAATAATACAAATCCCGAAATTGCGCTAATTTTAAAATTAAACTAAAACTCATGGCTGCACAAGCATTCATAACTGTGCGCGCCAACAGCGAGGAACCAGCAGAACCGAGTGAACGTTCATTCTGTTTAGTTCAATCCTACTTAATAGGAATTTATTTAAAATGCTTGCTCTACTCCACAACATTAATGTCTTGTGCGGATATCTGTATTTTGACTTTCGGTTTTAAGTAAGCGATTTAAAAGTTCCCGAGTCCCAGCGGAGTCACACGTTGATTAACCGGTGGGAATATACACAATAGGCCTACCTGATATTGAACACAAGAGGGCAGTATAGCACTACGTATGACTCAGATTATTTTTTCTTCTTCTGAATTTTAAAACCATTCTGGCTGTTTTTGAACGTAAACATAATTCTTAAATGAAAAAAGGGAAAAACTGGTTTAATTATAATATTTGTATAATTTAATTTAGAAACAAATGATGTATAATTACATTTTTAGAAGATATGAGGCTTTTAGTGTTTACTGTTTACTTTTTTGACATTACTTTAATCTTTTGCCAAAGTTGCACATGCCTACTGGCTAATAAATGTGATGTATCTGTCGAGCTATCTGTATCTATCTGTTTTAAGCAATTTCAAGCATGCTAAGAGTCCCAAAAGTATCAAAAAAGAATGTTAAAGTTTGATTTGTTGCCACAGCAACAGTATCAAAGATATCAAGAATCCATTCACAGGTCTACATCTGCTGTATTTTTACATTATACAGATGAAGTTTGAAGCAAATCGGTTAAAAATAAGAGGGTGATATCAAAGCATTTTGAAAGTGACACACTTCCTGCTGCCAGTTGGTGGCGCTATAACTCTGACTCACAATAGTCACATCCATGTAATCAGCCTCTTACAGTGAACACACTGCTGAAGTTTCATCAAGATCAGTTAATGTATGCTGAAGTTATAACACACTTCCTGTTTCACGTTTCTCGCCATAATTTTGTTTCCTCGCCACGGCCAAACCGTTCGAGATATCAAAAATCCCCTCGCAAACTTTCATCCTCAATGCCTTGACTTCATGCTGACCGAGTTTCGTGCCGTGTGTTTGAATTCTCTAGGAGGAGTATTGCACATTCCATTGCGAGCGTTTTACAAACAAACCTCAATAGCCGACTTCCTGTTTGGCTGGGGTAAAAAGTAAGAGCGTGAGGTATAGATGAAACGATGAGATCAACATGTGTACCGAGTTTCTTATTATTACATGCAAGCGTGTTTGATTTATGGACCAAGTGTTCGGACCCCGTTCCAGGGGGCGCTGTCTAGCCCCCCTGCCACACCCAGGTACCATCTTCAGCCCGGCTCTGATGGCTGTGGGATCTGACCTGTGTGCAAAGTTTCAAGAGTTTTCAAACCCGTTAAGGGCCCCAAAAGCCGCTAAGAGTCTCAAAATCATAAAAAAAAAGAATTTTAAAGTTTGATGCGTTGCCACGGCAACAGTATCAAAGATATCAAGAATCCATTCACAGGTCTTCATCTGCTATGTATTTACATTATACAGATTAAGTTTGAAGCACATCGGGTAAAAATAAAAGGGTGAGTTCAAAGCATTTTGAAAGTGACACACTTCCTGCTACCAGTTGGTGGCGCTATAACTCTGACTCACAATAGTCACATCCATGTGATCGTCCTCTTACAGCGAACACACTGCTGAAGTTTCATCAAGATCAGTTAATGTATGCTGAAGTTATAACACACTTCCTGTTTCACGTTTCTCGACATAATTTCGTTTCCTCGCCATGGCCAAACCGTTCGAGATATCAAAAATCCCCTCGCAAACTTTCATCGTCAATGCCTTGACTTCATGCTGACCGAGTTTCGTGCCGTGAGTTTGAATTCTCTAGGAGTAGTACTTCAAATTCCATTGCGAGTGTTTTATGAACAACCCTAAATAACCGACTTCCTGTTGGGCTGGGGTAAAAAGTAATAGTATGAGGTATATATGAACGATGAGATCTATATGTGCACCGAGTTTCATATTATTACATGCAAGCGTGTTTGATTTATGGACCAAGTTTTCGGACCCCGTTCCAGGGGGCGCTGTCTAGCCCCCCTGCCACGCCCGGGTACCATCTTCAGCCCGGCCCTGATGGCCGCGGGTTCTGACCCGTGTGCTAAGTTTCAAGAGTTTTTGAGCATGTTAAGGGCCCCAAAAGTGCCCGAATAGTCGTATAAATAATAATAATAATAAATATAGCTGCGAGCAGCGATGGCGGGCCCAAGCCGGAGGCACCGCAACCCCGGTTCCTTTAGTTACCTAAAGGCACCCGGGTGGCGGTGCCGAAGGCTTTGGCCCTTTCATGATTAAATGTTAAAGCGGCTTGCCATACTCTGTCATTTCGACTAGTCACAATTATGTTACAGATATCTTAAATGATAATACAAACTATCCAAAGTGTAACGACTAGACAGAAAGACGTTGTTGATATCTACAATGTTAATTCCGGACAGGCAAACTTAGCTTTTAAATGTTAAAAGGGCTTGCCATACAGGGACGTAGGCTCAGAGAGAGGCTCACCATATTCAGACCAAAATATCTGACTTCCTCTTGGTCCGAGCTAATGACTATGTATTAGAAAGTTGTACGGCTTGAGGAGTACAATGTATATACCGATTTTTGTAACTGTAGATAAAACTAACAACCAATGTAGTAGCACTTCTCTTTTTTTGATTGGCTGATGCGTAGCAGGGTCGACTGCTGAACTCCAGGCGAGACGCGCTTGATTCTCACGTGAGAGCGGCGCGGCCAGAGAAATTGCGTATATTAAATATATTATTAATAGTTTTTCCGCATGAGAAATACAATGTGTGACGGGAGTGTGAGACAAAAGACTGAAACGAGTGACTGTCATGCTCAATGCGTGACACACTATAAAAAAATATTTCACACTGACTCCACATTTAGGGGGCCACAAGGGGGTCCAAGCTTGTTGTCGCAGGGGCACTGGCCCCCCCAGGCCCCCGCCTAGAACCGCCATTGCTCACACACACACACACACACACACACACTTTCTCTCTCTCTCAAGAAGCAAAAACATGACTGCTAAAGGTTGTATCAGCGATGGCGGGGTAACATCACTTAACATCACGAGTGCTATTCCCTTAGGCCACGCCCCCTTGTCTCCCCAAAGTATTATAAGCAATCATGCGTATCCCGTGTGCAGAATGATGCACTTGAAGCAACACCAAGTCACAGCACGCAACGCTTCACATTGAAAAGAACATAGCGAAGGGATGGTATCTATAATCTATGCTTAGTAGGGCTGCACGATTTGGGAAAATGTCATATTGCCATTATTGAGCCAATATTGCAATTGCGATTTGCGACTCCGATATAATAAAATGGTTTCATGAGTCCAACTTGCTTGGTTCTAAAGTAAAATGCACACACAGATTAATGTTTATTTCTCAACTCAAACTAAAAACAACAACAACAATAAATGATTGATAACACCTATAATGATCAATAAACCATCAACCAAACCAACATTACAGTGATTCCATCAATTGAAAGCCATCAACTTTTTAAAAAATTATTACGCTTAAAAAAAATATATAACAGCTTTTAAATTAAGTGAACTTCAAACAATCCCCACATAAACCCATAATAAAAAACATATTTACCTGTGCCCTTCCTGTCTTAACAGGTACAGAAATTGAATAAAGTTATCAAACAGTCTGCGCTGCCTGAATCATAAATTATATATATAATAATCCTTATTAAAGCTACAAAAGTTCTTTACTCAAGATCAGTAAGTAATTTTCTAATTTCCCTTTGTTCTTTTAACTTTACTGAAAGAACGCTTTATTCGCTGCTGGCCCTTTAAGAGCACCCGTTGCCGAGACGCGGATCTCACACGCGCCTCATAGCACAACTCTTTTCATCCATAGACTTTTCTTATGTTATGAAGATACTAGACAAAATCACATTTTGGCATAATTGTGTGTGCTATTGTTCGTTCAAGCTCGAAAGAGAACTGTTTATTCTGGGCTGGCACACGGTCAGTGCATGCGCATTATGCGAGTCTCATCTATTCTAATCTAGGGCACTCACAGGCAGCTTTTCACTTCTTGTCGTGCAAAATGCGAAAAGGCATTTGAACCAATAAGAGGGGGATCTTGTAACACTAGTCAAAGGATGACAAAAAAGAAGAGATGCTGCGCTAATAGCCCTACTTTGTTTATTTCATATAAAATCGCGGCATTTTGCGTTATATAATTGCATAGGTTTGAGATCGCTATTACGACTGCGATATAATTAATCGTGCAGCACTAATGCTTAGTGTATTCTAAAGGGCAATAAACTCCACTCCAGCAAGATAGTCATTTTATGCAAATCATAGACCTTTATGCCTTATCTACAAATAAAGTATAATATTGGGAACATTGATCTTGAAGAGAGTGTCGTCGTGTTACTGTCGCAACCGAACGCGACGCGCTAATGCTGATGCATGGAGAATGACTGAGGCGAGATGACTTTCCGTTAACTTTAACTTAGAGACTAAAATATTAATTTTACCACACATTAAGCTATTGAATGACTTTAGAAGTCTTGGAATATAGTGTGAAAACTTGATTGTGCTTTACAGTTTTTTATGCCTTTAGTGGGGCTTAACAAAATAACACAATATGCAGAATGTCGGACGTCACTTATAGGCTAAACTGTTTTTATAGATAAAACTATTTACATTCGGCAGTCATGAAAACAAATCTCAGATAACGGTTGACTAGGTAACAATGTGTAATTTTGCGCCGGAGTTCTCCTTTAACTTACATTAGCTAGCTAACTACGAACGAGCTAACCAGATAACATTAACAAATTGACAAGCACTTACTGGGCACAGTGGGCAGAATGGCTCTTCAAATGACCGACGAAATTGGAGGTTGTCATCTGACTGTCCGCGATCTTAACGTTGCATGTCTTGCAAAGCGCTGTTCTTTTGCCATCTTGTTGTAAGAAATTCTTGAATCCAAAAGCGACGACGACCCTCGTTATCCCTCCGGCTGACATGTTGATGTGATCTGATGTAAGTGGGCGTGGTGTGCGCATAAGGTATGAGAAGGCATGACTGATGATCTCGTGATCCAGTCATGACAGCGCTATTCTCAGCCTGCGCTCCAGCTGGATCAACTTTATTTTTTTTACATAATTTATATATTTTATATTCAAACTGAAAACATGATGTGATTAACACTCAAGTCATATTATTACATGCAAGTGTGTTTGATTTATGGACCAAATTTTCAGATCAAGTTTATGGACCAAGTTAATTTAATTAATAAACCTATAAAACTATTAATGCACTACAATTAAACTGGTTATATGCCTTTACTTATAAAAAATAAAAAACTTATTAAAAAAAATACCAGGCTTAAGGCATTTATTTTTTATGCAGGCCATACACACAGGAGTGAAATGGTTAAGACCCCTCCCCCTACAAACACACACACATACACAGACAGGCAAAGACAGAGATGTAGGCTCAGATTAAGCAAGACCACATTCAAACAAACATATCTGACTTTCTGTGGGTCCTAGCTAATGAGTGTCAATTAGAAAGTTGTCCGGCTCGAGGAGTACAATATACATACCGATTTTTGTAACTGTAGATAAAACTAACAACCCTACTTTTGTCAAAAGGTGGCGCTACTGAGCCCTCACCACGCCCGTTTCTGAAACATTGCACGTGTCTACTGGCTAATAAATGTGATGTGTCTGTCGAGTTTCATGCATTTTGAAGCATGCTAAGGGTCTCAAAAGCATCCTAAAAGCATCCTAAAAGAAGGGTAAAGTTTGATGTGTCGCCACGGCAACAGTTTCAAAGATATCAAGAATCCATTCACAGGTCTACATCTGCCGTATGTTTACATTATACATATGAAGTTTGAAGCAAATCGGGTAAAAATAAAAGGGTGATATCAAAGCATTTTGAAAGTGACACACTTCCTGCTGCCAGTTGGTGGCGCTATAACTTTGACTCACAATAGTCACATCCATGTGATCGTCCTCTTACAGCGAACATACTGCTGAAGTTTCATCAAGATCAGTTAATGTATGCTGAAGTTATAACAAACTTCCTGTTTCACGTTTCTCGCCATGATTTCGTTTCCTCGCCACGGCCAAACCGTTCGAGATATCAAAAATCCCCACACAAGCTTTCATCCTCAATGTCTTCACTTTACGCTGACCGAGTTTCGTCGAATTTGGATCAAAGCTCTAGGAGGAGTATTTCAAATAACATTGCGAGCGTTTTACAAACAAACCTCAATAGCCGACTTCCTGTTGGGCTGGGGTAAAAAGTAAAAGCGCGAGGTATAGATGAAACGATGAGATCAACATGCGTACCGAGTTTCATATTATTACATGCAAGCGTGTTTGAGTTATGGACCAAGTGTTCGGACCCCATTCCAGGGGGCGCTGACGAGCCCCCCTGCCACGCCCGGGTACCATCTTCAGCCCGGCTCTGATGGCCGCGGGTTCTGACCCGTGTGCAAAGTTTCAAGAGTTTTCAAGCATGTTAAGGGCCCCAAAAGTGCCCGAATAGTCGTAAGAAAAATAATAATAATAATAAATATAGCTGCGAGCAGCGATGGCGGGCCCAAGCCGGTGGCACCGCAACCCCGGTTCCTTTAGTTACCTAAAGGCACCGGGGTGGCGGTGTCGCAGGCTTTAGCCCTTTCATGATTAAATGAAATGTTAATACAGCTTGCCATACTCTATCTGTCATTTCGACTAGTCACAATTACATTACAGATATCTTAAATGATAATACAAACTATTCAAAATGTAATTAAGACTAGTCACTTTTGTCAAAAGGTGGGGTGTTGATATCTACAATGTTAATTCCGGATAGGCAAACTTAGCTTTTAAATGTTAAAAGGGCTTGCCATATAGGGACGTACAGTAGGCTCAGAGAGAGGCTCACCATATTCAATCCAAAATATCTGACTTCCTTTTGATCCAAACTAATGACTATGAATTAGAAAGTAGTCCGGCTTGAGGAGTAAAATGTATATACCGATTTTTGTAACTGTAGATAAAACTAACAACGCCACTTTTGTCAAAAGGTGACGCTATTTAGTCCCTGCACCATGCCCGTTTCTGAAACTTTGCACATGTCTACTGGCTAATAAATGTGATGTGTCTGTTGATTTTCATGCAATTTCAAGCATGCTAAGAGTCTCAAAAGCATCCTAAAATAATTTCAAAGTTTGATGCGTTGCCACGGCAACAGTATCAGATATATCAAGAATCCATTCTCAGGTCTTCATCTGCCATGTATTTACATTATACAGATGAAGTTTGAAGCAAATCGGGTCAAAATAAAAGGATGATTTTAAAGCATTTGGAAAGTGACACACTTCCTGCTGCCAGTTGGTGGCGCTATAACTTTGACTCACAATAGTCACATCCATGTGATCGGCCTCTTACAGCGAACACACTGCTGAAGTTTCATCAAGATCAGTTAATGTATGCTGAAGTTATAACACACTTCCTGTTTCACGTTTCTCGCCATAATTTTATTTCCTCGCCACGGCCAAACCGTTCGAGATATCAAAAATCCCCTCGCAAAATTTCATCCTCAGTTTCTTGACTTCATGCTGACCGAGTTTCGTGCTGTGTGTTTGAATTCTCTAGGAGTAGTATTGCAAATTCCATTGTGTGTGTTTTATGAACAACCCTAAATAACCGACTTCATGTCTAGCTGGGGTAAAAGTAAGAGTGTGAGGTATATATGAAACGATGACATCAACATGTGTACCGAGTTTCATATTATTACATGCAAGCGTGTTTGATTTATGGACCAAGTTTTTGGACCCCCTTCCAGGGGGCGCTGTCTAGCCCCCCTGCCACGCCCAGGTACCATCTTCAGCCCGGGCCTGATGGCTGTGGGATCTGACCTGTATGCAAAGTTTCAAGAGTTTCCAAACCCGTTAAGGGCCCCAAAAGCCGCTAAGAGTCTCAAAATCATCAAAAAAAAGAATTTTAAAGTTTGATGCATTGCCACGGCAACAGTATCAAAGATATCAAGAATCCATTCACAGGTCTTCATCTGCTATGTATTTACATTATACAGATGAAGTTTGAGGCAAATCGGGTCAAAATAAAAGGGTGAGTTCAAAGCATTTTGAAAGTGACACACTTCCTGCTACCAGTTGGTGGCGCTATAACTTTGACTCACAATAGTCACATCCATGTGATCGTCCTCTTACAGCGAACAAACTGCTAAAGTTTCATCAAGATCAGTTAATGTATGCTGAAGTTATGACACACTTCCTGTTTCACGTTTCTCGCCATAATTTCGTTTCCTCGCCACGGCCAAACCGTTCGAGATATCAAAAATCCCCTCGCAAACTTTCATCCTCAATGCCTTGACTTCATGCTGACCGAGTTTCGTGCCGTGTGTTTGAATTCTCTAGGAGGAGTATTGCAAATTCCATTGCGAGTGTTTTATGAACAACCCTAAATAACCGACTTCCTGTTGGGCTGGGGTAAAAAGTAATAGTATGAGGTATATATGAACGATGAGATCTATATGTGCACCGAGTTTCATATTATTACATGCAAGCATGTTTGATTTATGGACCAAGTTTTCGGACTCCGTTCCAGGGGGCGCTGTCTAGCCCCCCTGCCACGCCCGGGTACCATCTTCAGCCCGGCCCTGATGGCCGCGGTTTCTGACCCGTGTGCAAAGTTTCAAGAGTTTTTGAGCATGTTAAGGGCCCCAAAAGTGCCCGAATAGTCGTATAAATAATAATAATAATAATAATAATAATAATAATCCTAAGGAAAACAATAGGGCCTTCGCCCTTTCAGGGCTTGGGCCCTAATAAATATAGCTGCGAGCAGCGATGGCGGGCCCAAGCCGGTGGCACCGCAACCCCGGTTCCTTTAGTTACCTAAAGGCACCCGGGTAGCGGTGCCGAAGGCTTTGGCCCTTTTATGATTAAATGTTAAAACGGCTTGCCATACTCTGTCATTTCGACTAGTCACAATTATGTTACAGATGTCTTAAATGATAATACAAACTATCCAAAATGTAATTACGAATAGACAGAAAGACGTTGTTGATATCTACAATGTTAATTCCGGACAGGCAAACTTAGCTTTTAAATGTTAAAAGGGCTTGCCATACAGGGACGTAGGCTCAGAGAGAGGCTCACCATATTCAAACCAAAATATCTGACTTCCTCTTGGTCCGAGCTAATGACTATGTATTAGAAAGTTGTCCGGCTTGAGGAGTACAATGTATATACCGATTTTTGTAACTGTAGATAAAACTAACAACCCCACTTTTGTCAAAAGGTGGCGCTATTTAGTCCTTGCACATTGCCCGTTTCTGAAACTTTGCACGTCTACTGGCTAATAAATGTGATGTATCTGTTGAGTTTCAAGCAATTTCAATTTCAATTTGACTGTTGAAAAGAAGTGCGCCGATTAGATACTCAGGATCGGTATCGGCTCTGACACTGCCATCTTTGACGAGGCTGATTCAAATTCTATATTGTGCATATACTATTCTGTTAGGCACAAAGGCACAAAAACTTTCTAAAGTACCATAAAGTTTTTGTGTACTGTATTATTAGTGTTCTGAAGCTATTATGTGATATAGAAATTAATATTTAAGTCATTAAATTCAAGAACACAAACTTTTCCCTCTCTGCGCCTGTCAGTCATTCTCCATTCAGCATTCAAACAGCACGTCACATTCGGTTACAGTCAATGATGAAACGATCTTCAATGATTCAATGTTAATCCTATTATACTGGATCTTTAAGATAAAGGTCTAAAGGTCTATATTTTCGAATGAAGAAACTTTTTCTTGCTGGACTTTATTGCTGTAACTTAATCGTGTTACTTTCTACCGGGTGTCGGACGCTGTCGGTTAGATCACAACACTAGAGTCAGAGCACTATAATTGTTCTTCACGCACACAGTAACTGAAATTTAAAACCTTTAAAAGAAAAGGCTCAATAAACTATTGCATAGATAGATAATGTATAATACACTGTTCATAAATATGTATTTCCTTTGTGCTTTGAACTTTTCAATACGGACTCAATGCGCTGTAACTTCATGTGGCTTCAAGCACATCATTCTCCGCTCGGGATGCACATAAGTGCTTTGTGCTGCACCGTATTGGAGCCGTAATATCATAATGCAGTTGTGACGCTGTGCGGAGAAACAGAGCTGAGGCTGGGTCCAAACGCAGTGTAGCTTTATTAAAGAAACTTAAAACAAGACACTAGAAGCAAGAAACTAGAGCACCAACGCAACACACATAAATTCAACAACCAACAAAGACAGGGCAGAAACACAGGGCTTAAATCAGGTGAACTAAACAAGATGATAAAACACAGGTGCATGAAATAAACCATAATCAGTCCAGGGTAAAACATGAATGAAACAATAACCTAGGAAGGAGTGCCCCCCAAAGGCTCAAGCGGGCACTCCAGCCGCAGATCGTCACATAACCCCCCCTCTAAGGAGCGGCTTCCAGACGCTCCTAGAACGATCCAGGCGGGGGGCAGAGTGAAGGTGATCCCGGGGGAGGGACGGAGGGCCAGGCCCGTGCAGGGGAACAGGACCAGGAGGTAGCCAAGGCGGGCCTGGGCCGCAGAGCATGGGCATACCAGACTGGGCCGGAGACCAAGGCGGAGCAGGACGAGGCGGAGGCCAGGGCGGAGCAGAACGAGGCAGAGGCCAGGGCGGAGCAGGACGAGGCAGAGGCCAGGGCGGAGCAGGACGAGGCAGAGGCCAGGGCGGAGCAGGACGAGGCAGAGGCCAGGGCGGAGCAGGACGAGGCAGAGGCCAGGGCGGAGCAGGACGAGGCAGAGGCCAGGGCGGAGCAGGACGAGGCAGAGGCCAGGGCAGAGCAGGAAGAGACCAGGGCGGAGCAGGAAGAGGCGAAGGCCAGGGCGGAGCAGAACGAGGCGAGGTCCATGTCTGCATCGCCTCCATGGCCCTCACAGGGTACCTACTGCCCCCCCCCAAAAAATACTTGGGGAAATTCACGGGAGGAGCCCCTGGGTGGCGAACGGGCACAGGAAAGGCCTCCCGGAGCCTGAAGGGCGCAGGCAGAGCGAGGCGCAGAGGCGGGGCCGGCAGAGCGAGGCGCAGAGGCGGGGCCGGCAGAGCAAGGCGCAGAGGCGGGGCCGGCAGAGCAAGGCGCAGAGGCGGGGCCGGCAGAGCAAGGCGCAGAGGCGGGGCTGGCAGGGCGAGGCGCAGAGGCGGGGCCGGCAGAGCGAGGAGTCTGGGCACGCTCACCGGGGCCTGGCGAACCAAACGAGTCCTCCTTCTCCTCCTCCTGCGGCGGCGCGTCACAGGGCTAGACACACTCGCTGGGCTGGACAACTCACTCACTTGAACTGGAGATGCAGCGCTCACTTGAAGAGGAGATGCAGCGCTCACTTGAAGAGGAGATTCAGCGCTCACTTGAAGAGGAGATGCAGCGCTCACTTGAAGAGGAGATTCAGCGCTCACTTGAAGAGGAGATTCAGCGCTCACTTGAAGAGGAGATTCAGCGCTCACTTGAAGAGGAGATGCAGCGCTCACTTGAAGAGGAGATGCAGCGCTCACTTGAAGAGGAGATTCAGCGCTCACTTGAGGAGGAGATTCAGCGCTCACTTGAAGAGGAGATTCAGCGCTCACTTGAGGAGGAGATTCAGCGCTCACTTGAAGAGGAGATTCAGCGCTCACTTGAAGAGGAGATGCAGCGCTCACTTGAAGAGGAGATGCAGCGCTCACTTGAAGAGGAGATTCAGCGCTCACTTGAAGAGGAGATGCAGCGCTCACTTGAAGAGGAGATTCAGCGCTCACTTGAAGAGGAGATTCAGCGCTCACTTGAAGAGGAGATTCAGTGCTCACTTGACTCGATTTGGACCTGGACACACTTGACTCACTTGATTTGGACCAGGACACACTTGACTCACTTGATTTGGACCAGGACACACTTGACTCACTTGATTTGGACCTGGACACACTTGACTCACTTGACTCGGCCGTTGACTCACTTGACTCGGCCGTTGACTCACTTGACTCGGCCGTTGACTCACTTGACTCGGCCGTTGACTCACTTGACTCGGCCGTTGACTCACTTGACTCGGCCGTTGACTCACTTGACTCGGCCGTTGACTCACTTGACTCGGCTGGCACGCGCTCAGTGGAAAACTCTTGAGGCAGGAATGCAACGGAGCTCACGTGAATCGCGAGTTCGGCTGGGCTGACGTGAAGCGCGGGCTCGGCTGGGCTGACGTGAATCGCGGGCTCGTCAATGCGCACGTGAAGCGCGGGCTCATCGTGACTGACGTGAACCAGCGGTGAAGACGACGAGGGCTTCGCGGGTAAAGTACACTCGGCAGGTGTCGAGTAGAATAAGCGCGCAGTAGTGAAGAGGTCCTGCAAGTAACGAGCCCGAGCGACATACCCGTCAAGAGTCCAGTTGGCAAGGTCCCGCGGCATCCATCGAGCGATCTCATAATCCAGCCCATTCAGAAACAGGCCCATGAGCTGGATATCATCTAGCGCTCCCAGACTGCTAATGGACAGGAACTCCTTCGCGTACCTTTGGACAGACTGGCCCTCTTGCAAGACCGACGACAGGTATTCTGTCATAGCCCGGTTGCTGACGACTGCTGGACCCATATTGAGGTTGGTTGTTCTGTGACGCTGTGCGGAGAAACAGAGCTGAGGCTGGGTCCAAACGCAGTGTAGCTTTATTAAAGAAACTTAAAACAAGACACTAGAAGCAAGAAACTAGAGCACCAACGCAACACACATAAATTCAACAACCAACAAAGACAGGGCAGAAACACAGGGCTTAAATCAGGTGAACTAAACAAGATGATAAAACACAGGTGCATGAAATAAACCATAATCAGTCCAGGGTAAAACATGAATGAAACAATAACCTAGGAAGGAGTGCCCCCCAAAGGCTCAAGCGGGCACTCCAGCCGCAGATCGTCACAGCAGTGACGTAATGACAGATTATTAATTGCCTTTCAATTATATGTTGCTTTATAGCAGCCATGGCTATATTTTTTTTTAATGATTTTTGTTATCTTGTTTTTCATGAATGTATTTTTCAAAAATAAGAGCAATGTGTATTATCTATTATTAATATGGTTTATAATAGCATTTTTGTCATAGATTATGACAAAGTAATCATATGATCCACCAGCGAGGAACCAGCAGAACAGAGTGAACATTCTTTCTGTTTAGTTCAATCCTACTTAATAGGAATTTATTTAAAATGCTCGCTCTACTCCACACCATTAATGTCTTGTGCGGACATCCGTATTTTGACTTTCGGTTTTAAGTAAGCGATTTAAAAGCTCCCAAGTCCCAGCGGAGTCACACGTTGATTAACCGGTGGGAATATACACAATAGGCCTACCTGATATTGAACACAAGAGGGCAGTATAGCACTACGTATGACTCAGATTATTATTTTTTTATGAATTTTACAACAATTCTGGCTGTTTTTGAACGTAAACACAATTCTTAAATGAAAAAAAAGGAAAAATTGGGGAAGTTATAATATTTGTATAATTTAATTTAGAAACAAATGATGTATAATTACATTTTTAGAAGATATGAGGCTTTTAGTGTTTACTTTTTTGACATTACTTTAATCTTTTGCCATAGTTGCACATGTCTATTGGCTAATAAATGTGATGTATCTGTTGAGTTTCAAGCAATTTCAAGCAAGCTAAGAGTCCCAAAAGCATCAAAAAATAATGTTAAAGTTTGTTTCGTTGCCACGGCATTTTGAAAGTGACACACTTCCTGCTGCCAGTTGGTGGCGCTATAACTTTGACTCACAATAGTCACATCCATGTGATCGGTCTCTTACAGCGAAAACACTGCTGAAGTTTCATCAAGATCAGTTAATGTATGCTGAAGTTATAACACACATCCTGTTCCATGTTTCTCGCCATAATTTCGTTTCCTCGCCACGGCCAAACCGTTCGAGATATCAAAAATCCCGTGGCACTTTTTCATCCTTAATGTCTTGACTTCACGCTGATCGAGTTTCGTCGAATTTGGTTCAGTGCTCTAGGAGCAATAATTTAAATTACATTGCATGTGTTTTAAACACAACCCTAAATAGCCAACTTCCTGTTGGGCTGGGGTAAAAAGTAAGAGTGTGAAGTATATATGAAACGATGAGATCTATATGTGTACCAAGTTTCATATTATTACATGCAAGTGTGTTTGATTTATGGACCAAATTTTCAGACCAAGTTTATTGACCAAGTTAATCTGATTAATAAACTAATTATATAAAACTATTGTCAATTCACTACAATTAAACTAGTTATATGCCTTTACTTATAAAAAATAAAAATAAAAACTTATTTAAAAAATACCAGGCTTGAGAAATGTATTTTCTTTATGCAGGTCATACACACAGCAGTGAAATGGTTAAGCCCCCTCCCCCTGCACACACACACACACACAGACAGCCAGCCAGCCAGCCAAAGGCTCAGAGTGGCCATATTCAAACAAAAATATCTGAGTTTCTGTGGGTCCTAGCTAATAAGTGTCAATTAGAAAGTTGTCCGGCTCGAGGAGTACAATATACATACCAATTTTTGTAACTCTAGTTAAAACTAACCACCCCACTTTTGTCAAAAGGTGGCGCTACTGAGCCCTCACCACGCCCCTTTCTGCAACTTTGCACATGTCTACTGGCTAATAAATGTGATGTGTCTGTCGAGTTTCATGCAATTTGAAGCATGCTAAGGGTCTCAAAAGCATCCTAAAAGCATCCTAAAAGAAGGGCAAAGTTTGATGCGTCGCCACGGCAACAGTTTCAAAGATATCAAGAATCCATTCACAGGTCTACATCTGCCGTATGTTTACATTATACAGATGAAGTTTGAAGCAAATCGGGTAAAAATAAAAGGGTGATTTCAAAGCATTTTGAAAGTGACACACTTCCTGCTGCCAGTTGGTGGCGCTATAACTTTTACTCACAATAGTCACATCCATGTGATCGTCCTCTTACAGCGAGCACACTGCTGAAGTTTCATCAAGATCAGTTAATGTATGCTGAAGTTATAACACACTTCCTGTTTCACGTTTCTCGCCATGATTTCGTTTCCTCGCCACGGACAAACCGTTCGAGATATCAAAAATCCCCTCGCAAACTTTCATCCTCAATGTCTTGACTTCACGCTGACCGAGTTTCGTCGAATGTGGATCAAAGCTCTAGGAGGAGTATTTCAAATACCATTGCGAGCGTTTTACAAACAAACCTCAATAGCCGACTTCCTGTTGGGCTGGGGTAAAAAGTAAGAGCGCGAGGTATAGATGAAACGATGAGATCAACATGTGTACCGAGTTTCATATTATTACATGCAAGCGTGTTTGAGTTATGGACCGAGTGTTCGGACCCCGTTCCAGGGGGCGCTGACGAGCCCCCCTGCCACGCCCAGGTACCAGCTTCAGCCCGGCTCTGATGGCCGCGGGTTCTGACCCGTGTGCAAAGTTTCAAGAGTTTTCGAGCACGTTAAGGGCCCCAAAAGTGCCCAAAAGGTAGTAAAATAATAATTATTATAATAATAGAGAAGAAAAATAATCGCAAGGAAAACAATAGGGCCTTCGCCCTTTCAGGGCTTGGGCCCTAATAATAATAATCCTAAGGAAAACAATAGGGCCTTCGCCCTTTCAGGGCTTGGGCCCTAATAAATATTACATTGTAAAAATTCACTCTAATGTGATGAATTCTGGTCCTGTACTGTACAGACAGATCTAGAAAACCCTTTCTACATTAAAAAAAAAAAGAACAAAAGAAAGTGAGACGTTTTTACATAATATTTAATTAAACTCTCACTGGCTCTAACGTAGGAAATCAGCTCAGCACTATAGCTTGCATTTGAACAAAGACAATGAACCTGTATAGTTGCACTTTGCTTGGAGTGTTTTTAATTTTGCACCTTCCCTGCAATACCTCAGTCAGAGTCTATTATGGTCTTACACCTTGCAATTAGCATTAATTAGTATGCTTTTCCACCACTGAGATAATGTTATTTACCTTGCACTCGTCCAGGAACGCATCAACCAGGAATATGGCATCTTCTGGTTCAAGGTGATTCATTTTTTCAGCTTGGTCAAGTTATCCACGCTTCCTTTTCCTCCTTGTTAATATATATTCTTTGTTAATGTCTACCTTTTCCTGCCTTCTTCTTCTTCTTCTTCTTCTTCTTCTTCTTCTTCTTCTTCTTCTTCTTCTTCTTCTTGATTCGCATCGATTTCGCGCATTACCGCCACCTACTGTGAACTTGATCCAGAAACTCTACAACTACCCACTCCCCATCCTTCTTGAAGTCACGTGACTCAACCAAAACGTTTCAGTTTCACATTATTCTGGCGAGATCTGAAAAATATTCGCAACAACGAGCAAGCAAGTGATTATGTACATTCACTGAGTGGATATTATAACAAATAAAATATATATTTCTCGCTAGAAATGTAATCAAAACTTATTTTTATGCAGAAACTAAAAATATGCCGATAGCACCATACCAAAACAAAACGTTTCAGTTTCACATTATTCTGGCGAGATCTGAAAAATATTCGCAACGAGCAAGCCAGTGATTATGTACATTGACTGAGTGAATATTATGAAAATAAAATATTTCGCGCTAGAAATGTAATCAAAACTTATTTTTATGCAGAAACTAAGTCAAAATATGCAGATAGCAGCATCCATGTTATAGCAACCAAAACGTTTCAGTTTCACATTATTCTGGAGAGATCTGAAAGATATTCGCATTAACGAGCAAACAGGTGATTATGTACACTCACTGAGTGGATCTTATGAAAATAAAATATATATTTCTCGCTAGAAATGTAATCAAAACTTGTTTTTATGCAGAAAGTCAATATGCCGATAGCAGCGTCCATGTTATAGCAACCAAAACGTTTCAGTTTCACATTATTCTGGCGAGATCTGAAAGATATTCGCAATAACGAGCAAACAGGTGATTATGTACACTCACTGAGTGGATCTTATGAAAATGAAATATATATTTCTCGCTAGTAATGTAATCAAAACTTATTTATGCAGAAACTCAAAATATGCAGATAGCAGGGTCTTTATAGCAACCAAAACGTTTCAGTTTCACATTATTCTGGCGAGATCTGAAAAATATTTGCAATAACGAGCAAACAGGGGATGTACATTGACTGAGTGAATATTATGCTGAAAATAAAATATATATTTCTCGCTAGAAATGTAATCAAAACTTGTTTTTATGCAGAAACTAAGTCAAAATATGCAGATAGCAGCGTCCATGTTATAGCAACCAAAACGTTTCAGTTTCACATTATTCTGGTGAGATCTGAAAAATATTTGCAGTAACGAGCAAACAGGGAATTATGTACACTCACTGAGTGGATATTATGAAAATAAAATATATATTTCTCGCTAGAAATGTAATCAAAACTTGTTTTTTTATGCAGAAACCAACTGAAAATATAGTTTTTTTCACTAAACATGAAAGAAATGTCCGCCATGTTTTTCGTTCTCACAGCCGTAATCTTGAAAGTCACGTGACTCTGACGGAAAACAATAGGAGAAGAATAAGCAAAAAAAATGTAACAGTCATACAATTTAAGGGCCATTATTGTAACCCCTCTACGTTTTGCACTTTGGACCAACGTAGCCAGGGTACATTTTTATATGAGACTGGGTTGCCCAGAAAGTACAGAACTTAACAAATACTCAAATAAGAATTTTATTAACAATTCACTTTTGTGCTTTCAACACATTGGAGCACATCATTGTACACTGCAGCCACAGTCTCATTTCAAGACAGAAGTAGGATCTTGCATTTCAAACCAGACATTTAAAGGGATAGTTCACTTTGAAATTAATTTTTGATATGTTTTAGCTTACCTCAAGGGCATCCGAGATGTAGGTGTCTTTGTTTCCACAGCATTTTCAATTTTGACATTTTTCGGTCAAACCGTTGTTGTCTGTCAGTCATATAATGCAGGTTTAGGGGGTCCACCTCAAAGTGCATGCACAGCGAAGTCAAAATTAAACATGATTTAATGACTCGTGAATGTAAGTACACACTGATGGCCTAAGACATGAAACGAGCAGTTTGTGTGAGAAAACGAACAGTATTTATTTAACTGATCTGAATCAGATGTCCAACTGAACCGAACTAAACTGAACTGAACCGTCTCCAACGTTACGCCAGAAGTGATCTCTTGCGCGTCTACGTCACGTATTGTTTACACGGAGATTTCGGAAGTTTTACCTTTCACTAAACATATTTAGATATATCGAAATTGAAATCGTCAAATACAACCCATTCATCTCGGCTTCGCGTCGGGGTTATAATCAGCCTGTCAGGGTTTCTATTTGCTATAACAATGCCTCGGTCTACATTATCTCTTACATATAACCACTACATGCGTTCTTTTTACTAGTCCAGTGAAAACAAAATAAGTTTTCTTACCTTGGTCAAGCAGTTGCAAGATGAGCAATGTGGAAGACGACGACACTGTCTGTAGCAGCTTAATGTACTCAAATGTCTAGCTTGCTGCATTTCAAAAAGGCGGACTTTGACAGTAAGTGCTTTTGAATTAAAATTTGCCTGATTACATTAATTTGAATTCACTCAATATTCTCTCCATTTGGATTTAAAATAATAAAATGCTTAAGTTTTATTCAACTACAATGGGTGGTTTTTATTAAAAAAAAAACATTTTTATTTGAAATTTAATTAAATATTTGCGTCAAAATCAAAAACACAATTATATTGAATACATTTTAACCAAAAACATTCATTCAAGTCTACATGACCACAGAATCATTTCTTACAGTGCTAAAATTACTAACTAATATACATTTCAAAGATTAATAAAAACAAGTCAAAAGTCATATAAAAGTCATATAAAATGAAGCTTTTTAGGTAGGTTTAGTTTATTATATACAGTATATAAATATATATATATATATATACTGTATATATATACTTTTGTATATAGTTACAAAAGTTATTCAATGAAGAGCAGTCAAGGAAAGTCATCTTCATTAACAGTGCTTTTAACAATGTAGATTGTTCCAAAGCTGTTTTACAGTAGCTGCGTTTCCATTACCCTTCAATTTGCGCAAATTGAAATTGCGAAATGAAAATACGCTCAATGGAAACATGTCAGTTTTAAAGGGGGCAAAAAGTCATAAACAATAAAGCTATATAGCACAGCATTGGTGTGGTCAAACTAAAATGTTGGTGTTCAACTTTGCATTTTAAAAATACAACCGTTCATTTTTCGTTTTGCAACGACCATTTGGACATAATATGAGAGAGTTCTTTATTAAATTCATTTTAAAAAAAGAAACAATAATTACAGGAATAGGCCTAGCCTCTCTAAACCTCAAAGAAATGCTAACAAGATATTGAAGCAGAAATAAGGAAGAAACTGCAGGAACTCTGTGTCTTTCCCTGCCATTAATGCTTGGATAACACACCACATCTCCTTCCAATAATAATAATAATGTCTAGTGCGGTGCATGGATGTGAAATAGGTTATAAACCTACCAAAGTCTGTTGCCATGATTTTTTGAATGACTTATCGCGAGAGGAAAAAAATAACATATTTTTTTACAGCATAACATCGGTTAATGGAAACACCGTCATTTCGCAATAGTTTTTTATCGACATTTGGAAAATATCGCAAAAGTTTTGCGCAAATCTGTAATGGAAACTACCCTAGTGATAATAGGAAATCAAAGCAAATGTGAGTGTTTTGGCTTTATGACCGCTCTAGAATAAAGTTATTTTCCAGCTGAAGTTAGTTTTAATTGATTCACTTCCATCACAACGATCATTAGTTATTAACTTAGGTGCCGCTAATACGACACCGTTTTAACAGAAAACTTAATTCTACGCAAACTTTAAAAACGTGAAGAGAGTAATGTATTTGCACTGCAGTGAGTGATGTCTTTGTGTTTTTTTGTTAACATTAAAAACTTGTTTACACCTGATTTAAGATGCATTTTGGCTGATTGGATCACAATTAGATGAGAGAGTCGCATTCCCATGTACACCAGGTGTTTAATCCATCTCTTTTTTCAACTTTCAACCACTTCTGTCCTAATTTTTTTATGGCAGGGTCTATGGGGTCTATTTGTTTTCGACTATCTCAAATGTGCTTTTGACTACCTCTGGAAGAGGTCAAAATTGGTATCTCAAAACCTTTTATACCCCGTTTACACCTGTATTTAGCGTCATCCACTTGTTATTGGATTTATGGAAACTCATCGACACGTAGTACCAGGTGTAAACACTTTGTTTACTTGTAAACTTTGTTGCGTTTTAGATTAGGCACGGAGGCTTAGGCTCAACTGTTAAACTGTGAATTTGAGTTTTGAATCTGTGATGGATTTACGAAAGAGGGTTTTTAAAGACACTCTGTTGTTGTTTCTTATTTATTTACACACTTGTGCCATCAAACTGTAGTATAAACACAATATCCAACTTTTAGCATTTCAATATGGTTTTATATTAGTATGGCTGTGACTGATATTGCACGGATACGAGTGTGATATATATACATTAAAAGTGGCACTTTCAGTTGAATTTGGGGAAACCACTTAAAACAGTTGTTGTGTTGAGCTATTTCAAGTTTGATTTGGTTGTTGTCATTCAGCTGTGCACTCATCAATCACCTTCATTTTCACCTGCATATATGTTCTATTCTGTTTCAGTTCAGTGTCCTGTATTGTCTATGTTTAGTGTTTGTTGCTATCCATTTGCGTTTCTGTTGGATCTGTTGTTAATAAAAATTCGTATTGGATATTACGTCTTCCTCATATATATGTATGTGTGTATATATATATATATATATATATATATATATACATATTTTATGGTTTTATATCGAACTCTGGTGCAGAACATTTTATTCACTATTGACTTATTCACACATGATATTCTAATTTTGTTTAGTGACTTGTGTCTGTTTTGATATATATTTTTTAAATCAATACTGCAATTTATTCATCCTTTGAAAAGACAAGAAATTAAATTAAACAAATTCAAAAAGCAATTAAAGCCTTCCTCATTTATGTACATACGTTCACAGAGCGATTTCATGTGAAGTTCTACTCTCGGCAGTCAGGAGAATTTCTCTAATCAGAAGCAAAGAATCATCCATGTCCAAACGAGATGAGACTCCCCACACTTACTTCCTGTTGCAATAAATTATGGATCTTTAATTGTCAGAGGAAATAAGCATATAGCGACACACCTGACTGGCTAAACCACTAATAAAAAAATGAGAGCAAATTATTTCATTCAATTACATTCTGAATTTGCCTCGGGGCAGAATGAAAGCGGTGGATGACGGAGTGTGAGGGGTAATCTGAAGGACAATAATTCATTAAATTTTGAGGGAAGCCATTAATTCTGCTCTCTGGATGATCACAGACTTGCTAAAAAACAAAAAACAAAAAAAAAAAACACTACATCTCATTACATATGCATCTCAATACTTGCATCCAAGTGAATTAACTTGCAGTCTATGTTAGCATTGGATGATCTGATGGCATTTATTCCATTCAAAGACAGACTGTAAAGGCCCATTCACACCAAGGTCAATAACTATAATGGTAATTAGAAATGCATAGTCCTAGTCCACAACAATAAGGGTAATAGCACAGAGAAAATATATTGTTGGAATCACTTTCTGAACATTTTTTTTTTCCAGCAGATGAGCAATAAATACAGCAAACAGACAATCAGAATCGAATCTGCTTTAAGAGCATGAACATTTGCGGCGCATGCTTATAATAGAGAATAGTATCTATACAAAACTATGTAAAAGTCTTAGGCATGTTGATATTTTCATACAAAAAATGGTTTTGAGCCAGTTATTATATATTTTGCTGTTGTGTGTCATTAAGAAATATCATGTCCAAATTAATGTTAATAATATAGGAAGATTTTTGTATGCACAAGGAGTTTTACAACAGTCGGGTATGCTCCACACAGAGATCTAATCTCATCATCATTAAGTCCATCTGGTTTTTACGAAAGCCATGAACCACAACGTAAAAAAAGAAAAAAGTCTGCCTTGTATCTTGTTTTGCCATGTGCTCTTCTGTTAGTCTTTTGTCTTGGCCTGCAACACTCCTTTGTTCTGTTTTAGTATGTTTTTTGACCTTAAATAAAAAGAACATACCAAACTACGATCTGTAATTTTAAAGCATTCATGAATTACAGCCATTTAAGTGTTTTCACATCTATGCTCAAAAATGTGACAATTAACCAGTCAATGTTTGCTTCTGTTTGGAATGAAAGATTCTTGCAAGTTAATAGTCACAATAGTTTGTCAACAGAGCTACTGTTATGATGTTTTATGGTGATCTTGACTTATTTTGGAGCTTGACAAACATGATCAATGGCTGCATTTACACTGCAGGTCTTGATGGCCAAATCCGATTTTCTGACCATATCCGATTTTTTGACGACCTGCTTACATCATCTTTTAAAAGTGACCCATATCCGATTTTTGCATTTACACTATACACTGCTGAAACTACCAAATGCAGACGTTCCGACCCGGGAAATTAAGCAAAACAGCACGAAATTCAATGGATGCAGATGCAAATAAAATTATCAAGTGTTTTCTTTCCACAATATTTCAATAAGTCATCAAAACTTGGTCTCGTACGGCGGAGAAAAAAAGAGGAGACGCTCTAGCCACGAGCACTTAAAACGATGCCTCATATCTCGTAAAATGTCTTAAAAAACTGAGTTATTTCTGTAACAACCCTGCATTTTTGCCTGCACTCTTCACCGCAAACACTCAAAAGACATGAAACCTCCGCATTGCTCCACTGTGTGTATCCTTTCTTCCATCGCGCCTATAATCACGCACTTTTTAATTACACACGACTTGCATTACAGGGGAGTATCCGATTTGTCCGCTTTCATGGCACACGCAAATATCCGATTTATTACCACATATGAATGAGGCCTGAATCCGATCTGAGAAAATCGGAATCCATGCGGGTTTTTTTCCTGCTTACACGTTCACCAGTCATATTCGATCTGTGCCACATGAGAGGAAAAAATTTGGGTCACTTGAACCAAGCAGTGTAAAAGAGGCCAATATGAACTATCTAATTTTATGAAATGTAGATTCATTCATAAAAAAATGTCCCTTTTGCATTTCATCGAAATAATATCATCATACGCGGTTTGGAATGACATGTTACTGAGTCATTATAATGACAAAATGTTCCTTTTTGAGCAAATCGTAAACACCAAACTGTTCAGGAGGTTTTATGCAGAGAAATAATTATGGATAAATTACAGTAAAGTACGAGTACAACTTTAAAGCTACCATGAAGTTTTATGGATTAAAAATTATTTCTGATGGCAGCGTGAAGCAGCTCGTAAACAGCATCAAGGCGACCAGGACACTTTATTATTTTCTGGACTCGATCAGCAAATACAGACCAGTGTGAATTTATGAAAACTGTGAAGTACCATTGTCAAGTGGAAATGCTGAACCTGTACATGCTCTCGCTGAAACAACGGCTCATGTTCCCGTCATGCTCCACAGGAAGTGGAAATAAGGGATAGAAGGAGGCAGATAAAAGAGAGACAATTTAAAGCACCATTTCCTCCTCTGTTGCTTCTGGACGTTACTCAGAGAAAGGTGGCGTGTGTTCTGTGCTGTCAGCTCAAAATTATAAAAGCCTTTTCTCTTTCTGTTTGTTCTCACTGAAAACAAGATGGAGGAGAGAATGGAGAACTCATCTGCCCGCTGGCATGTCGTTTGTACATGACAACTGAAGCGAGCGGCCGCTAATGTACACGACCTCGTACACTCTTGTATCTCTCATGAAAGATCAGATGATATTTGTGATAAAATGTTTATGTGAGTCTCTTCAATTATAGGCGCTTTTACATCCTACGTATATGCTGATTTTTGTAAAAATTTACCTGTGCACATTTAAACTTTCTTTTCTTTTTTTGTCACATCAAGGTCACATTAAACTTTTTTTCCTATCAAAATTTATTATAAAAATATGAATAATTACACAGAAGTGTGGCATAATTTCCACAACCAACAAATCTGTCAGATGAATGGATAGATAGATAGAAAGATGGATAGATAGATGGCTTAATTTTGTAATATAATCTATAGATTCTCCTGTCTCTTTGTCCCTATTAACTTTCAATCCAAACCTTGGGTCGGACAGACCAGAATCACTGGGGTTGATGCAGTTACTTCATGATGTGTTAATTGGTAACACTTTAGAATGTTAGTTTAATTGAACTTTTGTCATTAAAGTGATTTAGTGTTTAATGACACCTTAGTCCGTCATTAAGCACGTTTCCATTTGTGCAAAACTTTCGCGCTTTTTTCTAAATGTCAATAAAATCTATTGTGAAATGACGGCTTTTCCATTAACGGATGTTGTGCTACTAAAACGGCATTTTTTCCTCTCGCGATAAGTCATTACAAAAATCATGACAACGGACATTGGTAGGTTTATATATATCCCAGCCAGCGTACTAGACATTATAATTATTAATAATAGGAGATGAGGTGTGTTATCCCTTAAAGGTCTTGTAGGCAGGAATTTTATTAAAAAAAAACTTTTTTCCAATTTTTTTTTAAACTTTCAATATATATATACATATATATATATATATATATATATATATATATATATATATATATATATATATATATATATATATGTCAATGCATAATTAAAATGTAAGTACTCTGATAAAAAGAGTATAAAAATCGAGTGACTCTAGACCGTTTAATCTGCACTAAACACAGCTCATTATTTCAAACCGGGACAAAACAACGGATTGGCTTAGGCGACTGTCACTCTCTCGCAACCATGGCAACCACCCTTTTGCCAAACAGGACCTGCCCACTTGCGTGTAACCAGATCACATGCCCTTGTTTGAGCTTGGAAGATGCAAAACTCAACGCAGGTCCTCTTGTCCAAGAAGTGTTCCTTCCCCTGCACTTCGACCACCCCGTCCTCGGCCTCTACTTCCTCGGACCCTATTTGCACGGCCTCTTGCACGACCTCCTCTGCAAGTTCGCCCTCAACTGCGGATCTCTCCTTGAGCTGACGATGCGGTAACATGACATCATGACGTTTGCGTAAACATACATGCCACTTTTGGCATGTTATCTATATGCATTTTGAGCTATCTGCGTGTATGCATGTATGTACATGCCGTTAAATGTCCGAGCAAAACGAAGCAAAATGTAGATCTACATCTGGGGAGCGATATTTTTTTCCTTGGATGGTATGGGAAGACTCATAAATGCTATTAACCCCACTGTCCTCATCAGAGTCAACAATGTTTTCATCATGGAAACTCTTATATGCAGAACACCATATATCTTATGAATCTTACACGAAATTCATCTTCATCACAGTGTAAATGATGGCAATGGAAAAACCTGTATCATGCAACCTGTTTTTAGCTTTGCCTTAGGCTATATAACTAGCTCGTTGTCGAATCAATAAATATATATTTAAAACTTTACCAATAGCTTGATAGTGAGTACTAAAATACATCTTATTTGTTTATCTTCATAATGATAAAGTTAAGATTTTTTTATTACATGTGATTCTGACATGATGTCAATGCACTGCGCTCCTTCCTCTCCACTCGTCTCAGGTAAATAATGTGTCTTCAGCTCAGCAGTCGCGCGTTCATGTGTTTTGGGGGCGTGGCTTTGGAAGGAGCCCAGAAGGGAGGGGGTGGAAGTGAAGTGAATGGAAATAATGAGCTGTCTTTAAAACATGAGAGGTCGTGAGAGGTCTACAGACACTTGATTTTTATACTTTCTTTTTCAGAGTAATTATGCATTGATACAGAAAGTTTAAACAAATTTGGAATTTTTTTTTTTTATATATATATATGTAAAATTACTGCCTACAATACATTTAATGGCAAGGAAAGACCCTTATACTGTGAAAGCTCATAGCCTAAGAAGTTTATGGGGGTTTCTCCCTCATTTCTCCTCCGAGGTCTTGATTGTAGCATTTCTTTGAGGTTTGGAATTCAGTAGTCTATTTCTTTAATTATTGTTTCTTTTTCATGAATTTAATAAAGAACTATGTCACGTATTCTGTTCAAACGGTCAGTGTACTTTTGTGTCCATTTGTTTTTTTTTCTTTTTAACCCATAATTTTGCAAAAGGAAAAATTAACGATTGTTGTATTTTTGAAGCATAAAGTTGAATACCAAAATTTCAATTTGAACTGTACAGACCAAATGCTGCATTAAAAAAAAAAATAAAAAAAAAATAGACGGATTTTCAGATTTTTGTTTATGACTTTTGGCCCCTTTATTAAACATTTAAAATATTCACAAATTATAATGAAAAAAATTAGATTTCACTGGTTTTCTAAGGCCCAATTAGAACCTGGAAATTATATTTTTCCCACAGTGCTGAATGAGAAGAGCTACAGTATGTCTATTTATAGGCGAGTTATAGGCTAATGATTATACATGTGTCTGAAAAAATACCTATGCATTTTAATTGTTTTTTAATGAACTATTGTTTTCTAAATCATGTCGGCTAAAACATATCTCCGCTGTAAGGCGGATCCACCTTTAGAGATAAATGCACCTTTCATATGGATTACATAATCAGAAGGTAGGCTATTAGCTTTCAATTCAAATTTGTTTGTTTAAAAGTGGACGTTTCAAGCTTTGGCCAACATAAGCTATATTTTGTGTCAGTTCTCGCGCTCCAGTTCAAGGAGACCATGAAACCGCGCCTGATTGTTTTATTTTATTTTAGGAAAGCACAACGTTTTCTTGTTATTTTGAGCTTATGCAAATAAAAGTAGTTGTGAATAATGCATTATTATTTTCTGTATGGCCATAAATGATAGAGTATTTTAAATTTGTTTCCACTGTTGAAGGGAAAATGCAAAAAGTACCTCCCTGCCATGCGTGCTCCACACTCCGCAAACTGGATATGAGTCAAAATCTTGTGTTTTTGTGATAATCTTAGCCCCGTATTATTATTGTCTTACCTGTAAAATGAATGTGTAATGTTTATCAGCTGAAGTGCCCTTGAGAACCACAAGAGGGCACACCACACAGACTATTATCACTCCCTCACAAACTACATTACTCACTGCCCTGACTCATCACTGATTGCATTCAGCTGTATCTCATTACCTTGTTTAGCACATCCCTTATAAGCCTGGTTTTCATATTAACTTACTGTAAAGTTTTGTATGTTGTTACACTGCATTCCTGAGCGTTTCTACCTTGTTTCCGCTCTCCCGTTTTTTGAATTTCTTGCCTGTTCTTGCCTGGATTATTCTTCTGCCTCTGACCTCTACCTGTTTTGCCTGTTTTGTTTGTTCGTTCGTATGGACTGCCCACCTGTGTATTTGACCTTTGCCTGTTTATTGGATTATGTGTCTGGATTGTCCCTATTAAAGCTGCATTTGAATCTTAACTGCCGTGTCTCTGTGCAGTTTCGTGACAGAAAACTTGAGTCCAGAAGTCCGTCTCCGTCAGGGGAATCGGTCGATTGAAGAATATGTCGGAGAGTTTATTGAACTGGCACATCTCACCCCAATGAGCACAGAGTTTTAGATTATCTTTTTCCGAGGAGGACTATCTGAACTGCTCAGGTCATTGATGCTGGACCATGATCCTCACGGGACATTAGAACAATATATTGACCTGGCCCTGTTGTTGAGCGGTTCATCGTTTACTGTAGGCGTGGAGGAGCTCCGTGAACCCGCAGTATCCCCTCAGCCTAATCTCCATGTCACGCCAGCCATCAAGCTTGCCCTCGGATCGGTCTATGGGCGTCCAGGACTGATGTCCACTTTGTCACAGCCACCGCTGATGTCAGCGCTGATGTCAGACCGTCATTCCAGAGCCATGTCCTAAGGTGGCCACCATTCCTGAGTATAATCACATCACCCCTGACCAGCCTGATCTTCACGTCAGCCCTGACCAGCCTGATCTTCAAGTCAGCCCTGGCCAGCCTGATCTTCACGTCACGCCTGGCCAGCCTGAGCTGCTTCACGTCAGTCCAGCTGAGTCTATGCATCACGTCAGGGCCACCGAACCTGAGACTGCCACGTCGTGCTTGCCACACAAGAGCCTGTTCACGTCCCGTCTGCCTAGCCAGAGACTGTTCATGTCCCGTCTGCCGAGCCAGAGACTGTTCACGTTCCGTCTGCCGAGCCAGAGACTGTTCATGTCACGTCTGCCGAGCCAGAGACTGTTCACGTCCCCTCTGCCGAGCCAGAGACTGTTCACGTCCTGTCTGCCGAGCCTGTGTCGCCGTTCAAGATGGCCATTCCTTGTCTGTTCCTGAACCGGTGTCTGTTCCTAAACCAATGTCTGTTTCCTTTGTTCCTCAGCCGGTGTCTGTTCCTGAGCCACGGTCTGCTCCTGAGCCGCTGTCTATTCCTGAGCCACTGTCTGCTCTGCCCAGGTCCCCTGAACTGTCTGCTCCGCCCTGGTCGCATACACAGCCTGTTCCACCCTGGCCGTCTGACCAGCCTCAGTCTCCAGGCTCTTTTCCGCTCCATGGGCCTGGCCCTCAGACTATTATCACTCCCTCGCAAACTACATTTCCCATAACTCACTGCCCAGACTCATCACTGATTGCATTCACCTGTATCTCATTACCTTGTTTAGCTCACCCCTTATAAGCCTGGTTTTCACATTCTCTCACTGCAAAGTATTGTATGTTGTTACACTGCATTCCTGAGCGTTTCTCCATGGTTTCCTGTCTTAGTTGGGTCATCTATAGCCGTTTTGTGACCGTGGAGAGCGAAGGTTCGTTTCTCACTGGATTTGTCATCTATAAAGGTTAAAGAAAAAAATGAGCCGGGGTGCCCCTCGCAAAAATGTGGGGACATTTTGTGAGAGTCCGATATCCAAAATGGCTGCCGTCGGCCAAGCTGTGAAGATAACTTTTGAATGGTTTTGCCCACAGTGCTGCATAATACATGGTTTCTGAGACTATTTGGGTCAAGAAATTCATAAATTATGTAGATTTATTAATTTTACCTATTTTTGAAAGATGACAAATTCAAGATGGCCGCCAATTGGCTCTTTAAGGTGAGACACCACTACAGGTGAATAGGGTAAAAATTTTAACTTGCAGATATCACCATGAAACTTTACCAGTTGATTACTCGCATGAATAGGAGAAAAAAAATGTATTGCGAGTTTTCTGTAATTGTTTGTTTAAATATGCTAATCAGGCTATATCTAATTAAATATGCACTAATTTGCAGATATTTTGAAGTGACAAATCTCACCATTGAAAAAAATAAGGTTCAAAATTATTTTAGCATTTTCTTGATATATTCAATGAAAAGACATCACCTGAGGGGACTATAAATATCTCTTTTTGTTACCCTGGAAATCAGAAAATACTGCCAATAGCATTAAACAGATTTCTGCCCTATTTTTAGGCATAAAATGACAAATAAATCAGGCCAAGAATGATATATCAACAAATCCCTCTGGAAAAACCTTCACAATATAGTTGGGAATAAGACTGTACAGTTTGTTGTATAGGTGCTACAGAAGTGTAAAATCGGCACTAGGAGTGTAAGAAAAAATGTCTCCCTCGTTCCCTGAGTAGGGAATGGAGACGTTACGCTGAGTGAGGACGAATGGGGTTTCGCTAAGAAAGCCTATCGACTTCGAGTATTAAAAAATGAGCCAATGGCAAAGAAATGTCATGGGTCTGTGGGATTTGCATGGAGCAACTCCGCCCCACCTCGTGGATATAAAAGGAGGACGCCGGCAACATGCAGATATGTTTCTTCGCTGAGGAGCCAAGACTGAACTCAGGCGGTCCCCGCGGTACAGCGAAAGTGGCAGGAAGACGTAATGTCTCCGTTCTCTTCTCAGGGAACAAGGGTTAAATATGTAACCGAGACATTCCCTTTTGTTTTTATTCCGAGTTACGTCGAGTGACAATAAATGGGGTTCCAGTCTAATCAAGCCAGCTTTACAGCTGTCTTCCAGTGCCCTGCGTAAGTCTGACCTCCCTGTTGTGAGACTGGCATGGATGAAGGACTCGTACTTAACAAAGGAATACCAAGGTAAACAGGGATGCATATCTCAGAGGAAATATGCAAATAGTGCCTGTCTGAAAGGGGGAAGGGGGTAGCATACGGATAACACTGCACCCCAGCCCAGCCCGAAGGGTTGAATATTTCAACCCCAGGGGGCAAGGTGGCTTGCCAAGGGAAAGACACGTGCTCAGAGAGACTTACATTGGAAATACACTTGGGGGTCGCCCAGAGGGGGAACCATGCACACGGAGGCACCTAGCCTAGCAGTGCTGGAGAAACTCAGGGCTTAACGGGGGATGCTTGATGGGAGAAGCTCACCTGAGGAAAAAAATTGCATGTATCCAGTCCGTAGAGTGGAGTGGCGAGCAAGCAAAGACAGATAAGTGGGTGGTTGAAGCGAGTACACGAGAGGACACTGGCTCCACTCGGAGATTGTAGAATCTGGTGAATGACCTGCAGCTCTGCAAATGTCTGTTAGAGAGGCACCATGCGCTATAGAGCCCAAGAGGAAGCCACACTCCGGGTGGAGTGGGCAGTCACACCAAGGGGGCATGGTTGACCTTGCTGCTGGTATGCCAAAGCAATGGCATCCATTACCCAGTGAGACAGCTTCTGCTTGGAGAGAGCCTTTCCCTTCAGCTTTCCACCATAACAGACAAAGAGCTGGTCCGAGGTCCTGAAACATAGTGTTCTGTCAACATAGGCACGGAGAACGCGTACTGGACAGAGCAGTGCCAAGGCTGGGTCTGCCTCCTCCAGGGGCAGCGCTTGCAGGTTCACCACCTGGTCCCTAAAGGGAGTGGTGGGAACCTTGGGCACATATCCAGGCCGGGGTCTCAGGATCATGTCAATGGCTTTGTCAATGGAGAATGCGTGTAAGTCCCCTACCCTCTTGATGGAGGCCAGTGCAACCAGTAGAGCTGTCTTCATTGACAGGAAGTTAAGCTCTACTGAATACAGAGGCTCAAAGGGAGCACTCTGCCGGGGAGATAGAACCATTGAGAGGTCCCAAGAGGGAACGAGGAGGATTTAGTCTCCTCGATCAGGTCGTGCTTTCCCAAGGACTTACTTCCCACTGCGTCATGATATGTGGTGATAGCGGCGACATACACTTTCTTCGCTCCATCCCATCTTGCAGGAAGGGAAGCACGACATTAATCGAGCATCTACAGGGGTCTTCTCTGCAAGTAGAGCACCAGTTGACGAAGAGGTTCCACTTCAACGCGTAGAAATGTCTCTAGATGATGCTCTAGTCTAGCGTAAGTGATAGAAAAGTCTTTTTAGGCAAGTCCTGCCACTCGGCCGCCATCTTGGCAATGCCTCAGGGCAGCTATTTCGGACTAACAAGACCAGGTTCCTATCTAAATGAATGGGCAGAGAGTCAGAACTGCAGTTTCAATGGTCACCGGGACATAAAAACTGCATGTATAGAAACAGCAGTACATTATGACAAAAATCGCTGAAAAAGTTTGATGACTTTGCCCCAAAATAAGGTTTGAAACTCCCTTTTCCCCACAGGCTATACTATTACTACGCATGCGCAAGGGTTCTCATCTCCACTGTCGCAAACATCAAATGTGCGTGTGGATCAGTGGAACCAGACGATAGGCTTAAATGTCTCCCTGCTTGACTGTTAAAAGCAGACGATTGGCTTTCCAGTGGGAGGGTTGGGACATGTGCATACAACCGCCATCTCTGGCGTTACGGGTTTTCCCTATATAGTTGTATTGAGGATTTAGGAAGTGGCATGTCTCTATATAAATTATCTCTGGTGATAGTAGATACCAGCACTGGTGGTAGGGTACTCAAACCTGCCTTGTCCCATCCAGTGGCACAACTAGCCAGTGTCAAAGGGGTATGTAAAAAAAAAAAATTGCACCAAGTGTAAACGCAGCCTCTGACGGCAGGTCAGAGTAACTGGTACTTGGAGCCTCAATTTCATGCTATTGGTAGTATTTTCTGATTTCCAGGGTAACAAAAAGAGATATTTATAGTCCCCACAGGTGATGTCTTTTCATTGAATATATCAAGAAAATGCTAAAATAATTTTGCACCTTTTTTCAATGGTGAGATTCGTCACTTCAAAATATATGCAAATTAGTGCATATTTAATTAGATATAGCCTGATTAGCATATTTAAACATAAAATTACAGAAAACTCGCAATACTTTTTTTTCTCGTATGCATGCGAGTAATAAACTGGTAAATTTTCATGGTGATATCTGCAAGTTAAAATTTCTCACCTTAAAGGTCTCACCTTAAAGAGCCAATTGGTGGCCATCTTGAATTTGAAGGTCAAAAATAGGTAAAATCAATAAATCTACATAATTTATGAATTTCTTGACCCAAATAGTCTCAGAAACCATGTATTATGCAACACTGTGGGCAAAACCATTCAAAAGTTAATTTCACAGCTTGGCCGACGGCAGCCATTTGGGTTTCGGGCTCTCACAAAATTTCCCCACATTTTTGCGAGGGGCACCCCGGCTCATTTTTTTCTTTAAGCTTTATAGATGACAAATCCAGTAGAAACGAACCTTCGCTCTCCACGGTCACAAAACGGCTATAGATGACCCAACTGTCTCCCGCTTTTTGGATTTCTTGCCTGTTCTTTGGATTATTCTTTTGCCTCTGACCTCTACCTGTTTTGCCTGTTTTGTTTGTTCGTTCATATGGACTGCCTACCTGTGTATTTGACCTTTGCCTGTTTATCGGATTACCTGTCTGGATTGTCCCTATTAAAGCTGCATTTGGATCTTAATGTTGTGGTATGGATGGCGGATGAACCCAGAAGCAGACGGTGTGCAATCACAGATAGTTTATTGTAGACAAATAGGGGAAAAGCAAAAGCCCACGAGGGGGCAAAACAAGACTCTGACAAGGTGACAGACTAGACAAGGTACAGACAAAATTCTACTAAATAAACGACTGACACGAGCAATAGAAAACCAGGACAAATACTCTTCACAGGTAATTACAAACTTGGCACGGATAACACTTGGCAACATTTGTCAACATATGGCAATGAACCGACCCAGGACAGCAAACACAAGGGGATTAAATAGGGAACACTAATGACGAGGACAGGTGAGACTGACTAGACAATAATGACGAGACGAGGATAACAAGGGGGCGGAGTAAAGAAACGAGACAACACAAGCACATGGCCCAAACAGACCATGCGCTTGTACACAAAACATGATTCTGTCATGATCCTGCCTCATGACCAGAGAAAATCAACCACAAGAGGGCAGAATCATGACAGAACCCCCACCTTAAGGAGCGGCTACCAGACGCTCCTCAAGGGGACATTAAACACGGGACATGACAGACTGTGACAAAGACAAAAACCAACAGTACATAGCAAAAACCAACAAAGGCAAACAAGAATACACAACAACAGGGTTGGGGTGGAACATCAAAAATAATAAACAAGGAAGGGGAGGCGGAGGGACAACAAAGTCCTTGAGCGAGGGTCCAGGGTGCACAGGCGGGGCGGTGATCTTGGGACCACGGGGTATGGGCTTGGGACGGGGGGTCCGAACGGACTTGGGTGGAGTGGTGTGGGTAGAGGGAGAAACAATCCGGGGTTGAGACATGGCAGGGGAGACAGGAGAAACAAGCGGAAGTCCAGGGGCAGTGGAGACAGGGACAAATGGGGAAACAGTCCGGGAAATAGTGGAGACAGGGGCGACCGGGAAAACAGACTGGGGTACTGCATTAGTGGCAGCAGCAACAAACTCAGAGGATGGGGAAACAGGACTCCTGACGGGGGACATGACAGGCGAAAGGACAGGACTGGGTGCAGCGCTCTCTGTGGCGGGCTCCGGTCTTGCGCTCTCGGCGGCTGGCGCGGGTTCGGCGCTCTCGGCGGCTGGCGCGGGTTCGGCGCTCTCGACGGCTGTAGACACGGGACAAGACAATATGCCAGACCTGGCTGGAACTTCCAGAATCTTGGCTAGACTTGACAGGTACTTGGACAAAGTTCTTGTCGCAACGGCAATAGGCAACTCCTGATCTGCTGACACTGACCGCAAAACAGCCTCAGCAGCCGAATCAGCTGCAGCCCTCTCAGCGGCGCTCACGACAGCAGGCTCAGGAACGGTGTCCTCAGCAGCGGGCTCTGGGACAGCGCTTACAGCAGCGGGCTCTGGGACAGCGCTTACAGCAGCGGGCTCTGGGACAGCGCTTACAGCAGCGGGCTCTGGGACAGCGCTTACAGCAGCGGGCTCTGGGACAGGTGGAGATGAAGGACGAGAGGCCCCCCTCCTCCTCCTTTTCTTCCTAGGCCGTGGCACGGACGTAGTAGACGGACCCTTGACCGGTTGGAGAAGCTCAATGGGGGCTGTAACTGGTGCAGGAAGGGCAGTCTCAGACAGCGTAGACTCTGTCGAGGATGATTCAGAAGGAGAATCCCATGAACTCCGTCTCTCTCGCTTGCCACGGAGATGAGGTGGTGTGGACGAAACCTCAGGAGAAGATACGGAGGAAACCAGATCCCCTTGAGTGACCACAGCAAGAACACAACCCTCCGGGATCACGGGCAGCTTGGCGGATGATGAGCCTGTGGGTGCCTGTGACTCTCTCCGAGACAAGCAATCCACCAACTCAGTGAACGGATAAGTCACCAGCTCCTCCCGTTCAACCAGGGGTGGAAGAGAGTTGAGACCAGCGACGAGGTAGCAGTTTAGGAGGAACTCCGGAATGAAAAACCTCCTCTCGTTCACAACCCGGGCATACTCCCTTATCGATAGCTGTCCCTGAGCGGGAATCGGGAGCTTGCCTCTCCTCGAGTCAGCGATGGTCTTGGACCACCACTCCTTCAGTTCCTCAGAGTCATGCTTGACACTGGAGGACATACCATCTGCTGGGTTCGATTTTGGTCGGTTCATTCTGTTGTGGTATGGATGGCGGATGAACCCAGAAGCAGACGGTGTGCAATCACAGATAGTTTATTGTAGACAAATAGGGGAAAAGCAAAAGCCCACGAGGGGGCAAAACAAGACTCTGACAAGGTGACAGACTAGACAAGGTACAGACAAAATTCTACTAAATAAACGACTGACACGAGCAATAGAAAACCAGGACAAATACTCTTCACAGGTAATTACAAACTTGGCACGGATAACACTTGGCAACATTTGTCAACATATGGCAATGAACCGACCCAGGACAGCAAACACAAGGGGATTAAATAGGGAACACTAATGACGAGGACAGGTGAGACTGACTAGACAATAATGACGAGACGAGGATAACAAGGGGGCGGAGTAAAGAAACGAGACAACACAAGCACATGGCCCAAACAGACCATGCGCTTGTACACAAAACATGATTCTGTCATGATCCTGCCTCATGACCAGAGAAAATCAACCACAAGAGGGCAGAATCATGACACTTAACCCCCGTGTCTCTGAGCAATTTCGTGACAGTATGACATTTGACGAATTGCTTTCTAAATATGTAGCCTAATAAATGTTAAAATGTAATGATTATTATTATTTGTGTAGGATACACGTACCCCAAAAATATTCCTTTTTTGAACTGCCTGAAAAACTTTTTTTAGCGATAAATGGGAGTTTTTGCGAAAATGACGTGTTTCCATAGTGCATATTTGCAATTTAATTTGCGCAATTTGAAGGGTAATGCAAAAGCGGCTATTAGCCCCCATAGGCTTCATGGTCGAGTTTATTTACAAGATCCGGCACTGAATAAAAAAGCCGATTTTGTCTAATTGGGTGTCAAATTTCATTCAACTTCCCCTCCACTAGATGCCAGAGATGTCATACTTCATACCCGACTCAAAAAACGTCATACTTCTATACAAAATGTTTGAGTTAGAGTGCATTGAATCAGTGCGACAAAAGCAGAGCTAGTGTGCCATTTTATCAGAGCCTCTCCACGATCGCAGCGACAGTATTGTGGTGGAGACTTTGTCTAATGCCATTGGGTATGTTAAACGAGGTCAAAGTATTCATAGGACAGTTAGAGGGCAGGGTGGGGAGTCGCAATGACAATGACAGTAATCCGAGCTGTGCACGCGCGAGGCAGATCTGGCCGCGCTGCTTGTATCATCTCACTCATGACCTGTGTCTTGCTGTGGCGAGTGAGGTTTTGAACTAAACAGGCCTTGTTTACTTGTGTTTCCATTCATATGAATAATATATTTGTGCTCCATACATGGAATCAGAGTGCATACTGTATTAAATGGAAAATCTTTACAGAAAAGGGCAAATTGCAACATGCATTCAGTTTGTTTCTAGCATTTATTAGTAATGATTTACACAGTTTGTTTACTACTTACTACTGTATACCTGAGCTTTCAGTATTGGGCAATATAGCATACAGAAAATGAGGGACATTTAGGGGGGAAGGAGTGCTGCATTTTATCATTTAAACGTGACTTTTCATGAAAATTATATAATCCAAGGTTACCGTCCCCATATGATGTCATAATATGCAAATTAGATGGGAAAATATAATCCCTACATAAACTTGGGGTCATCCTTAATAATTCTCTAATTTACAGAAAGTCTCTATCTTTTATCACTTTTAAGATGTAGCCTATTGAAATTAATATAAAACAACTTTAAAAACCTCTGGCAAATAATGCAGGACTAATGATTAGTTTTGCATCCCTGTTGCCCCACGTCTTCACGAATGTCGCGGAGGCTGCCATTGTTCCACTCTGAGAACAAGGTGTTCGTCTTTTCAACTATCTCGAGGAATGGCTGATTCTGGCTCAGTCTCGGGATCGCATGGTGCTCCTCACCTCAGCCTGTTGCGCCTTCGGGGTTAACTGGGACGAGAGCAAACTCTCCCCTGTGCAGAGGATATGTTATCTAGGTATGGAGTTGGACTTTATCAATAAGACAGCATGACTCACAAAGGAGAGTGTCCGATCAGTGTTGAACTGCTTGAGTACAATCAAGAGCAGGACAGTGGTCCCACTGAAACTTTTTCAGTTTCAGGAGCAGTTTCGGGTCCGTGGACGGGGCCTCAACTGCATTGGCACATAAATTGCATTGAGTTGCTCACAGTACCCCTTGCGCTGGGCCACCTTAAAGGTTCGCTACAGGGTAAGCACCCCAAGGCAACATTCGTACAGACAACACTGCGACCATTGAGTACATCAACCGCCAAGGTGGTCTACGCTCCCGCTGCATGTTGCACCTCACCCGCCATCTCTTCCTTTGGAGTCAGATTCTTCTGAGGTTGCTTCATGCCATTTACATTCCTGGCATCAATTGTGCAGCCGACAAGCTCTCACGACAGCCTAGTCTTCCAGGAGAGTGGCGTCTCCATCCCCAGGCAGTCCAGCTGATATAAGACTTCTTCAGAGCCGCACAGATAGATTTGTTTGCCTCTCCGGACTTGATCCATTGCCAGTTGTTTCACTCCCTGACCGAATGGAACCCTGGGCATGGATGCGCTGGAAAACAGCTGGCCCGAGGCCTGCGCAAGTATACATTTCCCCCAGTGAGCCTTCTCAAACAGACACTGTGCAAACTGCAGAGTCAGGCAGGACGAGCAGCAGGTCTTGTTACAGTAGTTGTGCCATGTTGGCCCAGAACTGAGTCCTGGTTCCCAGAACTCATGCTCCTAACGACAGCACTTCCTTGGCCCATTCCTCTGTGGAAGGACCTATTTTCTGCACTGTATGGCACCAGCGTCCAAACCTCTGGAAACTCCATGTCTGGTCCCTGGATGGGATGCAGAGGCTGTCTCCAAGCAGAGGATGGCCCACTGGATAGTGGATGCCATCGCCTTGGCATATGAAGCCCAAGGCGTGCCTTGCCCATTTGGGTTGCATGCACACTCAATTAGAACTGTTGCTTCCTTCTGGGCGCTGGCTCAAGGTGCCTCACTGATAGATATATGTAGAGCTGTGGGCTGGGCGACACCTAACACATTCGCTAGATTCTATAGCCTCTGTGTAGAGCCGGTATCTTCCTGTATAATCGCCCCCAGTGGCCAGTAGTGCGAAGGACCTGTTCTTAGTGTCAGCTTGCAACACCACTCCCACCCCTATGGGCCGGATATGTGTGTCTTTTTGCTGCAGTAGTGTTCCCCAGAAATGGCTAACCCAGTGAGTTCCTCCGTCACCCCTCTGGCAGTCAGACGTTCTGGAGTGTCTGATGCTAGACCTACACTTGTATGCTTGTGGAACCTGTGTTATGCTGGCTGTACAAATGTAGCGGTCCCTGTGGTGACTGCCATCTGTTGTACTACCCTGCTTGGCTAATCCATGTGTATCCATCACGGTGCCTCCTTCTGGGGTAATGTAGGAGCCTAATTTTGATTTTGTTCAGTGACAATTATTTCATATTATGTGTTGTATTTCAGTATTTTAATATTTGTGTTTTGATTGTAACTTTCTTTCTTTGTGTGTACTAATTAGACAAATATTCTCTATATTTACCTTGAAATTTGGTACGTGTAAAAATTGTACTCTGGCCCTTTAAGAATTGCGACTGTAAGTGAGGCGGTTGTGCGTTCTGTATAGGAAATAGAGTGGTATTTAGGATTTAAGATTATATTTGTTTTCTTTTCTTTTCTTTGTTTTATTTACTAACGAGTTTGGATTAAAGGAAGAATTTGCATGAAGAAAACGGTGCATGTAAATTATTTTAGTTTTAATTGGACACGGAGCGAGTTGACTGGAATTCTTGCGATGCGCACTCACAGGTAGGATGTGGCTTCTACAGTGTTCCCTTCCCAAGGGCACACTTTCCCAGCGTTATCCAATAAGTCACACTGAGTGGGTCTTGCAGAACAGCAGAGACTGAACTTCTTTGCTTACAGCTCCGACTTCAGCCCCTAGTTAGGCCAGGAGGCTCAAGCGGAGCGCTGCAAGGGCCAGCAGCCAAATGTTCCCTCTAAGCTGCGCGCGTGCGCAGCCGCGTAAAATAATAAAATGCCACGTAGAAGAATAACGGTTGATGGACACAGAACGGTGAAGATGTTTTTGTGTGTCGGGGAGTTTTAGGCATGGTTATATTAATATAAAAGAGTTCAGATATTCACTTTTCTTGAAAATATTTTGCTATTATATCTAATTATTTAATGCTTCAGTTTGTTTTCATATTATAATAATATAATATGTAAATGCAACCTTTGGAGTCACTTTATAAACAGGCATTAAAGACTCTGGACCGGAAAGGAAATAGTCATCATCATTGTCTTATAATTAAAAAACACAATATGCTCAGCTTTGAAAATTTCATACATTTCGCTGATGCATGTCTTGTTTTTAAGGTACTCCGTGGGCTTGCTCCACCACCACTGTGCCAATTCATAAAACAGAAAGACAAGGCCAATAGAGCTACTAGAGCAACAACAAGAGGGGACTGCATTGTTCAGTATAGACAAAGCAGGTTTGGAAATGCAGTCTTCTCTATTAGAGCCACAATTTTCTGGAATAGTTTGCCCAAAGAGTTAAGGGAGTGTAATAGTCTCTTCTCCTTTAAAAAACAACTTAGGTCTTGGTTTGGGGACACGTATACGTGTAAGCATACATCCTATACTTAGGTTTAAAATACACTTGTATGTGTATATGTGGATGGATGTATGTGTATATGGGTTGTGTACATGTATGAATGTATGTAGAGATGTGCGTATGTATATGCGTACATTTGTTTGCGTATATGTATGGGTGAGAGAGTGTATGTATATTTATATATGGCCTGTGAATGCTCTTTATGTTTTTTAGGCTTATATTGATCCTGATATGTCCTGTTCATATTTTATTATATTACTACTGTACTTATTAAATGTATTTTTTACTGACTTTTGCATTTTAGGCAGCCTGCTAAGACCTGGCTAGGGACAGCAGATGAAAACTAGCACGCGTAGCTAACTCTGGCTTGTTTACAACATGTATTGTTGTTGATTAATGAGCATTGTCCCTATCAAATAAAATGAAAAAAAAAACAAACAAACAAAAAACAAATTGAATCATTTAAACTGATATATTATATCACTTCAAATACTTTAAAAATACTTTATATTATAACCCTAAATAAATAATCTCACAAAGGTATTATTTGGTTTATATTCGGCCTATGTTTTATTATATTATAAGCCCCAATAAAAAAAAAATAATAATCTCACTAGGGTGTTGTTTAGGGCTCATTGCCATTAAAAAGTTTGAAACCCCCTGCTAAAGAAAATATTGGAAATTCATAACGAATAAACAATCATTTAACTTTTATGGTTTAATTTGTATTATTGGAAATTCATAAGGAATAAACAGTCATTTAACTTTGATGGTTTAATTCGTATTATTGGAAATTCATAAGGAATGTACAATCACTTAAATTTGATGGTTTAATTCTTATCAAAGGGCATATTGCAGGTTAGAGGACCCAACGAGTCAATGCATAGAAAAACACTGTAGGAACTAGATTTTCTTTAAAATATACTTATAAATACGCTACAGAAGCTTCTGGAGTCGTTTTTGTGAGAAATTTTTACTTCCGCGTCTGAAAATGGGCGTGGCGGCCGTGACGCAATGAGCGGGAGACTGGGGAGAGCAGACAATTCACACAACAGGAAAACAATGGATCGCAATGACATTTCAGATGCTGAGGAAATACTCGTATGACTGATCAAGCCATAAAGTTATGAGCCTGCTATGCTAAAGAGAGCAGGGACAGGCCAGGATAATGTCAGACAGAACGGTCAGAGACTAATTGAGTTGTGGTGTGACAGGCCTGAGTTTATGCAACCTCCACAAACACAATAATTTACCATGACGATGATAAATTAAAATACAAAAAGTACCGAAAGCACACTGACAGAAGACCGCGCTCACTGAATACCAGCCTACTTCACTGAGCCGAGGCTGCGGCTTCCTGATATTATGTCAAATGACGCAATGTTGAAAAAAAAAGCCGTTTTTACTAGCAGTCCAAGAAACGCTCACTTTATCTACTAAATTAGTGCCCTTATGTTGTTTTAAAACATTGAATTAATCCTGAATTAACTTTTCATATTCTATTTTCATACAAGGTTATCTATTAATTTAGATTTTTTTTTACCTGCAATATGCTCTTTAAACCATCAAAGTTGAATGATTGTTTATTCCTTATGAATTTCCAATATTTTTTAGCATGGGGTTTCAAACTTTTTAATGGCAATGAGCCTTAAACAATACACAACACTAAATGCTTTTCCCAAACCATCTCAGTGTAACAGCTTACTTTTCTTTCTTACTATATTCTATTATTGTAAACTGTCCTGCAGAAGATTTTTTTTAAAATTATTTTTCATACGATTTCTTGGTAAAGACTGTACTGTTAACAACACTGTAAAAAAAAAAAAAATCAGATAACCTAAAATGTGTTTCGTTTAGTGACTTCTTAATTAATTGCTTGTTTTTCAAAAATATGATTTAATACCAATAAGGTACATCATGGGTCAAATAAAATATAAATGGCAAATTCATGTTAAAAGTTACAACTGAATGTTGAAACCATTGTGTTTATACATGCTGTACAGGTATATGTATACAGTAGTTACAGGTACAAAGAATATTTTTGCTCAGGTGGTGAAAAATGTCCGCCCAATAGAAAAAAAAATTGCTCAGCAATAAAGAAAATTAGAGGGAACACTGCAGCAGCCGTGGTGTTTTGGTAGATATACCCATTCATCAGAATCACTTTTGATTCACGTCTAAAAAATAGACACTTAACAGGATCAAATTATGTATAACACTTATATTTAAGATCAAAATCAGCAGAGTATTTTGAGTGTCTTTTGCACTTATAAGAAAAAAATTAAATATCGCCAACCCCAGAGGGTTAACGTCATATAGGACAGCCTAGTGTAGTGTATTGTTGGGGATATGCTACACACACAGCCAAGACTAGAAACCAATTGAGACCTGAGCGGATGAGATCAGCGTATCCGCCTAGTCAAAACACAAGATCCACTTGTCCTGTGGTATTGACATTTTGTGTTCCACGACTGCACTCTGCAAACCAAAGTGGATGTTGTAAATTTACCTTCTAACCCGAGAGTCGCCAATTATGAGATGTAGAAGTTTATTGCTATGTAAGCGCCTAGAAATATGAGTCTCCTTTCCAGCATCCACCTCTGCTTTAAACCGTAATCATAATGTATATAAAATAATCCTTCATCTTAGTGAAACATGGAATTATTAATTTATCAGCTTTCTGGACGCGGTGATTGAAACGGTGCACTCTGAGCTCCGGTGGCATCTGTGCCATGCATATTTTGACATAAATCTGATGAAGAAATAAATAAGTAGAGTGGGATTAGATACGTTCCCGCTCAGCAGCCCTGAGATACTGATGTTAATTTCATATCTCATAGCACATCATCTGATCCTGATAGAATTTCTTCCAAAAAAAATACAGACCCGGAGACAAAACCCACACACACACACAAACTCTCTCTCTCTTTATTATGAGTCACTCTTGAAAAGGCCTCTGGCTAATAGTTCATCATTCATACAAGCAAATGAATTATTAAATGCCTCGCCACCTCGGCAAGGCAAATAAGTTGAAGAACAACTTGTCATCATCTTTGGTCCTTTGAGAGTCTGTGTGGATAGAGAAACCATAAGCAAGTGTGTGGACTAGAAGCCTAAATTTCACAAATAATTACAAAAAAAGCAAAGTAAGTAACATAAAATTAAGCGAAATATTCAGTAAAAAAAATTGAAATAGTATTTTTTGTCAAACTTAGTCCAATAATATTTGTTTTATTTACAACAAAAAATTCAATCATTTATGTGTATGGGTGTAAGGGCATGGCCACATTAACAATAGGGGTAGCAGGGGGCCCGTGACTGGCTTTGGAGCAGATACTACTAGCCATCTGATTGCCAAAGCCTTTCCACGCAACGCCCCCCACAAATTAGCCCTGTTATTTAGTGGCACTTTGCCGTATATTCCATGCATTATCATGGAATCATTATCATTAATATTATAGTGACCGTTCGCAAAGACCCACCTTTTTTAGTTACTGTGTGACAAGCCAGGCGGCTCTCACAAGTCACGCACACTCACGCAGTGAAAAATACCAAGGGGCAAAGACTAATGTTACACCGAGTGACTAGCCTATGAGAGAGAGTTTAGATCAACTTACTGTTGATATGAAACAAAGTCTCAACTTTCAAATATTGTTATTTAAGTAATTTAAACAATACCGTTTCCAAGTCCTCCGACGTCAGTCTACTGACAGCTTTGTTGTCGGACAAAATTGTGTATTCGGCGTTGGCCAGGTCGCCTGTCAATCAAACCCCTGTGGGCAGCCAGGCATGGTGAATTTAAACGCAGGGCCGGCCCTGACCAATTTGCTGCCCTAGGCAAGATTTTACCTGGCGCCCCATGCATTACAGCACATTTCACCCCATCATTTGTTTTGGTGACTATTTAGTTATAGGCTATATATACATATATATATATATATATATATATATATATATATATATATATATATATAGCACAAGCATTACATCTAGCATTCAAGTTAAGTCCCCTTTATTTTTATAAAGCGCTTTTTAGCCTACAATACAGATTATTTCAAGCAGCTTTACAGTAATAACAGGAAAATAATGCAACAAAGTTTGCTTCTCCTGTACAGAAGATCTAGAAGAAAATAGTGTCATAATCAAGCTTAAGTATGTTCAGTGAAGGTTTAATTTGTTGTATTTTTTTTACATTTATTTCATTTATATATAGCCACAGATAAAACAGTCATTCCAAATGTCATTCATGCACAAACTATTCATTGAGCACTAGCAAAAGCATTTGTTTTGGAGTTGATGGCAGCAATCTTTCACTAAATTATGGCACGTTTCATGTTTTCAACATGAATGAAACTGCTAAATGTCTTTAATGTGAATTTTACATGAAACATAGCTACTTTTAATAAACCTGTAGCCTATAAATATCGTTATTAATTTTGGCAAATAAATAAAAAAATGCCATCCCAACTGTATAGTAAAACATTAAATAATTAAAGTGATAGAATGCATCTAAAAAGACTGACATGTTTGTTACAAATTGCATTGTCTGAGCTCTGAAGAACTTAGAACTACTGTTAGCATAAAGTTATAAGGTAAAATTAACTGCCATTAAATTATAGCATCTTATGCAATTAGATAAACTGTTCATTCATTACATCACTTTAGCTCTGTCTTTATCCCCTTCTATCCTCTTCTTTTTGGCACTGTAGGCTATCTATCGCAGCAGACTATAATGCTAATTTAAATGTGTCATGAAAATTCGGCCATCCGTCACAATGAGGAAACTTTCACCATGTCTAGATGGCTGCCAGGCCCATTTCTAAGGGAGTGCTTGAGTGTAAGCGCCCTCAAACGAAAGCAATGTTGTCTACATTTTTATGCGGTGACGCTAAACAACAAATTATCAACAGTAAACTGATCTGCTCTGTTTCTGGCGCACTTCAAGCACTCGGAGATCTATGGGGGAGATTAATGCACCGGACCGGAGTCGGGGGACTTAGTTAAGTTTTTGTGGAGTTGTTTTGCTTTATTTTGTAGTATTTCGAATTAATGGTTTTAAAATAGTATTAGTAAAAAAAAATAAAAAATCACTCGTTCACTCATTTTGGCGCCCCTTGAGTGGTAGCGCCCTTAGCATTTGCCTATACTGCCTATGCCACGGGCCAGCCCTGTTGAAACGTAACATTTTAATTTGATATACCAAATATATTTATTCTATATTTAACTTGTGAATGATCGACTTGCTACTGCACGATGGCTGCCTGCGGCTTATTAGAATATAGCCTACGCATAACCAATAAATCTCCCCCACTCTTCACTTCATTCTAGACTATTCTTAAAACAATAAAAGGCCTGAAATATTTCAGTTGGTGTGAAATGAATCTAAAATATATGAAAGTTTAATTTTTATCATTACATTATGGAAAATAATTAACTTTATCACAATATGCTAATTTTTTGAGAAGGACCTGATGCAGCGTCTGAGTGGACGGAATATTGCCCTAACATGCTCAAAGTGGTTCACCAATCACAGCAGACTTTAGGCCGCTGTACATGAGCTGTATCATTTAGGTTCGTTCCGACAAACGGGGCACTACATTTTCTTTTGCTCAATATGTTTAACGTTAATGAAAAGGTATCCAAACAAAAAGTTCTTGTTATGAACTGCTCCTAAACTGGGAGATGTAGATCCATGTGCAGCTATATTAAGAATAGTTGTACAGGCAGGGTCGAGAATCAGCAGACAGGGCAATGGAGAACACAGTGGGAATCCAAAAAAACAGGCAGAGGTCAGGTCAGGGCAGCCAGCAATAATCAAAATCCAAGAACAATCCAAAGTCAAAAACCGAAGACAAACACAAGAAACCACTCAGAAATGCAGACACACAGTACAACAAGACTTTGCAAACAGTGAATGTGAACACAAGGTATTTATAGACAGACTAACAGGATGAGATACAGGTGAATGCAATCAATGAATGAGGTACAGGTGAATGTGATCAGTGATGATGAGTCCGGGCAGTGAGTTCTGGGAAATGTAGTTTGCGAGTGATAATAGTCTTATCTGGAGTGCCCTCTGCTGGCTCAAAAGGGCACTCCAGCTGGTGACCGTTACAGTTCTCCACGCATTATCCTGCAGTTAATGAGCAAGTGCAATTTATTGGCGCATTATATTGACTGCGCATTGAGACATAAAAAAACTGTTGAGCTAGATTTTCAACCAATCAGCGTCGAAAATGAAAGTAGGTCACAGCCAAAATCAAGCTAATATTACTACGCACATGTAAACATGGAGGAGGACGTAAGCAGCGCATCTTCATCTGATAGCGGCGATCAAGCTCGATTAACACCCGTAAAGTGTATTTTTCATGTCTGAAAAGATGGCGGTCTGAAAAGATGGATGGAAAGGTTCGTAGCCCTTTACTGAAGTTCGATGGGAACAAATCAAGCAATGTGCAAAGGAATGGCTCAAAACGTCGGACACAACGGAGCTAGCTACGTTATTGATCCCATGCTGCAAGTAAGTTAAGTTACTTTCATAGCTAACCTATCAATATTTTTTCATTATTTTTGTATGATGCTAATTCACAAACTTCCCGATCAGAATCCAGATAAAAACATCGACGCGATGAGAGACGTTGTCCAGTCCACCGTTGCTTGATCTGTCATCTGAGTGAAAAAGAGGATGACCTCATCCAACAGTACAATGTAAGTGATTAGATTTAATCTATATATTTATGGTATTTTGAGAAATGTATAACTTATGTCCATTGTTTTTATTTATAAAAAACAGAAAACATACAAACATAGTGTCAAGACCAAGTATGTCACTGAAGTGTTGCATATAAAGTTTATAGCTATTGCTAATTTTCAACACCTGTCCCTGGAAGGGCTTTTATACACAATAAAATTTACATGATTAACTACTTCAATAGTAAATAATAATAATAATATAAACCAGCCCATTCTCTCCCCCAAGGCGTCACTTAACTGACGCCTTGGGTAGCATTTGGACATGCTTCAATATCTGACGCTTTAGGCGCCCTTTAGCGTCAGTTAGATGACGCCCTAGGATCGCGTGTACCCTACCCCCACCCCATACCTAAACCTAACCGCGTCCTCTAACTGACGCCTTTAGCGTCAGTTAGATGACGCCGTAGGATCGCGTCATGTAAGTGACGCTAAAGGGCGCCTAAAACGTCAAATATTGAAGCATGGTCAAAGGTGACGCCTTGGGGTGAGAATGCGTTGTATAAACATACATACATATCATATACAACTCTTATAATAATCAAAAATGAGTACACTTTTGGTTTATTTTTAACCAGTTTTTAAGCCTGCAAGTGAACATCTTAAAGTCAGGCACAGTCTTGATTTCAAAAGGTAATGAGTTCCAGAGTTTAGAACTCTTAGAGAAGGTTGTCTATCCAAAGCTGGTCCTGCAATATGGTATTTTACAGTCATAATTTGTAGAGCTCCTAGTGACTCGGATGTTTTTCTGTCTCACAATAAATGTACTTATAGTGGCTCAGGTGCTAGATGATTAATGCACTTATAAATTAGTTTAAGAAAGGAAAACTTGCTAAAGCTATCAAAATTCATTAAATATATTTATTAAAGATGCTGCAATGATGATAACGTAATATTTTTTATCCAAAAGTTGTATTGCTCTATTATATAAAGAACCAGATTTTTGTCAGCCACTAAAAATGTAACACCTTATTTTGATGGTCCACTTTAGACATTCTACTGACTAAGTAACTGCATCTACTTGTTAACTTAATCTAGTATTAACCCTAACCTAGCAGTCTACTGATACTCTTAGAGTTAGTTGACATGTAGTTATATATAGCTAGTAGAATGTTTATAGTGGACCATTGAGATTTAATTACCCCCTACAATAGTGTCACCAAATTTAATTTACATTTATTTTATTTTTTCTTCCTGAATACACCCTCTGTCATTGGTGAAACTGTATGTTATTGTGACAGTCTTTGTCTTTGTGGTCCACTGAAACATAATATTTTTATGTTTCAGTGATTACAAAGAAAATAAACTATAATTGTTTACTTGTAGTTGTCTTAGCATTTTAAGCTGTTAAAAGAAATTTTTTACAACCGTACACAAATCAAGTTTATAATTAAGGACAGACTTATGAGACAGACAAGATAAAAGTAATGTTTGTTTTACAGTGTGACAATGGAGATATCCTGCAGCACATAATGAAAATTGCCATCTGCAAGGGCGATTCTCAGGAGTATTTCAGCATCATCTTGGAGGGGTGGATGCAAGTCATGGCTGGCTTGGAAAATATGACTATAGCCTGTGCTGTTCTTCTTGGATTCACGTATGCACTAAACCACACCTACCCGAAATAACTGAGGCACACTTTTGAGGCCTTTCAGAAGCTTTTCTTGGAAATGCATGTTTGCAAGTTTTCCCTGAAATTACTAACACTTAAAAACAAACTCATGACTTCGATTTCTGTTTTTTTTTATTATTTATGTTTTAATAATTATTATTTAATTATTATTTTTTTATTATTATGTTTTAATAATATTATGTTATGTTGTTTAAACACATTATGTTTTCCTACAAGTTATTCACAAGTTTTAGTACAGAAATTTGTATGCACATGTTTTTGTGTAACAAAATGATCTTTCTCAATGACATGGAAAATGTTAGCATTTTTTTATTTTTTTTGCTTTTATTTTTCATATCTTAAAATTGCTGTCTTACATTTTATGTAGATTTGTTGTATTTGTGCAAAAAATACAGAATAAAAGCATGTTTGATAACAAAAAGTGCATTACGTATGTATTCATTATTATAACATTTACTGTCTGAAAAAGGCAGTAAATGTTATAATCACCGGTAAGTCAATTTCATCATTAATACAAATGAGTAAATTCTGCTTGATTTATTTGTGAGATGACTTAAATTAAAAAAAAAGCACATTCCACTAATAATATTAAATTCATCATGTGCCATAGACTAAATAATTTAGGACATTTTACTTAATTTATTCGGGTAGATCACACACACACAAAAAAACCCCCCACTCAAAACCCCACTCAAAAATCTACTCAAATATAATACGTGTAATATTGTTACCATCATTTTTTTAAATAGATACCATGTAATATTTTTTAGGTAACACTTTATTTTGATAGTCCACTTTAGACATTCAACTAACTATAAGTAACTTTGCCGCTACATGTCAACTAACTATCATTAGAGTATTAGTAGACTGTCTGCTTAATATCTGCTAACACTTTATTTTGTTGGTCCCCCAACAAATATTCTACTGACTATAAGTAACTTATCAACTACAAGTCAACTTGTTCTCCTAACCTGAACCCTAACACCTAACCCTAACCTAACAGTCTATTGACAGTCTACTACAGCCTATACTCTAATGACAGTTAGTTGACATGTAGTTGAAAAATTACTTATAGTTAGTGACTATCAAAATAAAGGTTTTTTTTACAAAACTTTATCAAAAAAATGTTTTTTATCAAAACCATTTTCACAGTGTACATGCAGTGCAGATGCAGTGCAGTTACTGTTTGTGTATGCGAATTGACAATTCACCATTAAATGTGTTATTTTGAAAAGTGTTTTACTTTTTTATATATTATATTTTGGCTGAATTCTATTTGTTATTCAGATTTTACCTCAAACATTACCTTTGAATTGGAGCGACATAAAGAGAAGTAATTGGGATGTTAATGATGAAGTTTTCTTGATAATCTTATTTTTACTGTGCCTAGATGGCAACTTCAGGTATATCACACATTTCAAACTGGTTTATTTTGTAGTTTACTAGTTTCAAAATGGGCATCTTTAGCATCATTTTTCTCAAAAACTGCAAGGTTGTGTGCGGAGAACTTTTTCCTAAGGAATCTCTATATATTTCTGATGTTAAAAAAAAAAAGTAGGTAGTGCCCCACTTGTTGGAACGAAACCCTATTTCTAGGCCTCTTTTAGGCTACTGACAGCGGCCTACTTGTTATCCAGCTGGCAAATCTAAATTCTGGACCAAATATGGGACTAATATTGTGGGGGGTTTTTTTACATTCTAGCATGAAAACCATTTACAAAATAGGCAAATTGAGCTTTTCGATATCGTGGTCTAAAACAAAAGTATCACATCTGCGATTGTGTAGTTCTGAAATTTGCAGGCCAATAACAATAATGTTGACTGATATATGTCCACGTAACCCTAACATTGTTTTCTGAGAGCGGTCAGTTCTCTCTGGACCATGAACCTGTCCCTGGCTGATGTAGGCATTAATGTGGCCTGACCTTCCTGAGATTTTCAGGGTCTCTCTTAATTTTGGGAATGTAACCAACATTCAGCATGGGGCTCTGTTTCATTCCAAAGAAAGGTCACCTTCAACTGGCGTGGAAATGGAGGCCTGTGGCGCTGCTTTGCCTCCATTACAAATTAGTCCGGAACAGACGTCCGCTCGGTGTGGACTCCTGAGAGGATGATAAACATCATGAAGACTCACTGTGTCCCTGACCTTTGCCTAACTAACAGTTTAAGTACAGTCTGTTATGTAACTAACAGGTGATAACCATAGTTTGTTCATGAAACTATTTTTTTTTCTTTATATTATTTTACAGTTGTCATATCTGGCTTAAGTTGATTTGAAATATATAGCTCATGAGTCATATGAAATACTTTTATGGTATGTTTATGGTGTTTCTTCATTGTTCTTGATCTCTCTGAACTGATGTTATATAGAAAAGCAAAAGTAAGTAATTTATCTTCTATTTTTGTTTTGTTTATATCTGGAAATACCACACACATGTAGTAATAATCTCACGACCAATTCGTACGAATTCGACGCATGATTAAAAAGTGTCTAATTCGTACTAATTCGTACGACCTCACTCGTACTAATTCGTACGATTTGTCTAAACCCACGTGATGGTTAAGTTTAGGGGCGGGGTAAGGGCTAGGTCATTCGTACGAATTCATACGAATTGGCCAATTAGTAAAATATGTACGATTTAGCAAAATTGTATTAATTCGTACGAGTGAGGTCGTATGAATTGTTACGAATTAGCCACTTTTTAATCATTCGTCAAATTCGTACGACTTGGTCGTGAGATCGGGTTGGTTTTGTCATGTTTTTCCCCTTTCCTTTTCACATTTTTACCATAGTCAATGGTAAAAGTCAATGAAAATATTTTTTTCAGAATTATTTCACAGAAAGTGCAGAACAAATCCTATATTAATTAAACATATACATTTTTATATTTTGTATTTTGTATTATATAAATACAATATTGTACTACAATGCTGTGAATGTCTTGTATTTTAGCTTTTTATTATCCTGTCTTTTATATGGCTGGAAGTTAATATCAGAGTGTTTAGACCTTGTTGAGCACCGCATCAGCGTTTTGTTTGATTTGTCACTGTGCCAGTGTTCTGTCAAATAATGCTACCTATCAGATAGTACTTGTCACGGTGCCGGTGGAGTGTTGGCAGAAGAAGGAGAACAAGAGGCAATGCTCCAATGCAAACACTTTAATTTAACTCAGAATAGCAAACAGGCACGGGTACAGGCAGGAATACACTCACGACACGGAAGGGTAACATCAACATCGACCGACAATGACAGACTGAATGAGGAGGAACTAAATACACAGGGGAATCAAACATAATGAGGTGCAAACAGGTGAAACAGGACGCTGAATGGGAGGCTGATGAGGGAGTGAGTTCAGGTGTGCAGACGAGAGGATCATGGGAAGTGTAGTGCTGAAGACAAGACAGACTGGTGTAGACGGAGGACTGTGACAGAACTCCCCCCTCCCGGGAGGCGTGACCTCATGCCGCAGAACAGAGGAAGGAGGGGGGACGATCTGAGGGCTGAGGGGGGACGATCTGAGGGCTGAGGGGGTCGTGGCCAGGGCGGAGCAGGTTGAGAGCGTGGCCAGGGCGGAGCAGGTTGAGGGCGTGGCCAGGGCGGAGCAGGCTGAGGGCGTGGCCAGGGCAGAGCAGGCTGAAGGCGTGGCCAGGGCGGAGCAGGCTGAGGGCGAGACCAGGGCGGAGCAGGCTGAGGGCGAGACCAGGGCGGAGCAGACTGAGGGCGAGACCAGGGCGGAGCAGACTGAGGGCGAGACCAGGACGGAGCAGATGGAGGGAGGACCCCTGGTGGAGCCGATGGAAGCGGGGCTGACAACACCAGGGGGCCGACTGACAGGGGTGGAGGAGATGGGAGAGGAGACCAGGGTGAAGCAGAGGGACACACGACATCGGGTGCTGAAGAGGGACCGAGGGACCATGGTGACACCGTAGGCTCAGGTGACAGAAGTGACGACAGGGGCACAGAGGGATACGGTGAGGCCAGAGCGAGTGAGGGCTGACGGGTGACTGGAGGGAGTGAGGAGTCCGACAGAACCGGGGGGGTGACATGACGGGGCGGAGCCAGAGGAAGGAAGTCCAAAGGTTAAGGGAGGATGATGAGGGAGCGAAGGGAATCTGGAGGGACGAGGGAGCCTGGCCCAGCTGGTGGACTGATGGGCCATGGAGGAGCTGAGGGAGGTAAGAGCCACGGGGGAGCAGATGGGACAGGGGGCCGAGGAAGTGTCCAGATGGAGGAGGTGTGAGGCGAAGGCCGGGGATCCAACGACCAGGCTGGGTCAGGGGAGCTGGCAGACGGAGGGGCTGACGGATGCATGACGGGAGGAGGTGGGAGAGGGAGGCTGGGTGGGATCCTGGTCTCTGGGGCAGGCTGGACGATCTCTGGCGCTGGCTGGACGGTCTCTAGGGCAGGCTGGACGGTCTCTGGTGCTGGCTGGACAGTCTCTGGTGCAGGCTGGACGATCTCTGGCGCTGGCTGGACGGTCTCTAGGGCAGGCTGGACGGTCTCTGGCGCTGGCTGGACGGTCTCTGGGGCAGGCTGGACGGTCTCTGGCGCTGGCTGGACGGTCTCTGGCTGGACGGGGCTGGGCGGAACCAGCGATGAGGAGAGCTCGGGCGTTGGAGTGGGGCTGGTGCCGTCATCGATGGTGAAAGGTGATCCACAGGACACCAGCACCCACTCAACATATGCAGCAAAGCTCCCCTGGGGACCACTCCCGGACAACTGCTCTCTGGTGGCGGTGTTGAGGCCGGCGTACAGGAAGCTGCAGAGGCAGTCGTCCGGGAAGGTTGTGGCGGAAGCGAGGTGGAAGAAATCCGCCAGATGATCCTCCAGAGACCGGTCCGCTTGCTCTAAACAGAGCAATTGGACCCCTACGAAAGGGTCCATTTTTTTTTTCTTTTCCTTTTTTGATGGTCGGTCGATCTGTCACGGTGCCGGTGGAGTGTTGGCAGAAGAAGGAGAACAAGAGGCAATGCTCCAATGCAAACACTTTAATTTAACTCAGAATAGCAAACAGTCACGGGTACAGGCAGGAATACACTCACGACACGGAAGGGTAACATCAACATCGACCGACAATGACAGACTGAATGAGGAGGAACTAAATACACAGGGGAATCAAACATAATGAGGTCCAAACAGGTGAAACAGGACGCTGAATGGGAGGCTGATGAGGGAGTGAGTTCAGGTGTGCAGACGAGAGGATCATGGGAAGTGTAGTGCTGAAGACAAGACAGACTGGTGCAGACGGAGGACTGTGACAGTACTGTTATCAGCATATATATTACTGTCCATTAAAAATAGAAATTACAGTGTAGCCTGTGTACATTGTACAGCTGCAATCAGTCCCTTTAACTTGGTCTGTTATACAAAGTAATGGAGCCACTTTTGTTGTGTTTCTTTCGAAATAAATAATGGACAAATGGAGTCTTTGGATGCCTCAGATGTAAAGTTATTCGCTGTCAAAGTGATGCCTAAATGAATGGGTATCAATGGAATAGGGGATTATCACGCTGATACGTAGTACTTCCGGATTCTGTGATCTTTGTGCACTGCCACTTCCGTTGAATGACCGATCTCGCTGGCAAACTGATGAAGGACTACACTAAGTTTATTTATACAGCATCCCTGGTAAATTAGTCTGATTCACTAAAGTGCCGGCTGCAAACAAACGTGCTACCTTGTTTTATTTTAAAGTTTTAATCCATTTCTTCCTTATACTCAATTCAGTCGGGAATATATGAAAACTTAAGTAGGGTTAGCGTTGTTGGTTAGATTGACAAAGTGGAACAGAGTAGTGACATAAATAGCATTTGTCTCAGGCATTGTTGAACTGCGTCGGAAGTGGACATGCACAAAGTTGACAAATCCCGCCCATGAAACCCGGAAGCGTGATAATCCCCTATACTAACAGCAGGTGATGGTTTGCTACAATGGCAGCCCCCAAGGGAAGCTTCAGTTTCCGCTAGGGATGCACCGATACCAAGCTCATGTACTTGTCGTACTCGTAAAAATACCCCGATACCAAAGGCCGATACCTCACGCGACGTAACTGACAGAACTTTCCAGTGCACACAGAGACACCAGATGCAATGCCAGCCTCAGCAGTGTGGAAATATTTTCAAAATCAATGATGACGACCCACGCATGGCAATCTGCACGATTATTTCTGCATTAATATCGAGAGTAGGGCTGCACGTTTTCAAGTTTTTAACCGTTAATACTCGGTTAACCATAGTGTTCGCGCTGCAACATACAGAGTTAATTTTTAAAACATTTAATAACTGGTTGGACCCCATTTGAAACGAATTAATTTATAGAAATAAAACGCAGGCTACAGAGCAGTTAAAGTAGGCACATTTCCATCACCCTTCAAACTGAAATTGCCAATTGAAAATAGCCTACGCACAGAAACAAGTCCATTTCGCAAAAACTCCGTGATCGCAAATAAATATTTATGATCATCATCATTATTGTAACATTTTATTAGGCTGCATATGTAGAAGACGCCTTTATCCAAAAAAGGAACAAAGCACAAATAAACACTAATTTTGACGCATATCCAGTGTGTGTGCTTAGTGTGGAGCGTGCACTGATGGCTGCGAGACGCCCATGTGAACACTTGCAGTTTCATTGCAGTTCTTTCAGTGGAAACAACTTAAAATACTCTTTCATTTCTGGTCATACAGAAAATAATAATACATTATTGACAAATACATTTATTTGCGTAAACTCACAATAACAAGAAAACGTTGTGCTTTAACAGCAGGCGCGCTTCATGATCTCCGTGAACTGAAGCGAGAACTGAAACAGCCGCATTCGAATTTGTTCGTTTTAAATTGGACATTTAAAGCTTTAGTCTGAGTAGACTAAAGCTTTAAATGTCCAATTTAAAATGAACAAATTCGAATCGAAAGCCAATATCTTCTGACTATGTAATTATGTAGCCTAGCTAATTATGTATTTCTCTCTAAAGGTGGATCCGGGGATGGAGATTTGTTTTTAGCAGAAACTGATTTAGAAAACAATAGTTTATTAACAAACAATTAATGTCTCGTTATTTTATATTATTTTATTATCAGACACATTTATTATATCTTATAAATCATCTATAAATCTCCTTTCTGTAGGCTGTGGTTACGGCTCTACTCATTCATTACTGCGGGGAAAATATCATTTCCATGTTCTTATTTGGCCTCAGAAAAACAGGAAAAACTTTTTTTTTTTTCCATATTCATTTGCCAAATATTTCAAATGTTTAAATGGGCAAAAAAATCAAACAAATATCTGAAAATTCGTCGATATGTATAGCCTATATATAGCCTATATATTTTTGCGCAACATTTGACGTAGTCCTACAGTTCAAATTAACATTTTGGTGTTCAACTTTGCGTTTTACAAAATAACCATTCATTTTTCGTTTTGCAATTAGGTACGGATTAAATAAGGGGAAACAAATGAACACAAAAGTACACTGACCGTTTGGACATAATACGAGGCAGAGTTCTTTTTTTTTTAAATCATAAAAGATTAAGGAATAGCCTACTACAGTAGACAAAACCTCAAAGAAATGCCAAAATCAAGACCTCGGAGCAGAAATGAGGGAGAAACACACAGAAACTCTGTCTTTGCCTGCCATTAATGCTTGGATGACACCACGTCTCCTCACATAAATAATAATAGGCTAATGTCTAGTGCGGTGGTTGTGATAGACCGTTGCCATTATTTTTGGAATGACTTATCGCAAAAGAAAAAAATGCTTTAGTCGCATAACATCTTTAATAGAAACGCTGTCATTTCACAATATTTTTTTTATCGACATTCAGAAAAAAAACGCAAAAGTTTTGTGCAAATGTATTGACGCCACAATTTTAAACGGTTAATCGGTTAACCGGTTTTAACCATGGACACCCCTAATCGAGAGGAGGTACAAAAGCCAGTACATATAATACAAGTAACTTGATAAAACATCTGAAATTTAAACACAAAAGTGAGCACGGTGAATTTGCCACTAGCAGTACTTTGCAACAAACTTTGCAGCAAACCTTTTCAAGGCAAGAGAAAATGTCAAAAGATACCCCAAGAGCAATAAAAATAACAGAAATGCTTACCCAATTCATTGTTCTTGACAATAAACCACTCTCAATTTATTGGTTAAAGCTTGTTGTTAAAAAAAATAAAGATGCTTATATGTTCATTAGTCTCATTGTGTTGTTCTAAGAAAATCACCCCCCCCCCCAGGTATCGGCGAGTACCAGGAAAAAAATATCGGTACTCGTACTCGATCCTTAAAAAGTGGTATCGGTGCATCCCTAGTATTGGAGAGAGTGGTACACATTAGGTTAAGTCTATATCTGAATAAACTTCATATTCTTGTAAGATCGCAGTATGGTTTTAGGAAAGAGAATTCTACTGTAAAGACTCTGGTCGGGTCTGATAAAGGGGGAATTTGCATATCATAATTAATAATTGATCATTAATAATTATTCATACAGATTTGGATCAGACCGGTCTTACATATTAATTTATTAATTTTACCCATATGCATACCTGTGCATCCCCGCAATTAACCACAAATTAATTGTTATTAATTGCAAGGACCACGTTTTACAAGACAGGCAAAATCAATTAGCTCAATCAAGTTATAGAGCTTGTGAAGACAAATTCTGTGTCCACAAGAATTTGCCTCCCCTGCTCCATAAACAAATACCCTTTCAGGTATTTTTAGTTACAGCTAGCAGCATTTTAAATCGGCATTTCATTGACTTGTATCATGAGCGAGACAGTGATTCAGTCAGACATGTGCATAAGTGTATTTAATAAAGCCACTACTTAAGCATTTACTACGTTACAATGATACAGGTATTTACAAACATTAAAAACACAAACTAAGACGACGCAGAGCGTTTAGACAATGGATACGCGTTAAGTTAAGTGAGTTGGAGAGAGAGAGAGAGTGAGATAGAGTGAGTTGTAGAGAAAGTGAGAGAGAGTGAAATACGTTCACCAAAACAGTCAGTTAACCTTTCTGAACACCACGAAAACACTTTCTTAATGATCACCACGAAAACACTTTCTTAATTTCTTAAACACTTTCTTAATTGGTAGTCCATTTGAGGAAAAGACGAAACTTTTAGACGAACAAAAGGAAAGATCCATGGTTGGATCAGAGTCCCGTGAGGTTTACATGCTGAAGGAGCGCTGGAAAGTTCAGAAGAGAGTGGGCGGAATTGGCGAAATCCACCCCCTTCTTGTTGGCTTGAGCCAATCAGGGAGATGGACTTTGCTCGCGGGAACTCTTGGTTTATTGTCCTTTGTTCCTCAGCGCGCGCTCCTCGTGGAAGGGGGTGTGTTCAATGAGGGTTTTATAGTAAACAATTTGATCTTCATTGGCAGTAAAACAAATCAAAAATACACTTTACTTTACATCTCTATGCATATTCGAGTGTTTCATTCAATAAACATTCTAGAGATATAAAGGAACATTATGTTATATCAAAGGAATATACACTTATGTTTACAATGCATGAAGAGGGTATTTCCAATTTCTATTTACGCTGTGACCAAACAAAGTTATTTCACTGTGACATGGGGAAGACACATATACATAAAAACCATTGAAAACATTTTGTTGAATGTCTTAAACACCAAAAGTCCTTCTCTTTGTTTAGAGACATTCCACACATTCAGATGTGTGGGGGAAGGGAAGGGCTGCCCCTGGGGGGTTTGGGGGGGGGGGGGGGGGTGTGCTCGTGTGTGTTGCCTAGCCAGAAGTCCTTACATCATCCCCCTCTTCGTCAGATGAAGTCCTTGCGTGGACTTCATCGGACGACACCCATCGCAAAGGACGGATGGCAGGTGAATCGTGAAGGTCAGGTAGCAGGTTGATTACTGTAGGGGTACCCAGCGCAGAATCAGCTGCAGTCCAGGATTGCAGTCAACAGGTGTGCAGTTGAGACACAGCTGGGAGGGCTATGTCGCTGGGGATAAGTCGGTTCGGCTGGGACATCCCCCCCCCCCCCCCTTTCACCGTTCATAATTCCAGTTCTGGAATCAGGGTGAGATCGTGGGTTTCGTAAAGGATGGGACTTGACTCAGGCTCGGTCGCAGCAGGGTAGCTCGGATCTTGGAGCAAAGGCTGCTTGATGGTGAATTTTAGCAAAGTCATTCTGGCAGACAGTGAACAGTTGTCTCGCTGGAACTCACTTGTCTGGTTCAGTAGAATGCTGTGAGCGTTGCGGATTTATCACAGTTCCTATCAATTTCTTGATGGTCTGTGAGGAGCAGGGGTGGTAAAAGTACTCAAAAGTTATACTCGAGTAAAAGTATATGAAGAGTTCAGATGCAAAAGCCTCTAAATGCCATTTGAAATTTTCATCTTTCATGATGATGTTTATCAAACTTGTATATTTAAGTTCAGTAATTTCACTTAAATAACAATTAATAGGTAATTATCATTGCCATTTAAGTGAAATTACTCAACTTAAATATACAAGTTTGATAAAAATCATCATTAAAGAAGAAAATTTCAAATGGCATTTAGAGGCTTTTGCATCTGAACTCTTCATATATACCTAAATAAAATATTACTCCAGTAAAAGTAGAAAGTCCTCCATTCAAACAGCACTTAAGTAAAAGTACAAAAGTATCCGATTTAAAAAGTACTTAAGTAGCGAAAGTAAAAAGTAAATATTCAAATTAACTGTAAATATAAATAATTAAGCAGATCAATTGTTTTGGCGGTGACATAGCTTTAGAATGGAATATAATGTTCAATTAGGGATTTAGGACCGTCAGAGTAGGGTAACTGTAGTGGGTTGATTAGTGTGGGGTAGATTAAGTGAATAACTGTACTGGAGTAGTTAATACGTTTAAGAGTTGGGTTAGGATGGGGCAATTTAGTGAGTATGTAGTAGTTACAATAAATCGGACAGTTGTAGAGAGGCTACAATTAAGTTAGTGCGGTGTGTCTATCTTAAATAGTGTAGGAGTAGTGGCATTGGAAAACAATCCCAATAAACAAAAATACAGTACTCACATTGGAATTTTTAATGATGTGCAGACATCTCGGATGGCTCCCTCTCCCTGTTCTTTGACGATCCTCACTAATCTCTCCACTGCAAGGAACATCGAGTTCCATCTGGTTGCATTGGGCCTTATTAGCTGAAGTTTGCATGCATCTTGGATGGTTTCTGTAGCTAAAGCGGATCGTGCACTCTTGTTCCATAGTTTTTGTAGGCCTCATTAGAGTTTGCCATTAAAGCATCTACTGTTGAAACCAAATTGAGAAGATGGCATGCGCAACGCTGATGCTTGGGTAAATGATACTCAAAGCCATCGCCTATATCAAGCACACTTGCCACTTCTTGGTAGTTAACAACTTCTTCCTCTTCTTGAATCTCCTCCTCATCATCATCTCCATCGCCCGAGTTGCTTAACTCTTCAGTGTACGTTGCATTGTTGTTTTCATCTTGGTCACCATAAACTCGGAATGCTTTTAGAAAATTCGACCCATTGTCAGTCGTTGTTCTAACGATCTTATCACGGATCTGGTACTCTGCATGGATGTCGTTTAATGCAGCCGCTAAAACTTCAAAAGTGTGGGAGCATTTTAACTGCCTACATGCTAGGGCTACTGAGTGCCTGTCTAAACTGTCAGGATCAAGCCAGTGAGCTGTTATGCCAATAAAGCTGCGCCTTCTGGTGGTCCTGCAGTCTGTGGTGGTTGCAATGTATTCCACCTCACTCATTGCCGCAATCAATTTCTTCTTCATAGATTTTGTAGCTTCAGCTATACTTGATCGTAGAGTGGGGCGTGACATGATGGTGGCATTGGGTTGGAGGTCCTGGATCAGGTCTTTGAATGCTTGTAGGTCCACCACACTGAATGGTTGAAGGCCTTCAACAACAAACTTCATCACTGCTTTGTTTATGTTCACTTGTGAAACTCGTTTGCTGGTGGACATATCCAACTTGAGCTGCTTGCTGGTACCGGCAGGAGGATTTTTAGGACACTTTCTCTTCTGTGAGCTGTTATGACTCTGAGTCAATTTAGAGTAACTCTCTAACTGATGGGGATGCTTTCTCTGCAACAAAGATACAATTAATTAATAAGCGTGCATTTCCCTAAGAATAAAACTGTTAAAAACAACCATATTAGACTACATGTGGCTTGCCAGCTTTATTGAAACATGGTCCAAGTTATCAATGCTGTGATAGCCAAGTTAGCTAACACTGTGTTTCCCAAAAGCCTCACAGTGTGTGATGTAAGAGCTGCCCAGCGCAGGAAAAATTCATATTTGTGTAAAAAAAATAAAATAATAAATAATAATGGCTGAAATATTTTAGGCTTAATATGTCTTTAAATCACGTTTTCATGTCATTATTTCTGCTAAAAAATGCAGGTAACACTTTATAATAACTACAAGCTAATAATCATTGGTTAAGCATGAGTAAACAGTTAATTCATCATTCATAAACCATAAATAGACATTAATAAGCAGTTTGTAAATACAGCTATAAATGCTTTCTTCTTGATTTAAAAGCAAATCTATAATTTGTATAATAATCGTATTTTCATCCTTTATTAATGATCAGTGTATCGTTTCTAAATGAAGAATTGCATTTTTTATAAACGTGTTATTTAAGAGTATTCAGTGGTTCATAAGATTACTTAGAACGTGTAAGTGATTAATAAACTATTTAAATGTACATCCATCTTATTATTCAGACATATAGTGATGGTTACTTGGTATGTTAAATGCTTTATTAACATGTATTTATGCTGCAATTCAGGGTTAATTCGGGTAGTTATAAAGCATTTAGTAGTGGTCAGTTCACTATGTTTGCGAGCTCATTTAAAGTGAGGACTATTCATGCCTTTAAGCATTTATACAGGAGATTTAAAGGCTATTAAATATTTCTATGCTCCGTATCACTGTGTTGTGTTTGTTACATTTTACTGTTGGCATGGATAGTCCTCACTTCAGATGAGCTCGCAAAATAGTTAACTGACCACTGAACAGGCAGTGACCACAACTAAATGCTTTATAACTACCTGTATTTACTACATTTACTTACACTTTCTAAGTGATCTATTTAATGTCATGGTGGTGTGCAGAGAGATGTTTTCATAGTTACATAGTGTGGCGCGAAAGAAAAAAATTTGGGAAACACGGAGCAAACGCGGCAAACCTGCTTTCCCAAGTCTACCCCCCACCCCCATGACCACTTGACTAGCGTTATTAGCTGTTTACAAGGCACGTTTCAATATGAAATCACTTGGCTAACATTATAGAAACAAAATTAACGTCAACTCACCTCAATATGTTTTTTCAGATTCGAGGGTGAATTTTTGAAAGCTGAAATTTGATTCACCCGTGGCAGGCAAAGAAGACATTTCAGCCGATACGAATCTCCCTTTAATTCTGTAAATTCAAACATATCCTTAAGATATGGCCATGGGTGATGATCCCTGTCGGGAATCTCAGAATCATCATTTCTGATGAGAGCTGCAACTGTTTCTTTGGTTGTCATCTTCCACAGAACTGGCGATGGGGAACTGAACTGACTGCTGTGAGCATACTATGCTGGCAAAGAACGCGGGCGCGTCGCGCGTGCATACTTAATTTTTTTTTTTTTTCAAAAGAAAACCACGTTTTTCATTGGTTTGAAAAGCCAAGTGTAGTAAATACTCGGAGCGGGCATGGGGAAATGTATCGGAGTAAAAAGTACATTTTGTCTTTAATATTGTAGTGGAGTAAGAGTGAAAGTAGATGCAAATAAAACATACTCAAGCAAAGTACAGATCCCCGAAAAAAATACTTAAGTAAAGTAACGAAGTATTTTTACTTCGTTACTTACCACCACTGGTGAGGAGGCACTCTGTGTTGTGAGTTACCTTTTGGCTGTGGGATTTCAGTTTGTTTTGTTGCTGGACAGGCCGGTGTTTGACTGCGTACTGACAGCAGCGGCGTGGGAGTCCATTTAGCTCTGCTTGCGTGGCAGTCGACCATATGCTGCCTGATGTCGGACCCGGCGGTGAGACGGTCGACAGTAGCTGTCCTCTGGTTGGCTGGAGGCACAGGAAGACGACCACAGCAGCATCCTGTAACAGAGACAGGGGAGAGAGTGAAAGGGAGGAAAGAATTCAGCGGCTGTCGGCTGGGACAGTCTGATGCGATTGAGGATGCCGAGATGTCCTGGTGCTGCGGTGTGCAGCCCACATGGTGCGTGACAGGGCATACACTGGCATATCCCCCTTTTTGCACCGTGGCAGCACAAGCCGTGGCGAAGTGATGTCACGAGGTGCATAAAACTGAGGTGTAGGGCCGTTGAGCAGCATGTGCTTGGTGAGCTGCCTGGTGTTGTGTTCGACGGCAGGCTTGGGAGGTCGGAGGGGTAGAGAGGTGGTAGTCTCAGAGTTCATTTGGTTAATCAAAGTCTGTGGTAAGCTGAAAGGTGCAGGGTAGCAAGTTCACATCTCCATTTGGTACTGAGGCTGTGCCTTTATGGCTGGCTGAGGGAGTTCTTGTGACCTCTGTGACCTGCCAGTTAGGTTCTCTTGACCTGTATGACTGGAGGGGGAGGGGTTCTTGAACTTGAGCTCAGGCATTCAGTTGTTTAAAGTCTATTAAAGGCTCAAAGCGATCTCACAGATCTTGGGCAATCAGAAGTGGGTACGAGATCGTTCGCGAAGTTTAGTCATACCGCGATTTGGATTTATTTTTAACCAAAGCAGAATAGATATCGGTACAGATTACAAGCTGCTGAGGTGATACCTTCGTTACACAGACTTACGCTTTAATGCTGAAGTTCTTGATATCAGTTGGGAATCTAAGGCTGTTTTTTTTTTTTTTTTTTTAAGTAGAGATGTCAATTTCAGCTATTTGTTTTGTCTGCATTTAGACAAGCCAGCGATCAAAATGCGTGTTGCACGTTGCGTTTTAGTTGGATCGCGATGATCGAGTGCACGCCTGTAGGTTAACAGTAGTTTAAAACTCGGGTGATTTTACTACACTCTGTCGTCAGGGTAACGTACTGTATGCCCTGTTTGGAGTTGGTGTTTTCTGTAACTCTTTACTGTCACGAAACCTAATCTTTAACGGTGCTGATTTAAACAACATCTAGAGACTGTTTGTTTCAAAAGAGTCGTGCATAGTCCGTCAGCCGTTGAGGCTTACATGTCTATCTAAGATTCCTTTAACTTAGTAAAATTCTAATTCTACAAACGCAGAGCCTTGCACGGTGTTCGTGCTGTGTGTCTTCTGGTTCTGCAGTTTAGAATAAATTGGGGTTTGAGGAATTTTTTACTGGGGCCTTCACGCCTTGTTGAGTGTGCATGGTGTGGGGCCGAGAGAACTATGGTGACTGACGGGTTTTTGGAGGGAAAGTTTCTTGAAACTGGCGTCCTCCTCAGTTACAGGTTCGTTGTAAGTTCCACAGAAAACTCGTTCGGAGCCGGTGGTGATAGCACAGGCCCTCCTGGGTCTGTCCTGCTGGGTGTCGGTGTCATGTGTCCACCAGTTGGAGACAGCAGGTGAAAAGTCAATGTCTTGTAGATTGTCAGAGATGTTGTGGAAGGCGGGCTTTTCCATTCAGCTTTTCAGCTCTTGTATTTTGGCTGAAATGTGCAGACTGGTCAGGGGAAGCTTGTGGAAGGTGTCCTCCCCTTTCCAGTCATGCTGCAGTCTATCAGAGTGTTGCAACTCTGTGGGTCAAGTTCGTGTTCAAGATCTTGTCTCTGCTGAACGAGCTTGTGGGTGGTCGCACGGGCCTCTTGCGCAGGCCGTGGCTTTTGAGTCTCTTTCAGTTCAGTCTCTGCTCTTTGCAAGAGACTTCACTTTGTCGGAGTTTCTCGTTGAATTCTTCTTAGTTCTTTTCTCTGACTATTCTTCTTCAGTCTGTGTAGAAAATTAGACAGGGCAGTTTGAAGTCTTTCCACTTCCTTCGGTAGCTCGGGGTCGTTGTCATCCTCGGCGTTGCAACCTTGTGCTCCGGGGCAATGCAGCTCCTTTCGCGGAGGCGTGCGTGTGCGTTGAGCTTTTACCATTTATTTACCATTTGAGCTGGTAAGCGAGGTTGTGACGTGTCCGGCCCAGTCTTTGTCAGCTGCTCTTGGCTCGGGGTTCTGAGTCGCTGGTGGCTTTGGGCAGGGATGGAGATGTCATGAATCTCAGCCATGTCTCCAGGTTGTCCCAGCGGGTTGTGGGACTGTAGGACTGGAACATACTGGCTTCACTGTGGGCGAGAGGAACACAACACACACAGAGAGACCAATGCAAGTTCGACTACGTTTAACGAGCTATAATACAGGCTAAGCCGTGTATGAGAATTTTGGTTAACTGATGCAGACAGTTAAACCGTTTGGTGGGACAATTTGGGTAGGTCATCATGGGTCTGAATGAAGATTTTTGACAGGGCGCTAGCTTAGGGGTCACCTGTTGGTGCTAACGACTTGGTGGTCAAACTATTCTTCATCTTTCCTTGGTGTGTTAGAGAGGTTCTTTCTCTCTGTGAACTGAAAGGAACAGAGCACAACAAAACAGAGCAATGGCAAGCTAGCAAAGTTTGAAGTAACATGCAACCATCAAAGATGGGAAGGTCTGTAATCAAATGGCATTAATAGTACACCAGCAGTGTTAGAAAGGGGAAGAAGAGAATGCCTAAGCCTGTCTGGAGCCGGTTTGTGGCTCGGAGAGGAGGAAGCCAACCACTTCAAATTACCAGGGGAATCTCTAGATTCTGTGGCAAATAGTAAGTGGATGGGTTTTAATACCTTTTCTAGTTTGCCTGGGGTGAAATGAGGTCATTCTGGCTGGAGTCAGCATCGTGGTTGGTCCTTCTGTCGCCCCACACATGACAGCAGTGTCCCGGGCCTTTCGATGCATCTGTACCGAGGTGCGCCCTCTCAAGCAACTTGACCTTAAACACAACCGGCGGTGCCAGATTGGTGATATCGTGTTGCGGGCCGCACCAACAGAAAGATACAGGAAAGTCCGAGACCCGCGCTCAGTCAGCGATGGTGACGCAGATCAGACAAACCAGCTCGCTGGACCCAAGGCAGAGATGACTGTCAAAATCACCACAGCACGAGAGAGATTTCTACTTGCAAACACAAAACAGGATGAAGAACAAGTGTACTTCAATGTGAATTAAAGCTCCTTTATCTAAATCAAATTGAGTGTCTATTTTTGTAGAAAAATCAAAGGCAACGGCTTTACTAAAAATTATTGTATAAACAAAAAGGAAATAATGACAATGTTAATTATCAGAATAACCTAGCCTCCATTCAGGAAAGGGATAGAGTGCAGCAATGAAGAACACAGGAGGAAGCTGTAGTGGCGGGTTTTGGCCACTAAGGGTTTTGGGCCCTTTCCTGCTAGTGTTCCACCGGGCTGACAGAGAGCTTGATTTAAATTGCATTCAAACTGATTTAAACACAATTCAAATTGAGCAAATGCATAGGGGTTAAGTAACCATTAGATTAGTAAGGATACAATTGTACCGAGACGAAATCAAAATTATTAAAAATAATTTGAGGAGGAAATATAGAAATAAAGCCATAAACAATTCCCAACGGGAAATGAGAGAATTAATTCAAATTAACTTCGAAATTTGTCTGTTTCAAACCAAATTTGAATAAGTGTAGGGAATTAAAGGTTGGTGTCATATTTGATAATAATCACGATTACGGTGAGGGATCAGTGATAACCAGAATACAACCAACAGAAAGAGCCATGCAAAACAGAGTGATGTTAGTTGATGACTTAGAAAGGGGGCGGCCACAAGGGGGCGCTCTCCTACTAAGTGGTCATCAGAAGTTGCCAAGACTTAATTTTGAATTTTAAATTCAAATGTGGTTTGAACCAAATTCAAAACAAGTGCACACAGTCAAGGTAAGGAAAATCATGTTATTACAACAAGGCTGTAAATTGCACATGCACTGAAAATTAGAGAAACTAGTTCAAAATTTTAGTAAGAAAACAGGAATTTTCTAACAGAGAATTTTGAGGAAAAGATGACCTAGCTGTTAGTGTCCACACGATGGCGCCACTGCGCTCACACGGGGTAAAGCCAGGATAATGGTGGCAATTTGATACCGCAAAGCACTCAAAGGCGCACCATAGTGTTTGGCAGTAGTATTACAACCAACCTGCTGCCCCTGTGATTTTCTCAGAGGGAGTGGAGCGTTACCTCCTCCCTGCTGTATAATCACAAATGTTACGGAATTTTCAAATCTCGACGGATTTCTTTCCGGTACTATATTTTACAAGCACGTTTGGCAGGATTTTTTTTTTCGCTGCGTTGTGCAAAAGAAAACAGGAATTACTCGTCTGTTTCAAAACTCTAAATAACGTTTATCACAACTAGCATTAATGATAAGAATGTTTTCAGTTTTGGACTTTTTGGTGCTATATTTATTTAAAACACGTTAGCAGGCTTTCTTCGCTGCATTGTGCAAAGGAAAACAGGAATTACTCGTCTGTTTCAAAACTCCAAATAACATTTATCACAACTAGCATTAATGATAAGAATGTTTTCAGTTTGGACTTTTTGGTGCTATATTTATTTAAAACACGTTAGCAGGTTTTCTTCGCTGCATTGTGCAAAGGAAAACGAATCGGTTACCAAACGTAACCTCGGTTCTCTCTAGATGAGGGAACGAGTATTGCGTAAGCTAGCTTACGCTACGGGAAAGATTCATCTTTGCTGAGAAGTTGAAGCCAAAAAATTATTCCATAATTTGTAATCATTGTCAACGCAGTCTCTTCTGAGGCAGACCATGAGCGGGCTAGCTAGCGGCTCATTGGTTTGCTCAGAGAGAATGCACGAACCTATGGGAGAGCGGCGCTGAGTCCGCGGCCAATGAGCGGACGGCGCTCGCTCACTGCGTCACAGCCCGCCAAAAGGGGCGTGGCTACAGTGTATAAAGGTCGCTCTCCCAGCTCGTTCGTTGATTCTGTAGCATGAAGCGAAACGCTAGTGGCGCAAGCACGGCCGGGAACGCAATACTCGTTCCCTCATCTAGAGAGAACCGAGGTTACGTTAGGTAACTGATTCGTTCTCTTACGAGAGGTTCTCTCGTATTGCGTAAGCTAGCTTACGCTACGGGAACACCTGGTCAACGCCGTGCGCGCTAAGTAACCACTAAGCATCCCAGGGGGAAAACACCGGGGGAATCTATAAGTGGATGAAGATAATACGGCGGCCAGCATAGCGGCCGTTATCATCTAGTGCAAAAACGCCCAAAGGCGGCCGGCGAAGCGGGCCGTGATGTGTAGGCTAATGCATAAGCACATAGGGGAACACAAGGGGTGAGCCGGTTGTGATGGAACTCCCGATAGTGCGGCTTCTATAGGAGGGCTGTGAGTACTAGACCGCCAGAATTTTAGCCTGTAAGGCTGGAACTTCCAAGTTATAAAATCTGACAAAAGTGGAGGGGGAGGCCCATCCCGCAGCCACACAAATGTCGTGAATGGAAATCCCGCAGGACCATGCCCACGATGAGGCCATGCCTCTGGTGGAATGAGCCCTGATGCCCAGAGGGCAAGGCAGGTCTTTAGCGGCATAAGCAGAGGCAATCGCGTCTACTATCCACCTGGATAGGGTCTGTTTCGAGGCGGCTAGTCCCTTGGTGTGGCCACCGAACGACACAAACAGCTGCTCCGAGCGTCTGAACGCGGCAACGCGTGTAGTGTACACTCTGATAGCCCGAACCGGGCAGAGGCTGTCAGCGTCACGTTCGCTATCGGATGCAGGCAGCGCCGATAGAGAGATCACTTGCGCCCTGAAAGGGGTACCAATCGCTTTTGGAACATAACCGTGTCTAGGCTTTAGAATGACTATGGAGTCATTCGGTCCAAACTCTAGGCACGCGGCGCTCGAAGACAGCGCGTGAATGTCCCCCACACGTTTTACTGAGGCGAGAGCCGTCAGAAGAACGTTTTTTAACGAGAGGTATTTTAGCTCCACGGACTCAAGTGGTTCAAACGGTGGGGCTTTTAGAGCTTCTAGAACTATAGAAAGATCCCAGACCGGCACCGTAGGGGGGCGAGGGGGGTTCATCCTTCTGGCTCCCCTGAGGAAGCGGATGATTAGCTCGTCTTTGCCCAGAGACTGGGCGCGCCGGGGTTCAACGAACGCCGCGACGGCTGCCACGTAGACCTTAAGAGTGGATGGGGACCTGCCCTTATCCAGCATCTCCTGAAGGAACACTAGCAAAGACGAAACCTCGCACGTCCGTGGGTCCAAATTTTTGTCGGTGCACCATTTGGAGAACACAGACCATTTTGCAGCATAGAGCTTTCTGGTAGAATCCGCTCTGGCGTGTTTGATCGTGTTCAAAACCCCTTCTGGCAATTCGACGTGTAGTCGTTGGTCACCCATGCATGAAGCGCCCAGCGCTGTGGATGGGGATGCCAGATCGAGCCGCGGGCTTGAGTGAGGAGATCTGCTCTGATTGGAATGGGCCACGGGGCTGTCTGTGACAGCCGCGTTAGCTCCGGGAACCAAATCTGATTCTCTCAGCGCGGGGCTATGAGGAGCACCGAGTGGCGTGAGTCCCTGATTCTCTGAATGACCTGCGGTAGCAGAGAAATCGGGGGAAAAGCATAGAGCGGGCGGCGGGTCCAATCCTGGGCTAGCGCGTCCTCGCTCTTTGAAAAGAATATTGGGCAGTGAGCGTTCTCTTCTGACGCGAAAAGATCTATCTCCGCTCTGCCGAATAGGCGCCACAGCGTTTGGACTGTTTGAGAGTGCAGGGACCATTCTCCGGGGGAGACCAGGTTCCTGGACAGCCTGTCTGGACCGTCATTCAGATGGCCCGGTACGTGCGTCGCTCTGAGCGAGAGCAGGTGACTCTGGGACCACAATAGGATGCGGCGTGTCAGATGAAAGAGATTCTTGGATCTGACGCCGCCCTGACGGTTGATGTATGATACCACGGCCATATTGTCGGAGCGAATCAGGACGTGGTGACCGTATATGCGCGGGAGGAAACACAGCAGCGCGTTCTTGACCGCGATCATTTCCAGACAGTTTATGTGTAGGGAACTCTCGTGGCTCGACCACTGGCCGGCGGCCGGTGAGCCCTCGCAAACCGCTCCCCAACCCGAGTTGGATGCGTCTGTCGAGATAACTTTCCGGCGAGAAAAAGTTCCCATGGTAACGCCCCTCTGAAACCACTCGATTACTGACCATGGCTGCAGTGCAGTGATACATGTCTGAGTAATCTTGATCATCTGGCGGCCTGTCGTCCACTCGTGGTGGGATACGCGGCTCTTTAACCAGAGTTGAAGGGGGCGCATGTGCAGAAGACCCAGCTGTAGCACAGCGGAGGCTGAAGCCATATGACCCAGCATCCTCTGAAGCGATTTCAGGGATGTATGGGTACCCATCTGAAACGAGGCGGCTAGGCGCTGAACACGGCGCGCGCGCTGTGTGGATAAGCGAGCCGTCATAGTGATAGAGTTCAAATCTATTCCAAGGAACGAAATAGTTTGACTGGGCTGGAGAGAGCTCTTTGTCCAGTTGACAGAGAGTCCCAGCGCTTCCAGATGGTTGAGGAGAACTGTGCGGTGCGACAGCAGCTCCGTCTGGGAATCTGCTAGAATCAGCCAGTCGTCCAGATAATTCAGTATGCGCAGCCCCTGACTTCGCATGGGGGCGAGCGCTGTATCCATGCACTTCATGAACGTACGGGGTGCTAAGGATAGGCCGAACGGGAGAACGGCATACTGGTAAACTTGGCCCTCGAAGGCGAAACGTAGGAATGGCCTGTGATGAGGGTTTATCTGGATCTGAAAATAGGCGTGTTTCAGGTCTAGAGAGATGAACCAGTCCCCCTGGCGGACGTGCGCGAGGAGTTTCCTGACTGTGAGCATTTTGAACGGTCTCTTCATGAGCACTTTGTTCAAAGCCCTGAGATCTAAGATCGGCCTGAGGCCGCCGTCTTTCTTGGGAACCAGAAAATAACGGCCGTAAAACCCCGACTCGGTCATGGCTGGCGGGACTCTCTCTATAGCGCCCTTCTGCAGTAGCTTGGCTATTTCTAAGCGAAGCGTGTTCATAGCAGCCGGGCTGACAGTGGATTCGAGCCGCACGCGCGAGCGTGGCGGGCGGCGACGAAACTGTAATCGATAACCATTCTTTATTATGCTTAACACCCACGGGGAGATGCCGGGGATGGCTTCCCACGCTTCGTAGCATGCGGCTAGCGGTTGAATGGCGATTTCGCCCTGATTGCTGCACATAGCGGGCTGGACACTGTGTGTGGGCGCGCTTAGAGTGTGTGTGGCAACGGGACTTACACTCAGAGAGGAGTTTATGGGCCGTGTGACAGAGCGGGCAGAGGGGGGACACGCGCACGGGCTCGTGGGCGTGCTTATGTTCTCTGCTACTGGAGCGGATAGTGCACGCTCCGTGAGAATGGGCTCTGTGAGAGACCCTGGGCATAAAGTGCTTGTGTGTGTACGTGAGCACATGTTTGTGGGCACATTTTTTACACTTGAGGCTTTTATGCTCTTTTTGTGAACTCTCTGGGTAGCCGTGAAAACGGCTTTTAGTCGCTCGCAAGTGGGCAGGGGAACCGGCTTGTTTGTGGCGGTAAACACTACTGCAGTCAGCGGTGAGACGGGGACTAAGCCGAGAAAGCCGTCTTTTTCTCAGCTGTGCTAGGCAGACTTCTGTTGATCGGGCTTCAGCGCGATCTTGGGTCGAGGCCCCCGGGGAGGAGGCTGTCTGCGGCGGCTGTCTGAGCGAGAGCGAGGGCGGCCGCCCTGTCTACGCTGGGGCTGCTGAGCTTGCTGAGGCGGGCGCTGCTGTAGGGTTCTGGCAGGCGGCTCGTGAGAGCGGCCCGTCGAAGAGCTCGAGCGGCGGGGCAGGAACAAGTTCATGGCCTGAGTCGCTTTTTGTACCTCGGAGAAGCGGTCAACGATGCCCGTGACGGCAGATCCGAAGAGCCCGGTAGGAGAAATAGGCGCGTTGAGGAACACGGCGCGTTCTGACTCTCCCATGTCGGTAAGCGTGAGCCATAAGTGTCTCTCGGCGACACAGAGGGCGGCCATGCATCTCCCCAAAGCTTGTGCGGCGGCTTTAGTGGCGCGAAGGGAAAGATCCGTAGCGCTTCTCAGATCCGAAAGGACGGGCGGTTGCCTCCCGCTGCTCGCCATTTCGCACAAGATGTCGCTCTGGAGCACCTGGAGGACAGACATCGAATGCAGCGCTGAAGCGGCCTGACCGGCGGCGGAATAGGCGCGGGCATGGAAGTTAGAGGTCGCTCTGCACGCTTTAGAGGGAAGCGTATGAGAAGACCGCCATCTAGCAGAGGGCGGGCAGAGATGAGCGGCGGCCGAGTCCTCGACGGGCGGCATGGCAGTATAACCCTTCTCGGCGGCTCCGTCCACTGAGCGCAGCGAAGCGGACACATCAGAGCGATTACGAGCCGAAAGAGGAGCATTCCAGGATTTCGTGAGCTCGCTGTGAAGCTCAGGCAGGAATGGTGCAGCCCGGCTGCAGGCGGGGGCCGGGCGCCGGTGCAGGAACTTCCCATCCATGCGGTTCGGTGGTTGCTCAGGGGGAGGAGACCACTCGAGACCCAGGCGGCTAACGGCCTGTGAAAGGAGGCGCGTTAGTTCCTCTTCAATGCCGCCGCGGGTCCCCGCAGACTCTCTCGTCGATGAGCCGATCGACGACCAATCCTCGCTGTCCGAAGCGTGCAGCGAACAGGAGTCCTTCTCATGTCATCGGAGGCGACAGAGCGGCCACTCGGCGGCAACTGTAAGTCCGGCAGGGGCGGAGAGGGAGAGCGGTCGGTGGGCGGCGGCGGCGGCCCACATAGATCCGCAGGGGGCTCCGGCGGCCTCTGGGAGCGGCGTTTCTTCTTCCGCGGCGAAGTGAGAGGCGGCGCTGGAGCGGTTTTGACCGCCTGTAGTCGAGCCCGCAGGGTTGACAGCGGCAGGTCCTCGCAGTGGTCGCATCCTCCGTTGGCGAGGGCGAGCTCTGCGTGTTCCACTCCGAGACAGAGAGCGCAGATGGGGTGGCGGTCTCCTTCATCGAGTGGAGAGCGGCATGAGCTGCAGGAAATACGAGGCATCTTTAAAAAGACGCTCGGCTCTTTTAGGAATATGGAATAGTAAAGGATACGCGTCGGATGGCGCTAGCTTGCTGGGCGGCTGAAGGTGGCAGACGGCCGGCTTCCTCAGACTCCGGAGCTCGCTAGAAGGTGCCTTCTCGACGACGGTGGCTTCTTCCCAGGACAGCGGATGCGTGTAGCTCGCTGAATGAAAAAGAATCGACGAATGAGCTGGGAGAGCGACCTTTATACACTGTAGCCACGCCCCTTTTGGCGGGCTGTGACGCAGTGAGCGAGCGCCGTCCGCTCATTGGCCGCGGACTCAGCGCCGCTCTCCCATAGGTTCGTGCATTCTCTCTGAGCGAACCAATGAGCCGCTAGCTAGCCCGCTCATGGTCTGCCTCAGAAGAGACTGCGTTGACAATGATTACAAATTATGGAATAATTTTTTGGCTTCAACTTCTCAGCAAAGATGAATCTTGCCCGTAGCGTAAGCTAGCTTACGCAATACGAGAGAACCTCTCGTAAGAGAACAGGAATTACTCATCTGTTTCCTGCTCCAACAGGCATATATCACATAGCACTTATGATAATATGCTGTCCGGTTTTATACATTGAGTAGCTAAGTCAATGTTTTTTCAACCAGGAGCTAATCGTTACTCTAACGATTATAATATAAGGCCTTTTAAGAATAGTGAAAGAGCATTGTTTCGTTATATCTTGTCTTCGTTCGGACAATGGAGTTAAAATTATTAAAAGTGTCGTTTATGCGAAGAGGTTTCTCTTCCATCTGTGCCAGAACAAATTTAATACCATGGAAACTGCAGTTTACTTTGAGCAATTAACACTGACTAAAATGTTTGAACATTTAGCAGCTTGTTAAATGTGCTTGACTGAGGCGGCTTTCGTGCCCAGATCAGTCATATCGTGAATTCGCAAAGCGTTCACTCCGATGCGCGCGTGTAATATTAAATATTACATAAACAGTATTAAATAACAATATACACATTAGACTGAAACTGGATGCTCATAAACAAGTTTGAAGTGCTCCGCATTCACTCCACCATAATTGTAAAGACTCTGGTCGGGTCTGATAAAGGGGGAATTTGCATATCATAATTAATAATTGATAATTAATAATTATTCATACAGATTTGGATCAGACCGGTCTTACATATTAATTTATTAATTTTACCCATATGCATACCTGTGCATCCCCGCAATTAACCACAAATTAATTGTTATTAATTGCAAGGACCACGTTTTACAAGACAGGCAAAATCAATTAGCTCAATCAAGTTATAGAGCTTGTGAAGACAAATTCTGTGGCCACAAGAATTTGCCTCCCCTGCTCCATAAACAAATACCCTTTCAGGTATTTTTAGTTACAGCTAGCAGCATTTTAAATCGGCATTTCATTGACTTGTATCATGAGCGAGACAGTGATTCAGTCAGACATGTGCATAAGTGTATTTAATAAAGCCACTACTTAAGCATTTACTATGTTACAATGATACAGGTATTTACAAACATTAAAAACACAAACTAAGACGACGCAGAGCGTTTAGACAATGGATGCGCGCAAGTTAAGTGAGTTGGAGAGAGAGAGAGAGTGAGATAGAGTGAGTTGTAGAGAAAGTGAGAGAGAGTGAAATACGTTCACCAAAACAGTCAGTTAACCTTTCTGAACACCACGAAAACACTTTCTTAATGCTTCTTAGAAGCTCTAAAAGAAGGTATACTTGCAGGGCATATTTGGTCTGTGTGAGTCGCGGGCTCGTTGCTCGGCCTGTTCGGGCCACGTGTCGACTGGAGGTGCTGTCCTGCGTGCACGCATCACGTGGAGCGCGGCTGCAGCGGCGCGTGCATGGCTCCTTTGTTCCGTGGGGAGTCACGTGGCGTTCGTTGGCATTCAGCGCGAGTGTTTGAAAGGCTTAAAGTCTTTGAGGTGACGTTACCCGAGAAAATAGTTCGGCAAAGTCCACTTCCTTTCCTGGGAGACGAACTTGGTAGTCCATTTGAGGAAAAGACGAAACTTTTAGATGAACAAAAGGAAAGTTCCATGGTTGGATCAGAGTCCCGTGAGGTTTACATGCTGAAGGAGCGCTGGAAAGTTCAGAAGAGAGTGGGCGGAGCCGGCGCGCTCCTTTTATCTCCTCCGAAATCCACCCCCTTCTTGTTGGCTTGAGCCAATCGGGGAGATGGACATGCTCGCGGGAACTCTTGGTTTATTGTCCTTTGTTCCTCAGCGCGCGCTCCTCGTGGAAGGGCGTGTGTTCAATGAGGGTTTTATAGTAAACAATTTGATCTTCATTGGCAGTAAAACAAATCAAAAATACACTTTACTTTACATCTCTATGCATATTCGAGTGTTTCATTCAATAAGCATTCTAGAGATATCAAGGAACATTATGTTATATCAAAGTAATATACACTTATGTTTACAATGCATGAAGAGGGTATTTCCAATTTCTATTTACGCTGTGACCAAACAAAGTTATTTTACTGTGACATGGGGAAGACACATATACATAAAAACCATTGAAAACATTTTGTTGAATGTATTTAAACACCAAAAGTCCTTCTCTTTGTTCAGAGACATTCCACACATTCCGATGTGTGGGGGAAGGAAAGGGCTTGTGTTTGCGCGTGTGTGTGTTTCGGGGGGGCTCGTGTGTGTTGCCTAGCCAGAAGTCCTTACACTACCTTTATGGCTGTTTTAGATCTTGTTGAAAAAAAACAATGATTCTTTAGACCAGGGTGATTGTGGAGTTGGTGTTTTCCTTGATCTATCTAAGGCATTCGACACTATTGATCTTAATATTCTTCTAGAAAAATTACATCATTATGGTGTTAGAGGAGTAGCATTCGACTGGTTTAAAAGTTATCTATATGGTCGGAAACAATATGTGATGATTAATAACCATATATCTCAAATGAAAGAACTTAAATACGGGGTTCCCCAAGGCTCAATATTGGGTCCATTACTTTTCAATATATATATATATATATATATATATATATATATATATAAATGACTTTGTGAATTCCTCTCAAGTATTTCAAAAGGTGATGTTCGCAGATGATACCAATTTGTTTTTGTCGCATAAAGATCCAACTGATTTACAAATTATTTTAAATGAAGAACTACAAAAATTGCTATCTGGTTCAAGTGTAATAAATTATCCCTCAACACTAAAAAAACTATATAATGTTTCAATCAAACACAAGGTCATCGGCTATATAACAGCTTTGCCTCAATGTAGATGATGAGGAGATACTGCCAATATCTACTACAAAGTTATTGGGGGTTCACATTGATAAATGTTTAAACTTTAAATGCCACATTCATCATACAGAAGCTTTCAAAATATGTTGGTCTGTTTTTCAGAATACGGCACTATCGTACATTACCTGCTCTTCTTACCCTGTATAAAACCTTGTTTGAACCTCACATTAGTTATTGTAACGTAATCTGGCGTAATACCTACCCAAGTCATTTAAATAAATTAATAAGTCTGCAAAAGAAGATAATAAGAGCTATAACGTGGTCTCGGTATAACACCCCTACAAGACCCCTTTTCCACCGCTTAAGTCTCCTTCGGCTTACTGAGTTGAACATATACCATAATGCGTACATTATGCACCAAGTAGTTAATGCTACAAATAGTCGGCTATCCCAGCTCATTCCAATTAGTAGTCCGCTTCATGCTCATGCTACCAGAAACAAACATCTAATCATTGGTAAAACTAGAAGACTCAAAAGTGCAAATTTGAGCATTACAAGTAGAGGCCCAATGATTTGGAATGAGCTTGATACTAAGGTGTTGAAACCTGTATCCATCTTTAAGAAAACACTAAAAAAGGATTTTTTACGTTTATATCTAGAACCTTGTCAGTAGCCTTCCTAGTCTACAGTTGATTTTAAATCATTGTCCTGATTCACTTTTTGTCACGGATACACCAACACCAGCTTCAGCGCCAGACACCTTCACTCCGCCCACTCGATCTGCTTCACCGGAATTCTAATCATCGTCACCTGTCACCACCACCTGCCGGCAGTCCTCACTCATTTACCCTCACTACTTAAGACACTTACCCACGACAAACAGACTCCCACTCACCTGAAGATCCACTTACCTGTTACTTACCTGCTTGAAGTCCTGATCCAGTGCTCCATCTGTCTGCATCTCGGTCCTAATCCATTCCTCCTGATTCCTGTCTTCTGTCTGCCTTCAGTTCTGGTCCTCCTGCAATAAGATAAGAGACTCTGATTACAACCTGTTCACCCAGATCTGCAAATCTCTGATTCCAGTTACTCACCTGTTAATCCCGACGTACCTGTGTAAATAAACTCATTGAACTTACCTATCTGTGTCTTCCGGCTTTGTGACAGAAGACCAGACCCACATGCTACAACCATCCACTGCCACGACCTCCGCTGCTGCTCCACCGTCAGCCTCAACTGTACCACGGATGGTTTCATCCACCCCTGCTACTTCCACCATGCCTGTTTCTTCGTCTGCCTCTGTAAGTCCCATGGCCCAGCCAGCACCTTTCTCAGGCGAGGAGGGGGAGTGCAATGGATTTATGTTACAGTGCGAGCTGTATATGGAGATGAATCCGGGTAAATTTCCAACTGAACGATCCAAAGTGGCGTTTGTCATTTCTCTGCTCAGCGGACGAGCCCTTCGCTGGGCCCACGCCCTCTGGAAGGATCGTGGTCCGGTAACCCAAACCTTTCCTGCCTTCTCAGCCCATTTCCTATATGCTCTCCAATTTCACACTCTAGCAGCCACTGTCGGATGGAATGAGTCGGCGTTGATCACTGCCTACCGTCATGGATTAAATCCAGAGATCCGTCTACAGCTTGCAATATACAATGACGTGGTGGGTTTAGAGAATATCATCCAACGATCCATCCAGGTGGATCAACGCCGCACTGCCTGTCAGCTCGACTGTCCTGCACCTCCTCCTCCTCGCAGGGCTGGCCCTGACCAATTTGCTGCCCTAGGCAAGATTTTACCTGGCGCCCCATGCATTACAGCACATTTCACCCCATCATTTGTTTTGGTGACTATTTATATACACATATTTATAGCAGGAGCATTACATCTAGCATTCAAGTCAAGTCCCCTTTATTTTTATATAGCGCTTTTTAGCCTACAATACAGATTATTTCAAGCAGCTTTACAATAACGGGAAAATAATGCAACAAAGTTTGCTTCTCCTGTACAGCAGATCTAGAAGAAAATAATGTCATAATCAAGCTTAAGTATGTTCAGTGAAGATTTATTTTGTTGTATTTTTTTTTTTTTTTTACATTTATTTAATTTATATTTAGCCACTCTAGATAAAACAGTCATTCCAAATGTCATTCATGCACAAACTATTCATTGAGCACCAGCAAAAGTGTTTGTTTGGGAGTTGATGGCAGCAATCTTCCACTAAATTATGGCACGTTTCATGTTTACAACATGAAAGAAACTGCTAAATGTCTTTAATGTGAATTTTACATGAAACATAGCTACTTTTAATAAACCTGTAGCCTATAAACATCGTTATTAATTTAGGCAAATAAATAAAAAATTCCATATATCCCAACTGTATAGTAAAACATTAAATAATAAAAGTGATAGAATGCATCTAAAAAAAGACTGACATGTTTGTTACAAATCGCATTGTCTGGGGGCTCTGAAGAACTCAGAACTACTGATAGAATAAAGTTATAAGGTAAAAATAACTGCCATTAAATTATAGCATCTTAATACTATGCAATTAGATAAACTGTTCATTCATTACATCACTTTACCTCTGTCTTTATCCCTTGTATCCTCTTCATTTTGGCACTGTATATCGCAGCAGACTATAATGCTAATTTAAATGTGTCATGAAAATTCGGCCATGCGTCACAATGAGGAAACTTTCACCGTGTCTAGATGGCTGCCAGATGTTAATGCAGATCGGCAGTCTTCATCAAGAGGAGATCTCGTTTTTGGTGCTGGAGGGCTCTAGTGCTGAGATCATCCTGGGACGCCCGTGGTTGGAGGTACATTCACCCATCATTCAGTGGTCGACCGGGGAGATCTTGCAGTGGGGAGAGAACTATTTCCATATAAGCGCCCTCAAACGAAAACAATGTTGTCTACATTGGATGCGGCGAGAGGCGACGCTAAACAACAAATTACCAACAGGAAACTGATCGCGCGCGCTCTGTTTCTGGCGCACTTCAAGCGCTCGCTGGGCAGGGGGAGATCTATGGGGGAGATTGATGCACCGAACCGGAGTCGGGGGACTTAGTTAAGTTTTTGTGGAGTTATTTTGCTGCATTTTGTAGTATTTCGAATTAATGGTTTTAAAATAGTATTAGTAAAAAAAAATTTAAAAAAATCACTCATCCACTCATTTTGGCGCCCCTTGAGTGGTAGCGCCCTTAGCATTTGCCTATACCGCCTATGCCACGGGCCGGCCCTGCCTCCTCGCCCCACATCAGACTCTAGCCCTCCAGCACCTGAACCAATGGAGATCGGGTCAAATCATCTGTTTGCCTCTGAACGCCAACGACAGATTACGAACCGTCTCTGCTTGTATTGTGGGGCCGCCGGTCATCAACTCCTGTCATGTCCAGTTCGTCCACCCCGGCCGGCGGTGAGTACAGTTCGTCTTCAACTACCCATTTCTTCAATTAAATACACTCCAGTAACCCTTACTTACCGTAAACGATCTCTTCCAGTACAAGCATTTATTGACTCCGGTTCTGCAGGAAATTTCATCTCTCTAACCACTCTCCAACGCCTTCAAACCCGTCAAAGAGCCATTCCTCACACTCTCCAGATTTATTCCATCCTCGGAAAACCTCTTGGCCAAGGGCAAGTCGGACATTGTAGTCCGGATATGTTAATGCAGATCGGCAGTCTTCATCAAGAGGAGATCTCGTTTTTGGTGCTGGAGGGCTCTAGTGCTGAGATCATCCTGGGACGCCTGTGGTTGGAGGTACATTCACCCATCATTCAGTGGTCGACCGGGGAGATCTTGCAGTGGGGAGAGAACTATTTCCATCGTTGTCTACAGTCAGTACAGAAAACTTCACCGCCTTCATTCACTCCAGTCTCTGAGGTTCCCCTAGCATCCACTTCGGTTGAGAGTCCATCCACTCATCTCCAACCTGAAATTCCTCCTCCGTACCGGGTGTTCCAGGATGTCTTCAACAAGCAACTGGCTACTAAACTACCACCTCACCGGCCATGGGACTGTGCGATCGACCTGCTGCCTGGGGCGGTGCTTCCGCACGGTAAGATCTATCCTTTGTCCATCCCGGAACAGAAGGCCATGGAGGAGTACATCAAGGAGGCGCTACAACAAGGCTACATCCGTTCATCGACTTCCCCTGCCGTTTCTAGCTTCTTCTTCGTTGGTAAAAAGGACGGAGGCTTGCGCCCTTGTATCGATTACCGGACACTCAATCAGTCTACAGTGAAGTTCCGTTATCCCCTTCCTCTGGTCCCGGCGGCTCTAGAACAACTTCGAGGTGCCCATCTGTACTCCAAGCTTGACCTCCGGAGCGCATACAATCTGATTAGGATCCGTAAAGGAGACGAGTGGAAAACCGCGTTCATAACACCAGCAGGCCACTACGAAAATCTTGTCATGCCCTTCGGTCTGTCCATCTCACCCGCTGTCTTCCAAGGCTTCATGAATGAGATCTTCCGTGACTACCTTAATCAGTTCGTCATCTTTTATATTGATGACATCCTCATTTACTTGGCCAACCTGTCAGAGCACGTCCTGCTTCAGACTCCCACACTTGCATCCTCGGAGTAGTTGATCGTTTCTCGAAAGCCTGCAAACTCATTCCACTACCTGGGTTACCCACCGCCTTTGAAATTTCTGGGACCCTGTTCCACCAAGTATTCCACCTGAAGATCCACTTACCTGTTACTTACCTCCTCGAAGTCCTGATCCAGTGCTCCATCTGTCTGCATCCCGGTCCTAATCCATTCCTCCTGATTCCTGTCTTCTGTCTGCCTTTAGTTCTGGTCCTCCTGCAATAAGATAAGAGACTTTGATTACAACCTGTTCATCCAGATCTGCAAATCTCTGATTCCAGTTACTCACCTGTTAATCCCGACGTACCTGTGTAAATAAACTCATTGAACTTGCCTATCTGTGTCTTCCGGCTTTGTGACACTTTTGTTGTGTCTTATGTTGTATTGTGTATTTTTGTACGAAATTTTGGTTATGTGATTGGTGTTAAGTGTTATTGGCTGTTAAGTTTTGTATGTAATGTATTACTTTAATATTTCTCAAGCTCCCTTATATAAGCTTTGGATAGCTTCTTTGGGAGACCTGATTCATACATATCTATATGTGCTAATTGGTCTGTTTCATCGGACTTGAATTTATGTGTGGGTAAATAAATAAAATAAACATTAATATCAAATAAATAAATAAAATAAACATTAATATCAAAAGTATCTAGTGGTCATTCATCATTCACCACCTCCACTTGCCCTTTCTTTGGCTGCCCACTTATGCACATCAACTGCATGGAAATCAAACGCTCCAAACAATATCGTTTTCAATTGTAGAAACAAGAATATTGCCAGAGTGGCGACTGTTATTGTTTCTGTTTTCTGTTTTGATCTGTTATTTAACAGAATAACATACAGTACATGTTGAACAGGAAGTTGTAACGATCACCAGCTGGAGTGCCCCTGAGAGACTCCAGAGGGCACTCCAGATAAGACTATTTTTACTCACAAACTACATTTCCCAGAACTCACTGCCTGGACTCATCATCACTGATCACATCCACCTGTACCTCATTTACTGATTGCATTCACCTGTCTCAACATCCTGTTAGTCTGGCTATTTATACCATGTTCATTCAGTCACTCACTGCGAAGTCTTGTACATGTTACACTGCATTTCTGAGCGGTTCCTTTGTTTTCTTTGTTCCTGGTTCGTGATCTCTGCCTGTGTCCTGGTTTTCCCTTTCCTGCCGCACCCTCTGGATTTGTCTGTTTGTTTGGATTGCCTGCCTGTGTATGACCTGTGCCTTGATTCTGATTACGCTTCGGATTAACCTTAATAAACTGCATTTGCATCCTCAACCGTCTTCCCGTCTTGGAGCAGTTTCGTAACAGAAGTGAGTGTGTCCTGATTTTTTTTGAAGTTTTTTTTTTTTTTTTTTTTCTAGGGTTTTTGTCAAGCTAAATCTCATTCAACAATTTGGTTATATACAGGTAAATCCATTGTTTTTATGAATAAGCATACTTTTTTGACATGAAAGATCAACTAAAAATACAAGATCTTTAGGTAGAGTTGCGTGTATAAATTCAAATTACACAAAATATGAGCATGAATTAACAGTAGATTGTTGTAATTATAAAGCTGGTTACCAGTTGTAGAACAGTATTTTGACATGTTTTGAAAGGAAAATCTAGTATTTTGTAGTTGTATCATTTTTTTAAATATTAACTATTGATAAGATAAACCTGATTTTATGTGAAATTATATCATAAAACTCGACAAATAAAAGTACTCTACTGCAATTTTAAGCCTGATTATTTTGTATAATAGCAGTGTTCTCCTGTATTTGCAGGTAATTAAGTAGATTTTCTACCGTATTTTTACGAGTTGGTTTACTGGTGTTTCACAGTATTTTTCTGGCACCCCAGCTGCCAGAGTATTTCCGGTTTTTTTTTTTTACAAGTGGGTTATTTACCGTATTTTTACGAGATGTTTTTTTACTGATTTTTCACAATATTTTTTTTGGGCGCCCCAGCTGCCAGAGCATTTCCGTTTTTTCACTTTTTTTTCCTAACAGTGTACATAAATGTAAAACATTATGAAAAATGTATGAGAAAATAAATAAATAATAGTAAAAAATAATAAAATAAATAAAAACAAAATAATACATGAAGTAATAAAAGTAGTGCAAATAATGTCAGAATTATCTTTAATTAAAAAAAAATTAACTTATTTATTTATGTATGCAGGCTTGGACTTCCATCTTTAGTGAGGTTGAGTCAACTAGTTGACTACTTATGTAGATGACCAGTCGACTAGTAAAAACAAGAAGTTGCACAAGTCCTAATAGCTAGCAGAAATACACGTTGGTGTGTCTTTTCATCACACAGTGGGCAAATAGTCTGCTGATCTTCCCTGCCAGCCAGTGTGGGTTATTTGAAGCTCTCAGATATTGATTATAGTGGTTTACACAAATTGCACAGTCTGGGAAATGCATCGCAAATGTTGTTCTGTATGTTGGGTTGCATGTTTAAACTGAACATTTAGCTGAGTCTCTGTCTGTCTGTGTCTCTAATAACAATTCTGGCAGTAGGAGCGCTGGAGGCAGCCAGATCCCAAAGTGGCCATGTGATTGGTCAGGCCTGTGCCAGCTGTGCATGGATGGATGGTTGTCAGGGAAATGGTGCCAAGGGTTTGGTTGCCAGGACTGATGATGGACATGAAGTACCAGCTGCCCGCCTGACCATCCAAGCAGAACCACGGTCATTTTTTTCACTGAAACATGCCTGTCTCTTTTTCAGTAGGCTGATGTAAAAGGGCCTGATAAACCAATAACCTCATTCAGCATCTCTGTTTTAAGAGATGAAACACATCCACGCATAGTACATGTTATGATGGAAAACGAACAAGGCTTTTTTTTTCTTTCTTTTTTTTTTGACAAAAAGATCAAGCAAGACTGGAAACTCACACAAAAGTCATAATTAAGAGTGGAAAACTGGATTTTTTTTAAAAGTTAAGTTTCAGGGTTGGTGGGCTTTCAGTGAGAAAATGTCAGACGAAATGGATGTCGTGTCACCTTTCGGCGTTTTCTCCTTTCGGGAAACTGTTTTCTGCTTGATCTTCATCTCAACCAGACACCTCCATCTATGATTGTCACAATTGTCTGTAACTTCCTTTTCTAAGCCACACCACTCCATGACTGTCTTGATGGTGTCTTTCAATCGGTGCTTCGGCCTTCCCCTCTTTCTCCTTCCTCCAACTTGCGTTTCCATGGCTTTCCTTATGTCTGCCTCTTCGTCTCTCCGGCACACGTGTCCAAACCCCTGTAGCCTTCTTTTCCTCATCAGATCTTGTATTCTGCCCTGCAAAGGCAAAATATCTTAACTCGCTAGAGTGTGGAACTGAGAAAAATGACTAAAAAGTTTTTGTTTTGTCCAGATAAAAGTATTATAGGTAGGACTCCCAAAATTTCACAACTAGTTGCTATAATGAAGAAATGTTTGTACGCAAAAAATCTTGAGCTCAAAATTGACCTTTGACCCTTGCTTGGCAGTTACTGTACTCTGCCTTTGTATCATGTGCCAAAAATAAGGAGTCGTGCAAAGGCAAAAGGCAGTAACTGACATATAATCAATATTTGCTTACTGTTCCCCATACTTACATCCATTATAAGAACATCTAACCATGTCTAGTCATCATGGTATGTGTTTTAAATCATATAGAAGACATTTGGTTGTTCCTATTTGGTGCTATAATGATTAGGATAGTGCGGCAACATGAAAACAGTCGACAGATAAGTTACTTTGCAGTAGCCTACATAATGAATAAATACAAGAAATATTTCCACAATAAAGATAATTTAATTATTATTGAATACAAAGGTATATTTATTTAAATGCAAGATATAGAGTAATAATTAATTAAACGTAATTTATAAATATGCAACAAGAATATTTCATATTCAGGCATCTGCCTTTATTTTGTGAAATTAGAAAGCTCAGTTCATTTTCATACCAAAAATTCAAAAATAACACAATACAAAAGTTAGATTTCTTAAATATATATATATATATATATGGATTCTCAATTTGTGATGTGGCTGCCAGCTGTAACGCATGTATATGCTCGTTTTATTATTAGAGGTTGAATTCAAATCAAAAACTGCCAAATAACTCATCCTACTCTGAATAGGATTTCTACTTCATAAATTGTATGCAAATTATGGAGATGCTTGGTTCAGATCACTCAAAGCATATATGAAAATGGAGGTGCCCTTATATGGTCGGTAAGGAAGCTTGGCTGTCCATCTAGTGACAAAGTTTGTTACTGTGCCCAAATACAATCTTACTGAAAGCTCATTTTTTCAACTTAAAATTTGGAACACAACTTGTCCATAGGTCTATTACAAAGCATTCTTTACAACCATTTAAGTTTGGAATCGTGATTTTCATGTCAATGCTAAAAAGGGAGGGGAGAAGGGGTGGGGTGGGGTGGGTTGTGGTGTGGTGTGGTGTGGTAACAGTTAAAGGATTAAAGGGGTCATATAATGGTACATGTACTTTTACAAGTTGATTGTACTGCAATGTGTGTTGTCAGTGCCTGTACACAACCATCATTTATGCGTGGTTTGTAAAAAAACAAAACAAAAATTTTCACTGAAATAAGGTCATAAAACTCATATTGATTATTTATTTATGCATACATGTATTTTTGCATGTATCTATTTATTTATTTAGAAATGCAATTTGTAGGAAATTATACTTCAGAAAATAATTTCATGGTAGCCTATATTAGGCTTATCCACCTTATTCCTATCTAAAGAACCAACAGCAGCAAAAAAGTCAAGGATAGACAAAGATGACTCTCTATCAAAGCAAAGAATATAGAAGACAATATAAGTTCTTCAATGACTTTGGATTTCAATCAAGGAGTCAAGACCAGTCAACGTGATTCGCAGAGGCAGCGCGAGCACATCATCAGAACTTAACCAATAAACACCACTCTGATTTCCCCAAGGCAATACATTAATTTGGTGCGAGTCAGAGCTTATGTACAAACATTGTTAAATGGCGTCCCAGCTTTTCAGACCTTACATCGCTGGTGAAACATTGCTTCCTCTAGTCTAAATTGAAGGCAAGTTCGGTGTAACAAATGCAACATTTAATAATATACGAAGAGTTCAGATGCAAAAGCCTCTAAGTGCCATTTGAAATTTTCTTCTAAAATGATCATTTTTATCAAGCTTGTATATTTAAGTTCAGTAATTTCACTTAAATGACAATGAAGATTATCTATTAATTGTCATTTAAGTGAAAGTACTGAACTTAAATATACAAGCTTGATAAAAATGGTCATTTTAGAAGAAAATTTAAAATGGCATTTAGAGGCTTTTGCATCTGAACTCTTCATAAAATGTATTTAAGGGGGCCGGAAGGCCAATTTAGCTCAAAGGGGATGATTCATTGATTTACAATGAATCTTAACCGAATCACTATGGAACCACTTGACTCACTTAGAGTTCATTCGAACGGGCCGTAGTTATAACCTTCGCAAGGTTATAAATACCCAATCTATAGTGAAACACTATTAGCAAGGTAACTTTAGATCAGCAGTACAATACATTAAATGTGCAAACACAACACAAGGCAATTATCTTTTCAAATATATGTAGAAGATTTTATTAGCTATTCTAACACATAAAACTGATGTCTAACATGGTCACACACACACATTCATACAGCCGCGGAAAGAGGAAGAGAGGGAAGGAATGAGTTTTCAGAGATGCACTTTGTAAGACACCTGAACGAACCACCAAGCATTAATTTAAACATTTGTTTCTTAGAGAGGTTAGTCAATTAACATTAAAGCACCAGTTCAGTTAGAGTCTGAAGTGTTACTTGCAAGTTCATGCGTGGCTTTGGGAGTTCCCTTTGTCTGTTTCGTAGAAGGGGTTTCCTGGGTCCGTGTGGCTGGTTGTCTTTGAAGTGCCTGGATGGAAGTTTCGCTGTCGGTCACGTGGGTGTTAGCAGGCGAATGAAAGTCTTTACAATTCGAAGCGCGTTGTAGGAGAGACGTTCACAAAGGAAACTTTGCAGCAAAATTAACTTTGAAACGAGACTTTTTTTGTTTTAACCCCGATATTGATGGGTTATTTGACTGCTGGTCGAATTTGGTCTGGTCGATGCAGAAGCGTGCGAACACGCTCTTTGTTTCAGAGAGAAGCACGAACAGAACACTCTCTTGCTGTTTAGAGAGAGGCGCAAACTTAACAATTACAAAACTGGACAGAACTGAAACTGAACGAATTCTGAACTGAGGTCTGGTTTCTTTGTTTGGATCTTTAACTTAAAAGTTAGTCCAACCTCCTGGAAAAATTCTGACCAATGAGAAAATGGCATAATTTTAGGAGGTGGATCTATTTCTTGCTTATCACTATCTTTTGATCTGCCTGGGTTCCAGCACCTAGCAGAGAAACAAGAGACCACAATTTAAACATTATAGATTATTATAATCATACAAAACATTATACACAGATTTCAATCAAGCCATCTTTTGAATTAAGAGCATACGATTCTTTTGATAGTGAACACGGGGCATTCTCATTCCATTCTCGATGTGTGAATGCATTCTCATTCATTCACACATCTAGAAGTTGTATAACAATTAGGGGACAACCAAAAAAGTTAATAGTTAACGTCTCGGTTACGGATGTAACCCTCGTTCCCTGAGTAGGGAACGGAGACGTTACGTCAGAAGTGACGGAGATTGGGGGTTTCGCATAGAAAGCCAATCCTCTTCGAGTATTTAATCACGAGCCAATGGCATGCAATGCCTTGGGCCTGCGGAAATTGGCATAGCGTACTCCGCCCTACTCCGTGAGTATAAAAGGAGGAAGTGAACGCAACCGCAGTATGTCTTCACTGAGGAGCCAAGACTGAACTCAGGCGTCTACCCAGCGGTACAGCAGAAGTGGCAGGGAGACGTAACGTTCCCTACTCAGGAAACGAGGGTTGCATCCGTAACCGAGACGTTCCCTTTCGTAGTCACTTTGAGTTACGTCAGAAGTGACGGAGATTGGGGGTCAATGCCATCACGCCATCTTACAGCTGTCTTCCAGTGCCCTGCGAAAGTCTAGACCCCTGAACCTAGGTATCGCCAGGAGATCCTACTTGACACAGGAATACCAAGGTACACTGGGAAACATATCCCGGGGGGGACATGCTACCAGATGCCTACCGTAGGGAGGACTTACGAATACACATATGGCCGCAAGGGACGCATATGGAGATCACTGGAGCACCAACTGCAGGTGGTTACTAGAATTAACTCCAGGGGTGGCAGATGGCTTGCCAAGGTAAGACACATGTTCAGAGAGGCTTACAGTGGAAAATACACATGAGACAGTTACCATAGGGAACCGTGCACATGGAGGCACCTAGCCGGCATCCAGAGCAACAGCAGTGGTGCCCGCATCATGGGTGCTGGAGGACTCAAGGCTTCAACGGAAGACTACTGAGGAATATCGCACTTATCCAGTCCGAGGAGTGGAATGGCAAGCAAGCGAAGGCACCTAAGCGGGTCCAGTACTGGCGGAAGCAAATACGTGAGAGGACATCGGTTCGATTCGCAGATTATAGAATCTTGCGAAGCTGTTTGGTGTCACCCAGCCTGCAGCTCTGCAATGTCTGTTAGCAAGGCGCCATGCGCTAGAGCCCAAGAGGAGGCCACACTCCGAGTGGAATGGGGCGTCACACCAAGGGGGCATGGTCGACCTTGCTGCTGGTAAGACAAGGCAATGGCGTCCACTATCCAGTGAGATGGTCGTTGCTTTGAGAGAGCCCTTCCCTTCTGGCTCCCCCCATGACAGACAAGAGCTGGTCTGAGGTCCTGAAACACCGCGTTCTGTCGACGTAGGTGCGGAGTGCACGTACTGGACAGAGCAGTGCCAAGGCTGGGTCTGCCTCCTCCAGGGGCAGCGCTTGCAGGTTCACCACCTGGTCCCGGAAGGGAGTGGTGGGAACCTTGGGCACATATCCAGGCCGGGGTCTCAAGATACGTAAGAGTAAGCCGGTCCGAAACTCCAGGCACACTTCGTCAACGGAGAGTGCGTGCAGGTCCCCCACCCTCTTGAAGGAGGCCAATGCAACCAGGAGTGCCGTCCTCATAGGACAGAACTTAACTCTACCGATTGCAAAGGCTCAAGGGGAAGCCTCTGCAGAGCACTTATATCTACTGAGAGGTCCCAAGAGGGCACGAGGGGAGGGTGAGGCGGATCTCGCCTCCACGATCCCCTCAGGAACCTGATGACCAGGTCATGCTTCCCATAGACTTACCTTTCACTGCATCATGAGACGCGGCAATGGCCGCGACATGAACCCTAAGGGTGGAGGGCGACAGCCTACGCTCCAACCCTTCTTGCAGGAAGGAAAGCACGCATCCGATCGAACATCTCCGGGGGTCTTCTCCGCGAGAAGGGCACCAGTTGACGAAGAGGTTCCACTTCAACGCGTCAAGGTGTCCCATGGACGACGCTCTAGCGGAAGTGATGGTTGCCACCACCGCAGGTGGCAGCGAACTCAAACCTGCCCCGTCCCGTCCAGGAGCCACACGTGTAGCCTCCAAGATCGGGACGAGGGTGCCACAGAGTGCCCCATCTCTGAGTAGATCTTGTCTCAGAGGAATAGGCCAAGGAGGTGCTGTCGCGAGGAGCATGAGTTCGGAGAACCATGTCTTGGTGGGCCAATAGGGGGCTACCAGCAAGACCTGCTCCTCGTCCTCCTTGATCTTGCACAACACCCGTGCAAGAAGGCTCACTGGAAAAAACGCATACTTGCGTGGGCCCCGCGGCCAGCTGTGCGCCAGTGCATCTGTGCCGAGCGTGCCCTCGGACAGGGAAAAAACTGGGCACGGTGGGAAGAGTCCCGGGAGGCGAACAGAAGTATCTGTGCCTCCCCGAACTGGTCCAAAATCAGCTGGGCCGTCTGGGGATGGAGTCGCCATTTGCCGGAGATAGGGCGGACCCGTGACCGCTCGTCGGCCGCCAGGTTCCGGTCTCCTGGAATGTGCACTGCACGAAGGGACCTCAGGTGCTTCTGACTCCATATCAGGAGGTGGCGGGAGAGCTGCAACAACCGGCGTAAGCCACCAGGGTAAGACCACCATGGTGGTTGAATTACGCTACTGCAGCGGTGTTGTATGAATGGACAAGTACGTGTTGACCCCTGAGCAGTGCTCGAAAGCGGTGCAGGGCCAGTCGTACTGTCAGCAGCTCGAGGCAATTGATGTGCATGAGGCGCTGGGGTCCTGTCCAGGAACCCGCGGCTGCATGCCCATTGCACATGGCACCCCACCCGTGGTAGATGCATCCGTGGAGACAACGAGATGCCTGGAAGCTCGCTGGAGCAAACAGCTGAGGTTCGACCACGGGGAGAAGGTACGGCGGCACGCTGGAGTCACTGGAACTCGAAGCGAGCCGCGATGCCATGCCCACCTCGGGACTCGATCGCGAAGCCACAGCTGAAGCGGTCTCATATGAAGCAATCCGAGCGCCGTTGCCGCGGCTGCGGATGCCATATGCCCCAGGAGCCTCTGAAAGAGTTTTAGTGGGACCGCATTCTTGCCCTCGAACTGTCGAAGACAAGTCAGCAGTGAGTGCGCGCGCTCGTTCGTGAGCTGCGTGGACATGGCGACCGAGTCTATCTCCATGCCGAGAAAAGAGATCCTCTGCACGGGGCAAAGTTTGCTCTACCCCCGGTTGACCCGAAGGCCCAGACGGGCTAGGTGCCGGAGCACCAGGTCTCTGTGTTCGCAAAGCTGTTCTCGAGAGTGTGCCAGTATCAGCCAATCGTCGAGATAATTCAGGATGCGAACCCCGTGTTCGCGAAGGTGAACAAGGGCTGCCTCGCCGATCTTCGTGAAGACGCAAGGCGATAGAGCTAACCCGAAAGGGAGAACCGTGTACTGATGCCTGGCCTCGAGGCAAACCGAGAACGGTCTGTGTCGAGGCAAAATGGAGACATGAAAGTATGCGTCCTTTAGGTCAATCGATGCAAACCAATCCTGCGGCCGGACGCATTCGAAAATGCATTTGGCTGTTAGCATTTTGAACGGTGGCTCAAAATGCGCAGATCCAGGATCGGTCGTAACCCACCGGTCTTCTTGGGGACAGTGAAGTATGGGCTGTAAACCCGGACCTCACCTCGGCTGGAGGGACCGTCTCGATTGCACCCTTCGCCAGCAGGGTCGCAATCTCCGCTCTCATGATCGGGGCATAGCCACTGACCACCGTGGAGCGAACTCCCCTGAACGGGGAGGAGACCTCGCGAACTGAGTCGCGTAGCCGAATCTGATTGTTCTGATGACGCAGCGGGACAGGTCGAGGAGCTCTAGCCAAGCTCCCAGGAACTGAACCAGCGGAGTCATGCAAACCACAGACGTCCCCCCGGAGGGGCAGCGGTACAGGGAGACCGGCATGCGCACAGGAGTTACCCCGTGCGGATGCACAGTCGAGCCCCGTTCCCCGACAGAAGAGACCAGGGAAGGACCAGCGTTCCACGGGGGTCTGTTCTGCTGGGGGTCTGGCGATAGAGTTGGAGGGGAGTGGTGTAGTCGAGGGACGACACATGCTCCCATCCGCACCCTCAGAGACAGAGAGGAATGAGCGGGGCGACGCACTGGGACGTCGTGCTCGCTCATTCCAGTCTGTGTGCTCAATGATAGTGTCAGTTTTTCTTCGACCAGCTCAAGGCGCTGCTCACTCTTGGGTGAGCAGCGAGGAGCTAGCTAGAACAAAAGATTCTCCACCGGCCCTCCACCGGGGGAAGGAAGGGCCCTGCTACCGCCTCCTGTGAAAAACCGTGACACTATCACTGAGTATTACAAACATTACTTGGCAACCAGAAGGGGGGAACGCCCTCCAGCGCAGCCACAGGCGACCTGCAGCGATAAAGTCGCGTGTAGTGTGAACGGGGCTTAATGAAGTCAATGTCCATGTGTACGTGTTAGGTAGTTTAGCGTTATTGTCCTAAACTTCACAATACAGCCGTGAATGGTAATACCAAAATTTAAATAAACGACACACATTTTTGGAACGGCACACTTTTTTTTTTGTTTAATGTTAGCTTGCTGGTCATGGTTCGTGTTCAGTTTCAATGTTATTTTAGCTGTACACGAGAGAACATGTAAATTTGCATGTCAGGTTGCACATTGTTATCTGGCTGCTAGCTAGTTACCATTCTTTGTTAAAATCAAGCTAACTCGTTTTGGCTCTTTTAGGGGCTGTTCCAAAACATTCACTCCAAATACACTCAGAAATTATGAAAAAAAAAATGGATCAGGGTCATTTCACTCAAAGCGTAAAATGTGCTTGTGTGCTCTAGCCTATGTTAGTTTGTAACACTGCAACACTTAAAGGATTAGTTGACTTTCAAATAAAAATGTCCAGATAATTACTCACCCCCATGTCATCCAAGAAGTCTATCAGTCGAAAATAAATTAAGTTTTTTTGAGGTTAACATTCCAGGATTTTTCTCCACATAATGGACTTCAATGGCAACTGTTCAAAGAAGGTTCTAATGTTCCTCAATGCAGCTTCAAAGTCCCTACACAATCCCAGTCGAGAAATAAGGGTCTTACCTAGCAAAACAATCTGCCATTTTGTAAAAAAAAAAAAACTTTTTAAGCACAAAAGCCCGTCTTGTACCATCCCTGAGATTAGACACTCATTGCGTCATAACGTTGGAAAGGTTGTGAAATAAAATAATGAATTAAAACCAAGATGTTGGACAATTTTGAAGTTGGAGAACAAAATGAGTTGTAATTTTTCAGAAATAAACACAGACAAATAACTTGGATGATGTGATGCCTGACCTTTCCAACGTTATGCACGGTGCAGCTCGGAGATGTACAAGATGGGCATTGGTGGTTAAAAAGTATATACATTTTCCTTAAAAAACTTAATTTCTTTTTTGACTGAAGAAAGACATCTTGATTGACGTGGGGGTGAATCAATTATAAGGATTTTTGTTTTTCTTGAAAGTGAACTAATCCTTTAACATTTGTGTGATGGACAACTTTAAGGTGTTTAACCCATTTTTGTCTCATGTGCTCTAAGGAGTGAGTTGTCCTTCCCTGTTGGCAGATAAACCACCTAACTAAGGTACATGTTGTGATCTCATCCTCTTTCCTTTTGTACAGGCCCCTGTCAAATAAACAGTAAAACTTAACAAATTATGATTAACGACAGTGTTTACAGATGACTTTCAGAGTAAGACAGTGGCGTAAATGCTAAAGAGAACTGGATCAACTGCTCCATTATTCTGACAGTGATGAAGAGAGCATTGAAAATAATTGCAACAGTATGCCTGGTACTCCAACTAGTTGTAGTAGTGACAGATAGTTGTTCCTAGGACCCCAGATAGTTTAATGAGTGACGGTGTTCTTGGGACATCAGATGAATTTAACTTTGACACTGATGTGGACTATTGTTCTACTGACTCGGAACAGGAACCAAAAGAAGCTGAAGTGACCAGCTTTGAGGACGAACTGAGACCGTGGGCCTTAGAGCACAAATTGACACACAGAGCTCTTAATGGTATTGCCCATATTAAGAAAGCAAAGGCACCTATTGTCTGTGGATTGCCGGACACTCCTTGCTACACCACGGCATAACACAACAGAGCCTAAATGTGGCGGCCAGTACAAGTACTATGGCTTAGAAAAGGGTATCTGTCGTTAAGTCAGAGGGAAAGTAATAATGTGCACCTCAGCATGTTACTACAGTTCTATTATTCATTTGTCTTCGTTGCTTTTCCTTCTTGTTGGATATAATAAAAGGCATGTGAAGCAATATTAATAGCGTGCAGTTATTATAAAGTGGTACCATGTTTTTTTTTTGTTGTTTTTTTTTTGTTTTTTTGTTTTTGTTTTTTTTTATTACAGCCTTGCCTTATTACGCAGTGAAAATTATCCCAAAGCACCACCTAGTGTCCAAAAGAATAAAAGTCATAATAACATATAGAGGAAAAGTGCATGGATAAATTGAACACAACTGAGACACTGCCATGCAGCAGCAGGGCTCACAATGGAGATAGTAACCTTAAGGATGATCCAGGTAAATCTGTGAAATTATATAGGGCCCCATTCCTATATTATGCCTGGGTCCCCTAAATCACTAAATCCACCCTGTTTTCAGGGACACTACTGTTGGTGAAGGACAGGAGAGAGGGAGAACCGTCTCTCCAGACCTGAGGTCAGATTTCATCATTAGAAGATGCCATCCAGGTTAACGGCTGCCAGATGTTGGACTGAATTTGTTTTCTAAATTTGCCACACAGTCTGGCCTTCTATCAGATGTTCGTCCACAGGGAAACATGCTGTATGTTACTTATGATAATAGGGACAGCACATGACCTGATTGTTGATAACACTGAAACCAACTGGAATCACTTCGATATTCTGAACTTTTAAACACAGGCTTAACCCATGCTTCTTTATTTCTGTCTCTAATGTTTATGTCAGGAGTCTGTTATTATCCAGAGGTCTGGTTATCCAATCATGGAGCTTTATTGACAAATGACCCACAGCTGTGTCCAATTACAGAAGGTTATTTAGGAGAAAGCCCCACTGCCTCGTCAGCTTTTGCACAAGAGTGAACTAAAAGCCTCCTGAGAGGCCATGGTCTCAGTTGACGAGGGCAGAATGTAGAGGCCGGTGTGAAGCATCTTACCAGCGTTCAGCAGGAAATGAAGAGCTGTTCAAGTAGAGACTATTTTAAACAAGAGATGGAAAACAGCCCTCTTGATATCATATCATTGATCCTTTCCATGACCTTGCATCTCTAAACATGGACAGTTTTTTCTTTACTCTGGAGCATTGGTACCCAACCCTCTGAGACCTCCTTTTTCCCCAAAAAATATTTTAGGGTCTCCCTTCACATTTCAGCCCGTTCTCATCCTTTAACGTCATATAGAACGCTATATGCACAAACGGCGCTATACTACGCACATGGCACCCTTTATCGTTAATATAACACGCGAACCCAAGACGTTATAAATCCTTTAGCGTGAATATGACACGCACACCCTACCCCACACCTAAACTTAGCCCTCACAGCGCGTGTTATAGACCCCTTCACGGTTGACGTCACAGAAAAAAATGCGGTGCGCAGTGCGCATGTCGGGGTCAGAAAAGTTCATTCCATCCATAGTAACGTCTCAGGTTACGACTGTAACCTATGTTCCCTGAGAACAGGGAACGAGACAATACGTCGAATGACGCAATGGGGAACGCCTCAGGCGTGACAGGTGTCTGAAATCAAATATCAACTCACAGTAATCAGGTTGACCGGCGACAGCCCGTGCATCATCAGCTTGAATGATGAGCGCGTCAATCTGGATGTATAAGAAGGGCGCCTTGAAACCGTGACAACATCCTATCGTCTGAAGGGACTGTTGCAGGCAGGCCCCGAGGCATGGCAACGAGACGTATTGTCTCGTTCCCTGTTCTCAGGGAACATAGGTTACAGTCGTAACCTGAGACGTTCCCTTTCGAAGGGAACTCAACAATACGTCGAATGACGCAATGGGGAACGAAATACCCACTCCGCCATGCTGAGGGGAGTGCATGCCGAAAAGGCAGTGACAACTGTCAGAACCAGTAATTCCAAGGAACACTGAAACCACTCACCCTATGTTACATCGGGCTGTCAGTGACAGCACTCCCTACCGGTCATAGCCCAAGCTAATGAACCAAGAAAAACCAGAACGTAATAACGTGGGTAAATCGGGGCCAGCTCAAAGGCTTTAGGACCACAACTTCAAAATAGAAGGGGTCCCTTCTAGGGAGTGTGGCTAGGGGGCCAAAGGGACCCCCAGCCAGTCACTATTCAGGAGAACACTCCTCCTGAAATGCCCCCAGGCTGGCCTGGTGATCTGTACTAAGACACACAGTCTGGCCATAGCCTGTCCGTCCAAGACAGAGCCTCTGGAAATTGCCTAGGAAAGGCATCCAAAAACTGAAGGCCCGCGAAGCTGGCAGAAACCATCAAGTTTCGGATCACAGAGACGGGATCCTCCGGAGAGTGTGACTCAACCTCAAAACAACGGGAATCGTACACTCAATCCACGAGTTTCCACCCAGTGCTCGCTTTGAGCACTGAGGAAGTAAGAGAGGGATCAAAATCAGGAAGGTCAATGAGACCTAAGACCTGATGACCCCCTGTGTGGGGAGCTCTGAAACATGAGGGCTCATGTCAGGAAGGCCGTACACTGTGCGGCCTGAAACCCAACGACCACAGCATGTGGAAGCTCATCCTTCAGGAAAGCCAGAGGCTAGAAACCTGACAGACCCACAATATGGGGCTACCTCGAAACAGGTCTAATGAGACCTAAAACCACCAGTTGTGGGAGATAGCTTGAACAAGGGAAGTGCCTGTCGTAATGTATTGCGACAAAGACACATCCAAAGTGGGACCCAAAGTGAAGAACCGGAGTCTGAACCACATAAGAAGTGACCGAAGCATACTGCGCGTGACCCTCACCATAAGAAATGGATTTTAAAAAGTGCACAAGACATCTCGTCGGGTGACTTACCACAATAATAGGTGAAGTATGGGTTTGTGTACTTCACTCTGAATTCAGGAAGGCCCGTTGAGGCCTGTAACCTGGCGACCACAGTGTGTGGGAGCTCATGGCCAGGAAGGCCTGGTAAGGCCTGTAACCTGGCGACCACAGTATGCGGGAGCTCGTAACCTGGCGACCACAGTATGTGGGAGCTCATCACCAGGAAGGCCTAGTGAAGCCTGTAACCTGGCGACCACAGTGTGTGGGAGCTCGTGACCAGGAAGGCCTGGTAAGGCCTGTAACCTGGCAACCACATCCGGTGGCAGCTCGTACTCAGGAAGGTCAGGGAGACCCAGCCTGGTGTACCTGAAAAACCACACCAAGTGGGAGCTACTTCGAGAAGTTAGCTCTTAAGAACTCTTAAAGTGGGACCCGAGGAAAGACCGGGGTCTGAGCCACATAAGAAGGGACCGAAGCATACCGCGCGTGACCCTCACCATAAGGAATGGATTTTAAAAAGTGCACAAGACATCTCGTCGGGTGACTTACCACAATAATAGGTGAAGTATGGGTTTGTGTACTTCACTCTGAATTCAGGAAGGCCGAACTTGAGGCCTGTAACCTGGCAGCCACAACAAGTGGGAACCCATAATCAGGAAGGCCTGACAAGGCCTAACACCCGATAGTCCCAATGCATGGGGAGCTCACATTCAGGAAGGCCGCTGAGGCCTGCAGCCTGACATCTGAAGACTCACCACTACAACTTAGCGACCACGAAAAGTGGGGGTTTCACATTCAGGAAGGCCTGGTGAAGCCTGCAACCTGATATGTGACAACTCATAACCAGGAAGGCCAATGAAGCCTGAAGCCTGGTGACCACAGAGTGGGAGCAAAGTGCTCAGGAAAGGTGGTGAGGCTGTATTCCGGCTACCGCAGTATGTGGGAGCCCACATTCAGGAAGGCTGGGTGAGGCCTGTAAACTGACTACCACAGTATGTGGGAACTCATAACCAGGAAGGCCTGGTGAAGCCTGTAACCTGGCGACCACAATGTGTGGGAGCTCATAACCAGGAAGGCCTGGTGAGGCCTGTAACCTGGCGACCACAGTATGTGGGAGCTCATAACCAGGAAGGCCTGGTGAGGCCTGTAACCTGGCGACCACAATGTGTGGGAGCTCATAACCAGGAAGGCCTGGTGAGGCCTTTAACCTGGCGACCACAGTATGTGAGAGCTCGTATCCTGGTGACCACAGTATGTGGGAGCTCATAACCAGGAAGGCCTGGTGAAGCCTGTAACCCAGCGACCACAGCATGTGGGAGCTCACAACCAGGAAGGCCTGGTGAGGCCTGTAACCTGGCGACCACAATAAGTGGGAGCTCATAACCAGGAAGGCCTGGTGAGGCCTGTAACCTGGCGACCACAATAAGTGGGAGCTCATAACCAGGAAGGCCTGGTGAGGCCTGTAACCCGGCAACCACAGTATGTGGGAACTATAACCAGGAAGGCCCCTTTGAGGCCTGTAACGTAGCGACCACAATGTGTGGGAGCTCATAACCAGGAAGGCCTATTGAGGCCTGTAACCTGGCGACCACAGTATGTGGGAGCTCATAACCAGGAAGGCCTGGTGAGGCCTGTAACCTGGCAACCACAGTACGTGGGAGCTCATAACCAGGAAGGCCTGGTGAGGCCTGTAACCTGGCGACCACAGTATGTGGGAGCTCATAACCAGGAAGGCCTGGTGAGGCTTGTAACCTGGCGACCACAGTATATGGGAGCTCATAACCAGGAAGGCCTGGTGAAGCCTGTAACCCAGCGACCACAGCATGTGGGAGCTCATAACCAGGAAGGCCTGGTGAGGCCTGTAACCTGGCGACCACAATGTGTGGGAGCTCATAACCAGGAAGGCCTGGTGAGGCCTTTAACCTGGCGACCACAGTATGTGGGAGCTCATAACCAGGAAGGCCTGGTGAAGCCTGTAACCCAGCGACCACAGTATGTGGGAGCTCATAACCAGGAAGGCCTGGTGAGGCTTGTAACCTGGCGACCACAGTATATGGGAGCTCATAACCAGGAAGGCCTGGTGAAGCCTGTAACCCAGCGACCACAGCATGTGGGAGCTCATAACCAGGAAGGCCTGGTGAGGCCTGTAACCTGGCGACCACAATGTGTGGGAGCTCATAACCAGGAAGGCCTGGTGAGGCCTTTAACCTGGCGACCACAGTATGTGGGAGCTCATAACCAGGAAGGCCTGGTGAAGCCTGTAACCCAGCGACCACAGCATGTGGGAGCTCATAACCAGGAAGGCCTTGTGAGGCCTGTAACCTGGCGACCACAATCAGTGGGAGCTCATAACCAGGAAGGCCTAGTGAGGCCTGTAACCCGGCAACCACAGTATGTGGGAGCTCCCACAGATGTCTCTCCGTGGCCACCATAGCACTGACGGAACAGCAGATTGCTTGGTGGCCCGGAGTCCCGCAGCAGATCAGTCTGGTAGGCCTGAGGACCACAAGGGCGTGCAGAACCGCACCTGCCTGACCTGCTGCCGTGTACGCTCTGTCATTCAAGCATGAAGATGTCTTGAGCAGCTTGGATGACAGGGTCAGAGCTCTTAGTGAAGAGGACCAACCAGAGACGAGATAGTTAGCCAACGTCTCGTCCACTGGCGGCATCGACACATATCCGTGCTCCACGGCTCCCTCCACAGCAGCGAAACTAGCCCGCTAATGCAGATAGAGATGTGAGGAGAACGGATTCTTCCATACCCTCGCAATCCCAGCGTGGAGATCAGAAAGGAATGGAAGGCTCATCCGGGCTGGTGGCTTATGGGTGGGGAGGAACCAGCCATCCAAAATACCATGAGCGGGTTCCTCCCAGACGCGCCTCCACTGCAACTGCAATCTGTCTGTGGCGCGCCCCATAATGTCAACCAGCTCAGCGTACACTGGGCAGGAGGGCTGAAATGGTTCGGTCTCAACCAAACTGACATCCTTTTCTATATATATATATATATATATATATATATATATTACAGCCAACTCCTGCCCTGCCCGAAGAGAACAGTTACAGATTCACCAAAGAGAGAGAGTGCTCATTTTCTCTCTTCTTAGATGTTCAACATTAATCTGTAACTTACCCTCGTCAGCTGGTAGATCATCCGCGAGGTTAACGCCCCTCTCCCGATAATCTGCCAGCTCCGTCTGAAAGCTCCACGAGCTCAACCGCCACTGAGCCTCAGCCCGAGCGGGAACCGGAACCGCGGGGTTCAGATGCCGCGCCCACTTTCCTCGAGAAGTGGGTCAGACGAGAGCAGAGAGTTCTGAAAGGAAAACTCTCAGTTCGCGCAAAAAACTCCCTCGAGAGCTTCCCGCACATGCTCTTCTCTCAGGCAGAACACGCACAGATCATGTGAATCCTCCAGTGTCAAATATCTGGACACAAGTCGGCACACTCGCGCAAAGTGTTTCTCCACGTCTCTGCGCGCTTAATCGTTGATACTATCAAACAGACAAACAGTCCCTGAAGACGAAAAGATGTTGTCACGGTTTCAAGGCGCCCTTCTTATACATCCAGATTGACGCGCTCATCATTCAAGCTGGTCGCCGGTCAACCTGATTACTGTGAGTTGATATTTGATTTCAGACACCTGTCACGCCTGAGGCGTTCCCCATTGCGTCATTCGACGTATTGTTGAGTTCCCTTCGAAAGGGAACCATAGTTTAAACCAGCTACCGGAGAATTTCTCGTCAACATGCCCATTTGTTGCGTCGATAAATACTAACTTGCGATAAATACTAACGATAAATACTAATATGGCTACTATGATTTTTGTTTTATGTATTTTTACATCGGCTATGTACACTGTGCATGCTTGTTCTAACCGTGTGTTGTGTCTTAATGAGTTTTTTTTAATGTTTTTTTTTTGTTTGTTTTTTGTTTACGTTACATCACGCACTGACGCGATTTCCACACATCTCAGCGATAATTGGTGAAATGACAGATACACGTTTAGTTTAGCAATAATGACCCTGGAGGAAAGGTGACGAATGCTGGGTAAGTGATTAGTAGCCTAGTCGTGACAGTTTTCTAGGGAAATATAACCATCAAGTCAATCAGTCTACAGTGCATCCGTCTCCAATATGATAAATAATTAACGTTACCCTGCCATGCAGCTGCAATTTGCAGTATGGATGTAACGTTAGCCTTCCCGCTTGTTGATCACGACCCAGGCTTTGTATATAGAGGTATTTTTCCCCTGGCGCTGGCTCGGTAAAACCTCCGCTTTTAACACACAAAAGTCATCGCTTATATCGCTATATAAAACCGTCTGAATCGTTATCGCACCCGTTATCGTTAATATAACGCGCTGAGAACGGGCTGGTAATACCCGTGCGATCGGAGTGCAATCTCAAGCGCGTGTCATGTTTCTATGGCAACCAAAGCAGAGCTTCCGCCAAACCGCGCTTTACATTTTCTCCAATGTTTATAGTAATATAAATGAACCGTCTTGTCTAATCTTAAAGTTTTGATGGTCAGATTCAGACTCAATGAAGAGCAGAGAGCACAGATATGATCAAGCTCAACAAGCAACAAACAATCGTTATTCAAAAGGGCAAACAGTTAAAGTTATTATGCGAGTTAACTCGAGTCAGAATGTACATGTGCAAGGTTGCATTTGTCATCCATCACCGTGACATCAAGTGGACTTTTAAAGCTGAAATAATGAGTGGATTAAGCTTGGAATAACGAGAGAAATAACATGGATAGAGCTTTCTTGTCGGTGGATTAATGCATCAGTCAGTCAGTAACGTACAAGGAAGTGAGATGAGATGACGGCTACTAAAATTAGGTAAGACAAAAAGTTTTATTTTTCGCAACTCGTGTGAAATAATATGTGACAATCGGGTCCAGTCGGGTTTGTGTCTTCATGCCGGGTTCGGTCCAGTTTTCAAATAATAGACAGGTCCAGGTCGGGTCCGGGCAGTTCGTTTATGTCATTTCTCGGGTCTGCACGGGTCCGGGTCCAACTTTTGAAATGAACGACGGGTCCGGGTCGGTTCGGTGTAGCACATTACGGGTCTCTTTCGGGTCGGGCATGAGTTTTTGAACCCTTGAAGACCTCAAAGACAGTGCATAACTTGACACAATATCATGCCGGTCTATTAGCCGCGCCATTTTTCTGACCCCATGCTGCGCGCGCACCCAACAGAGGATTCCAATGTGTACAAACATTGAAGGGGTCTATATTAACGATGACGTGTGCCATGTGCGTAGTATAGCGCCGTTTTGTCATATAGCGTTCTATATGACGTTAAAGGATGAGAACGCGTTGCACATTTAATGATATTATCGCTCTTGCTTGCTGTAATGATGACAAAATATGTTGTTTTCAAACAAACGGTATGTTTACTATAACCAGATGTTTATGCACAAATAATAGCCTATAATATTGAAAATACAATAACAAAAACATCAGTAGGCCCTTTGTAATTTAAAAACGTGAGCCTAGCTGGACAGATGTTGTTGTCACGGCGTGTTGAAGGCAGAAGGGAAGACAGAGTCCAGATTCAGAAGAAGATGACTTTACTTACAAAATATAAGACAAGGATACAGGGAAACAGGAGCAAACACGGGGTAACATCAAACATTGACCGACAAAGACTGACTGAATGAGGGAGAACTAAATACAAGAAGGAATCAAACATAATGAGGTGAGAACAGGTGACACAGATGATCAAGACGAGGAACAGGTGGCTGATGAGGGAGTGAGTTCAGGAGTGGAGACAAGAGGATCCTGGGAAGTGTAGTGCTGATGACAAGACAGACTGGTGCAGACGAGGACTGTGACAGAACTCCCCCCTCCCGGAAGGCGTGGCCTCACGCCGCAGAACAGAGGAAGGAGGGGGGATGATCTGAGGGCTGAGCGGGGCGTGGCCAGGGCGGAGCAGGTTGAGGGCGTGGCCAGGGCGGAGCAGGCTGAGGGCGTGGCCAGGGCGGAGCAGGCTGAGGGTGAGACCGTAATAAATAATTAGCCCCTCGTCCACGTTCAACCTACATGCACGAAATTTGGTGGGGACGTGTATCATATCAATACGCACAAAAAAGCCTCAAGAACCCATACCCTAAACTCGACAGGAAGTCCGCCATTTTGAATTTGGCTGCCATTTTTGGACGATTTACACACTCCGTACTTTAACGAACTCCTCCTAGGGATTTAGTCGGATCGACTTCAAATTTCTGCTGTGCCTTCTAAAGGCATTGACGATGTAAAGTTGTGCTATCTGCGCATTTTCGTCGATGGGCGTGTCCGTGGCGTCGAAGATTCGCCATAAAACAGGAAGTTGTAGTAACTTGGCTGTAAATGCTCAGATCTGCACGAAATTTTACACATTTGACAAGAGTCCCGACCAGAACAAATCTACATGCCGACATTCACCCACAGTCATAGCGCCACCTAGTGGCAACAGGAAGTGTCCTTTAACGAAGCAGCCCCCGTCGCATGTTTGAGCGACATGTACGAAATTTCTGTGGTACATCTACCATGTCCAGACGCACAAAAAAGTCTCTTGGAGCAATGCCCTAAACTCAACAGGAAGTAGGCCATTTCGAATTTTACCGCCATTTTTGGATGATTAACTCATCACATACTTTAACGAACTCCTCCTAGGGATTTAGTCGGATCGACTTCATATTTCTGCTGTGCCTTCTAAAGGCACTGACGATGTAAAGTTGTGCTCTCTGAGCGTTTTCATCGATGGGCATGTCCATGGCGTCGATGATTCGCAATGAAACAGGAAGTTGTAGTAACTTGGCTGTAAATGCCCAGATCTGCACCAAATTTTACACATTTGACAAGAGTCCCGCCCTGAACAAATCTACATGCCGACATTCACCCACAGTCATAGCGCCACCTCCTGGCAACAGGAAGTGACCTTTAACTAAGCAGCGTAGCAAATGCACATTCGCACTGGCTGAGCTGCAGAAAATGCAACACGGCCGCCTCAGACCCCGACGTGCTACTGGTGCGAGGGCCCGCCCATCGCTGCTTGCAGCTTTAATTAGGGCCCGAGCACTAACAGTGCGAGGACTCTATTGAAACTGTTAGGGTTATTTTTAGGGCCCGAGCACTAACAGTGCGAGGACCCTCTTGAAACTGTTAGGGTTCTTTATTAGGGCCCGAGCACTAACAGTGCGAGGACCCTCTTGAAACTGTTAGGGTTATTTTATTAGGGCCCGAGCACTAACAGTGCGAGGACCCTATTGAAACTGTTAGGGTTATTTATTTTTTATTTATTTATTTATTTTTTTTTTTTTTTTTCTGCAAAGTAAGTGCCAATTTCGGGGCCGCAACATGCTCAAAAACTCACCAAATTTGGCACGCATGTCAGGACTGGTGAAAAATTTCGTATTTTGTGGGTTTCGCAGATGGGCGGGGCAAAATGGCACGCTAGCGCCACCTAGAAAATTGGAAAAAATTAGCCCCTCGTCCACATTCAACCTACATGCACGAAATTTGGTGGGGACGTGTATCATGTCAAGACGCACAAAAAAGCCTCAAGAACCCATACCCTAAACTCGACAGGAGGTCCGCCATTTTGAATTTGGCGGCCATTTTTGGACGATTTACAGACTCCGTACTTTAACGAACTTCTCCTAGGGATTTAGTCAGATCGACTTAAAATTTCTGCTGTGCCTTCTAAAGGCATTGACGATGTAAAGTTGTGCTATCTGCGCGTTTTCGTCGATGGGCGTGTCCGTGGCGTCGAAGATTCGCCATGAAACAGGAAGTTGTAGTAACTTGGCTGTAAATGCCCAGATCTGCACGAAATTTTACACATTTGACAAGAGTCCCGCCCTGAACAAATCTACATGCCGACATTCACCCACAGTCATAGCGCCACCTGCTGGCAACAGGAAGTGACCTTTAACGAAGCAGCCCCCGCCGCTTGTTTGACCGACATGTACGAAATTTCTGTGGTACATCTACCATGACCAGACGCACAAAAAAGCCTCAAGAACCCATACCCTAAACTCGACAGGAGGTCCGCCATTTTGAATTTGGCGGCCATTTTTGGACGATTTACAGACTCCGTACTTTAACGAACTCCTCCTAGGGATTTAGTCAGATCGACTTAAAATTTCTGCTGTGCCTTCTAAAGGCATTGACGATGTAAAGTTGTGCTATCTGCGCGTTTTCGTCGATGGGCGTGTCCGTGGCGTCGAAGATTCGCCATGAAACAGGAAGTTGTAGTAACTTGGCTGTAAATGCCCAGATCTGCACGAAATTTTACACATTTGACAAGAGTCCCGCCCTGAACAAATCTACATGCCGACATTCACCCACAGTCATAGCGCCACCTGCTGGCAACAGGAAGTGACCTTTAACGAAGCAGCCCCCGCCGCTTGTTTGACTGACATGTACGAAATTTCTGTGGTACATCTACCATGACCAGACGCACAAAAAAGCCTCAAGAACCCATACCCTAAACTCGACAGGAGGTCCGCCATTTTGAATTTGGCGGCCATTTTTGGACGATTTACAGACTCCGTACTTTAACGAACTCCTCCTAGGGATTTAGTCAGATCGACTTAAAATTTCTGCTGTGCCTTCTAAAGGCATTGACGATGTAAAGTTGTGCTATCTGCGCGTTTTCGTCGATGGGCGTGTCCGTGGCGTTGAAGATTCGCCATGAAACAGGAAGTTGTAGTAACTTGGCTGTAAATGCCCAGATCTGCACGAAATTTTACACATTTGACAAGAGTCCCGCCCTGATCAAATCTACATGCCGACATTCACCCACATTCATAGCGCCACCTAGTGGCAAGAGGAAGTGACATTTAACGAAGCAGCCCCCGTCGCATGTTTGACCGACATGTACGAAATTTCTGTGGTACATCTACCATTTCCAGACGCACAGAAAAGTCTCTTGGAGCGATGCCCTAAACTCAACAGGAAGTCAGCCATTTCTAATTTTACCGCCATTTTTGGATGATTTACTCACTCCGTACTTTAACGAACTCCTCCTAGGGCTTTAGTCGGATCGACATCACATTTCTGATGTGCCTTCTAAAGGCATTGACGATGTAAAGTTGTGCTATCTGTGCGTTTTCGTCGATGGGCGTGTCCGTGGCGTCGAAGATTCGCCATGAAACAGGAAGTTGTAGTAACTTGGCTGTAAATGCCCAGATCTGCACGAAATTTAACACATTTGACAAGAGTCCCGCGTTGAACAAATCTACATGCCGACATTCACCCACAGTCATAGTGCCACCTGCTGGCAACAGGAAGTGACCTTTAACGAAGCAGCGTAGCAAATGCACAGCCGCACTGGCTGAGCTGCAGAATATGCAACGCAGCCGCCTCACACCCCGACGCGCTACAGGTGCGAGGGCCCGCCCATCGCTGCTTGCAGCTTTAATTTTTTTTATTTTATTTTTTTTCTGCAAAGTAAGCGCCATTTTCGGGGCCTCAACATGCTCAAAAACTCACCAAATTTGGCACGCATGTCAGGACTGGTGAAAAATTTTGTATTTTGTGGGTTTCGCGGATGAGCGTGGCAAAATGGCTCCCTAGCGCCACCTGGAAAATTGGAAAAAATTAGCCCCTCGTCCACGTTTAACCTACAAACACGAAATTCGGTGGGGACGTGTATCATATCAAGACGCACAAAAAAGCCTCAAGAACCCATACCCTAAACTCAACAGGAAGTCGGCCATTTTGAATTTGGCGCCCATTTTGAGACGATTTACACACTCAGTACTTTAACGAACTCCTCCTAGGTATTTAGTCGGATCGACTTCAAATTTCTGCTGTGCGTTCTAAAGGCATTGACGATGTAAAGTTGTGCTATCTGCGCGTTTTCGTCGTGATTCGCCATGAAACAGGAAGTTGTAGTAACTTGGCTGTATATGCCCAGATCTGCACAAAATTTTACACATTTGACAAGAGTCCCGCCCTGAACAAATCTACATGCTGACATTCACCCACAGTCATAGCGCCACCTAGTGACAGCAGGAAGTGAGCTTTAACGAAGCAGTACCCGTCGCATGTTTGACCGACATGTACGAAATTTCTGTGGTACATCTACCATGTCCAGACACACAGAAAAGTCTCTTGGAGCGTTGCCCTAAACTCAACAGGAAGTCAGCCATTTCTAATTTTACCGCCATTTTGGGATGATTTACTCATTACGTACTTTAACAAACTCCACCTAGGGATTTAGTTGGATCGACTTCAAATTTCTGCTGTGCCTTCTAAAGGCATTGACGATGTAAAGTTGTGCTATCTGCGCGTTTTCGTCGATGGGCGTGTCCGTGGCGTCGAAGATTCGCCATGAAACAGGAAGTTGTAGTAACTTGGCTGTAAATGCCCAGATCTGCACCAAATTTTACACATTTGACAAGAGTCCCGCCCTGAACAAATCTACATGCCGACATTCACCCACAGTCATAGCGCCACCTGCTGGCAACAGGAAGTGACCTTTAATGAAGAAGCGTAGCAAATTCACAGCCGCACCGGCTGAGCTGCAAAATATGCAACGCGGCCGCCTCATACCCCGACGCGCTACAGGTGCGAGGGCCCGCCCATCGCTGCTTGCAGCTTTAATTTATTTATTTTTAAAAAAATTTCTGCAAAGTAAGCGCCATTTTCGGGGCTGCAACATGCTCAAAAACTCACCAAATTTGGCACGCATGTCAGGACTGGTGAAAAATATCGTATTTTGTGGTTTTCACGGATGGGCGTGGCAAAATGACACGCTAGCGCCACCTAGAAAATTGGAAAAAATTAGCCCCTCGTCCACGTTCAACCTACATGCACGAAATTTGGTGGAGACGTGTATCATATCAAGATGCACAAAAAAGCCTCAAAAACCCATACCCTAAACTCGACAGGAAGTCCGCCATTTTTAATTTGGCTGCCATTTTTGGACGATTTACACACTCCGTACTTTAACGAACTCCTCCTAGGGATTTAGTCGGATCGACTTCAAATTTCTGCTGTGCCTTCTAAAGCCATTGACGATGTAAAGTTGTGCTATCTGCGCGTTTTCGTCGATGGGCGTGTCCGTGGCGTCGAAGATTCGCCATGAAACAGGAAGTTGTAGTAACTTGGCTTTAAATGCCCAGATCTGCACGAAATTTGACACATTTGGCAAGAGTCCCGTCCTGAACAAATCTACATGCCGACATTCACCCACAGTCATAGCGCCACCTAGTGGCAACAGGAAGTGTCCTTTAACGAAGCAGCCCCCGTCGCATGTTTGAGCGACATGTACGAAATTTCTGTGGTACATCTACCATGTCCAGACGCACAAAAAAGTCTCTTGGAGCAATGCCCTAAACTCAACAGGAAGTAGGCCATTTCGAATTTTACCGCAATTTTTGGATGATTAACTCATCAAATACTTTAACGAACTCCTCCTAGGGATTTAGTCGGATCGACTTCATATTTCTGCTGTGCCTTCTAAAGGCACTGACGATGTAAAGTTGTGCTCTCTGAGCGTTTTCATCGATGGGCATGTCCGTGGCGTCGATGATTCGCAATGAAACAGGAAGTTGTAGTAACTTGGCTGTAAATGCCCGGATCTGCATCAAATTTTACACATTTGACAAGAGTCCCGCCCTGAACAAATCTACATGCCGACATTCACCCACAGTCATAGCGCCACCTGCTGGCAACAGGAAGTGACCTTTAACGAAGCAGCCCCCACCGCATGTTTGACCGGCATGTTCTGTGGTACATCTACCATGTCCAGATGCACAGAAAAGTCTCTTGGAGCGATGCCTTAAACTCATCAGGAAGTCAGCCATTTCTAATTTTACCGCCATTTTTGGATGATTTACTCATTACGTACTTTAACGAACTCCTAGGGATTTAGTCGGATTGACTAAAATTTCTGCTGTGCCGTCTAAAGGCATTGACGATGTAAAGTTGTGCTATCTGCACGTTTTTGTCGATGGGCGTGTCCGTGGCATCGATGATTCGCCATGAAAGAGGAAGTTGTAGTAACTTGGCTGTAAATGCCCAGATCTGCACCAAATTTTACACATTTGACAAGAGTCCCGCTCTGAACAAATCTACATGCCGACATTCACCCTAAGTCATAGCGCCACCTGCTGGCAACAGGAAGTGACCTTTAACGAAGCAGCGAAAAATTTCACAGCCGCACCGGCTGAGCCGCAGAATATGCAACGCGGCCGCCTCACACCCCAACGCGCTACAGGTGCGAGGGCCCGCCCATCGCTGCTTGCAGCTTTAATTTTTTTTTTTTTTTCTGCAAAGTAAGCGCCATTTTCGGGGCCGCAACATGCTCAAAAACTCACCAAATTTGGCACTCATGTCAGGACTGGTGAAAAATTTCGAATTTTGTGGGTTTCGCGGACGGGCGGGGCAAAATGGCTCGCTAGCGCCACCTAGAAAATTGGAGAAAATTAGCCCCCGTCCACGTTCAACCTACATGCACGAAATTTGGTGGGGACGTGTATCATTTCAAGACGCACAAAAAAGCCTCAAGAACCCATACCCTAAACACGACAGGAAGTCCGCCATTTTGAATTTGGCGACCGATTTGGGACGATTTACACACTCCGTACTTTAACGAACTCCTCCTAGGGATTTAGTCGGATCAACTTCAAATTTCTGCTGTACATTCTAAAGGCATTGACGATGTAAAGTTGTGCTATCTGCGCGTTTTCGTCCATGGGCGTGTCCGTGGCGTCGATGATTCGCCATGAAACAGGAAGTTGTAGTAACTTGGCTGTAAATGCCCAGATCTGCACGAAATTTTACACATTTGACAAGAGTCCCACCCTGAACAAATCTACATGCCGACTTTCACTCACAGTCATAGCGCCACCTGCTGGCAACAGAAAGTGAACTTTAACGAAGCAGCCCCCACCGCATGTTTGACCGACATGTACGAAATTTCTCTGGTATATCTACCATGTCCAGACGCACAGAAAAGTCTCTTGGAGCGATGCCCTAAATTCAACAGAAAGTCGGCCATTTCTAATTTTACCGCCATTTTTGGATGATTTACTCATTACCTACTTTAGCGAACTCCTCCAAGGGATGTAGTCGGATCGACTTCAAATATTGTGCTGTACTCTCTAAAGGCATTGACGATGTAAAGTTGTGCTATCTGCGCGTTTTCGTCGATGGGCGTGTCCGTGGCGTCGATGATTCGCCATGAAACAGGAAGTTGTAGTAACTTGGCTGTAAATGCCCAGATCCGCACGAAATTTGACACATTTGACATGAGTCCCGCCCTGAAAAAATCTACATGCCGACTTTCACCCACAGTCATAGCGCCACCTGCTGGCAACAGGAAGTGACCTTTAACGAAGAAGCCCCCACCGCATGTTTGACCGACATACACAAAATTTCTGTGGTACATCTACCATGTCCAAACGCACAGAAAAGTCTCTTGGAGCGATGCCCTAAACTCAACAGGAAGTCGGCCATTTCTAATTTTACCGCCATTTTAGGATGATTTACTCATTACGTACTTTAACTAACTCCTCCTAAGGATTTAGTCGGCTCGACTTCAAATTTCTGCTGTGCCTTCTAAAGGCATTGACGATGTAAAGTTGTGCTATCTGTGCGTTTTCGTCGTGATTCGCCATGAAACAGGAAGTTGTAGTAACTTGGCTGTAAATGCCCAGATCTGCACAAAATTTTACACATTTGACAAGAGTCCCGTCCTGAACAAATCTACATGCCGACATTCACCCACAGTCATAGCGCCACCTAGTGGCAATAGGAATTGACCTTTAACGTAGCAGCCCCTGCCGCATGTTTGACCGACATGTACGAAATTTCTGTGGTACATCTACCATGTCCAGACGCACAGAAAAGTCTCTTGGAGCGATGCCCTAAACTCAACAGGAAGTAGGCCATTTCTAATTTTACCGCCATTTTAGGATGATTTACTCATTACGTACTTTAACTAACTCTCCTTAGAACTCTGTTTACCACAATGCTTCATTCCTGGGACTGATTTGCACTCACACCTGAACCTCATTTAGACCGCCTATTTAAGCCACACTCAAACACGAACTCAGTGCGAAGTATTGCATTGCCACAGCCTGTAATGACTGAGCGGTTTTCCCTGATCTGCCTGTTCTGTGTATCGACCTTGGATTGTTATATCACCTCTGCCTGTTTGCTGCCTGCCCTGATTCGGATTGTCTTGGACTATTGTTGTTTGCTGCCTGCCCTGATCTGCTGCCTATGTAACCCCTACACACCCGTGTCCTACTCGCCCCGCTCCGAGCGGGCCTCGAACCCGGGTCTCCGGCATGAGAGTCAGGCGCGCTAACAAGGAGGCTAAAGACTGCAGCCTCTAGCGTCTGTCGCTAGAGCGCCTATTGAGATCGGGGAGTGAGGTTTACTTGCACAGCAACTACTAGCTGGCCTCCGTTACACTCACCCCCCTAAACCTCACTCTCATCCGGGTCACGGCACCAATGTAACCTCCTTACACCCGGGTCCTACTCGCCCCGCTCCGAGCGGGCCTCGAACCCGGGTCTCCGGCGTGACAGTCGGGCGCGCTAACAAGGAGGCTAAAGACTGCAGCCTCTAGCGTCTGTCGCTAGAGCGCCTATTGAGATCGGGGAGTGAGGTTTACTCGCACAGCAACTACTAGCTGGCCTCCGTTACACCTATTCTCTGACTACTCTCTGTGCCCGCTCTCTGAAAACCCTGTTTTGCTGTTCTCTGACCCTTGCCTGTTTGACCAATCTTTAATAAAGCTGCACATGGATTCCACTCCGTCTAGAGTTTCGTTACAATAATAAGGTCTCATTTGTTAAAATTAGGCTAGTAAAAACTAAACTACATATCCATTATGACATCTATAAACAAAGTCTTGGCAATTTTAATATTGCGCTACGCAAGGCTAGACAGCTCTATATATCGGAAATGATTAACAATAGTATTAATAATACCCGTACCTTATTTATCATGGTTGACAAGCTTATGAATCCAATACAGCAAATACCATCAGAGTTTGCATCCACTATGAAATGTAACGAATTTGCATGCTTTTTTAGTGAAAAAATTAAAAATATTAGACGGATTATTAGTATTAAACAGTCTAATAATGACTCTGTGCCGCCACTACAAGCACCAAGGCAAAACTTGGTTATGTCTCATTTTAATGTAATCAACCAAAAATTTCTAGAAGAAATAGTTAGACATCTTAAATCTTCCACATGCTGTCTAGACATACTGCCTTCAGACTTTTTTAAAACAATTTTTAGCTCTGTTGTAACAGATGTGCTGCAAATAGTTAATAGTTCGTTGCAATCGGGCATTTTTCCAACGTCCTTGAAAACCGCTGCCATTAAGCCAATATTAAAAAAGAGAACAATGGATGCTTCGATTATGAATAACTATAGACCTATTTCTAATCTCTCTTTTATAGCCAAGATTATTGAAAAAGCTGTGTTTACCCAACTAAATGAGTTTGTGACATTAAGTGGTCTTTTAGATACATATCAGTCAGGTTTTTCGACCTCAACATAGTACTGAAACAGCACTAATCAAAGTTTTAAATGATATACGGCTGAATACTGACTCTGATAAAATAACAGTTTTGGTTCTATTAGATCTCAGTGCAGCATTTGACACTGTTGATCATAGAATTCTTATAGATAGGCTGGAAAACTGGGTAGGAGTCTCCGGAATAGTCCTTGATTGGTTCAGATCTTACCTGAATGGTCGAAGCTACTTTGTTAAGATCGGAAATTCTGAATCTGATAGGGTGGCCATGACATGTGGAGTGCCTCAGGGATCAGTTCTTGGACCGCTATTATTTAATCTCTATATGTTACCTTTAGGCCAGATTATACAGAATAATGACATTAATTACCATAGTTACGCCGATGATACTCAAATATATATGGCTTTTGATTCAGATGACAATAGTTCAATAGACGCCTTATGTCACTGCATAGAACAAATAAAAACCTGGATGAATCTAAATTTTTTACAACTAAACCAAGATAAAACCGAGGTTATTGTGTTTGGTAACAAAAATAAAAGAATAAGCATTATTAAAGAATTAGATTCTCGTGCCTTTAAAGTTAGGGATCAAGTGCGTAATCTTGGTGTTATGATAGACTCAGATCTTACATTTAATAGTCATATCAGAGCGGTCACCAAAACAGCATTCTATCATTTGAAAAATATTTCTAGAATTAAAGGATCGGTGCCTCACAAAGACCTAGAAAGGCTTATCCACGCTTTTATTTCTAGTAGGGTGGACTACTGTAATGGCTTATTAACTGGACTTCCGAAGAAGACTGTAAAACAGCTGCAGCTTGTTCAGAACGCTGCCGCTAGATTATTAACTGGGACCAAGAGAATAGAGCACATCACTCCAGTTCTTAAAACTTTGCATTGGCTCCCAATTAACCATAGAATAGTCTTTAAAGTGATGCTTTTAGTTTATAAAGCACTGAATTGTTTAGGCCCTGAGTACATTTCCGAAATGTTTGAAAAATATAAACCTAACAGGACTCTTAGATCAATACACTCAGGTCAGCTAGTGGAGCACAGAGTTAGAACAAAATATGGAGAAGCTGCGTTTAGCATCTCTGCTGTACACGACTGGAACAAACTACCACAAGATATTAGATCTGCCCCAACTGTATTGATTTTTAAATCTAAGTTGAAAACTTTTCTTTTCTCACAAGCTTATGACTGAGATCTTAAAATTAGCTATACTGTGTAGTTTTAAATCTGTCTATTTATTTTTATTTTTATTTTTTTATTAAATCTTTATTATCTTTTTGTGCATGTTTTGTACCTGGTATTTTTTTCATGATGTTTTTTACTTTCTGTAAAGCACATTGAAGTACTTTAATGGAGTGAACTGTGCTATATAAATAAACTTGTTGTTGTTGTTGTTGTTGTAGTTGATGTAACTACAGTAACATTAACATTGACCAATACATTTATTACAGTATTTGAAGAGTTCTGATGCAAAAGCCTTAAGTGCCATTTGAAATTTTCTGCTAGAATGATAATTTTTATCAAGCTTGTATATTTAAGTTCAGTAATTTCATTTAAATGGCAATGAAGATTACCTATTAATTGTCATTTAAGTGAAATTACTGAACTTAAATATACAAGCTTAATAAAAAAGAATCATTCTAGAAGAAAATGTCAAATGGCACTGAGGCTTTTGCATCTGAACTCTTCCTTTATTCATCTTTGTTAACATTAGTTAATAAAAATACAACTGTTCACTTTTGATTTAATAATGTATTAGTAACTGTCTAAATTAAAATGAACTAAGATTAATAAATGCTTAAGTATTGTGCATTCTTAATCCATGTTAACTAATGTAGTTAACTTATATTAACGAATGAAACCTTATTGTGTATCCAAAATATCTGTAAAAAGTGTTGTCAGATTCAGATTCAAGTAGTTTCAGATGAAACTTCAGTTTATGTTCGCTTGAAACATCATCATCCCCACTGCAGTAAAAATGTTGAGAGAACTAACATTTTAATAACATTATACAGAGATACGCTTTAATATTTTTCTTTCACTCTAATTGCTGCTCTAAAAGCAGATTACGTTACATTCAAAAACACAAGACGTGCGCTGCACTTATTTTCCAGCTTCTCTTGTGTAACTTAAAGGGACACAATGCAGTTATTTTAGCTTTATTTAACAGCTTCAGAGTTATTGAAATGGTTATATGACTTCTTTCGGGTTGAATGGGGGGCGTCTCGACCCCCCCAGGTGCCTGTGAGCGGAAAAATGTCACTTGCAGTTTCAGGCTCAGGCCGGCCTCAGCATCAAGAAGTATCGCGTGATATCAGCTCTCGCAATGTAACATATTCCTTTGCGGCAACACTGCACAAATCCAGGAACAAGGTCGAGAAGGATGGAGTTTGTCACACTATCGTCATGGCGGAGCCGGCATATAAGATATAGAAAGCTAGGAAACATTGTCGGAGGAACAGAAAAAGAGGAAAGAGCATTCTGACCGAGCGAGGAGTCAGACGCAAACATAGCCGTAATGTGCGTGTGATATGTCCCCATTGAAACATCTCGCAGCACGGATGTACCAATACAAACAAATAAAACATCTCCAGGTAACTCTAGTAGATTCATTTATTTTGTTTGTTAAATAAGAGGCGATCTGAAATATGTTGTTTTTGAAATCAAGTGACCAAAGTGTTCGTTGGCGCTGCGATCAGTTTCAGTGGATTCAGTGTTCTGTGGTGATATTCAAACGGACGCGCGCTCATTGCTCAATCCGTTGCGGGGACTGAGAGACTCATTATGGTGAAATGACAAAACCAAATGCAACATGTCCCTGCTTAAATACAGCCACTAATGAACAATGATGGGATGAGGAAAATAAACTATACTATTAGTACAGAACCTGTGACACACATGGCAAAAGTTCTTCCTCTGGACCATTATAGTTCATGGGGATATGTATTTAATCTAGTGGAAATTCTCACCTCTAACAACATAGATCTCATTAAACTACAAATTAAACACAATGTACTACTGTATACTATGTAACACGTCATGCCCACCGTGAGTGGTATTTACGACAGTAATGTTAAAAACAAGTACTCCACAGTTCTCTAGGGGTTGCTGATTGACAAAAACAGCATTCTTGTCTGGTGCCCCTTTAAGTTATCTATAATGCTTTTCCATTTCGAAATTCACTTCAGGAGTGTTAAAACCAAATAAATAATATTTTTAATTTCAGATTGAACACGTTGTCTCCGCGGGTGTACTACAGGAAGTGGTGGTCATTGAAGTTCAATTCGATTCACAAACATTTGACTCTTTTGAAATGTTAGTGAATCAAATGAGAAAGAGTCGCCTGTATAGAGACCTATGGCGCCGAAAGCGAAGTCCGACTGGGGATTCTAATTTCTACCAGAAAGACTCGGGAGATAAAATGATGTAACGAAGCATCCATTTATTAACAGCCCAGCAAACAATTATTGCAAAGTTCTTTGGCGTAGGCCCCGTCCATAGATCGCAATCCGAGGGTAGCGGATCAGCATTTCCTGCCTGGAGACGAAGGCAGGGGCGTAGCCGACCCCCCAGGGGAGTATAGACGGGACCATCCTGGTGGTGGTGGGGAGGGTGGAGGTTGTTGTTGCGTCAGCATCTGCGAACTCAAACATGTGTAAGTACCGATCTTTTATACAATAAGAGTAAGAATGTGATTGGATAATCTGTAGTTTAATGAGTGACGCGGTAATTAAGTCTTCCTGGCAGAACTTATGCTAAAGCTTTCATTTCTACCAGAAAGACTCGGGAGATAAAATGATGTAACGAAGCATCCATTTATTAACAGCCCAGCAAACAATTATTGCAAAGTTCTTTGGCGTAGGCCCCGTCCATAGATCGCAATCCGAGGGTAGCGGATCAGCATTTCCTGCCTGGAGACGAAGGCAGGGGCGTAGCCGACCCCCCAAAAATAGGTGGATTGTAGATCCATCGGGACGGGGCCAGCCTTCCCCCCAAAATTAATGGATGAAGTATACCCGCTGGTCATGACTCCTAGAGGACTCTGAAATAAGACAAAGGGAGATACCATGATTAGCATGATGAACGTTGGACATATACTTGTGCTAGTGTACATATACTAGACTGTAGAGGCCGCCGTGATAGCCGAACGTACGAAAATCTTGAAAGACCATGGAACAGCATGATAAGCCAGACGAAGACTGGACTCGATGATCAGATACGGCCATGCTAGCCAGACATAGACAGGTCTCGATAGACTACACAGATATAGCCACGATAGGCCAGACATAGACAGGTCTCGATAGACCGCACACATATATAGCCACGATAGGCCAGACATGGACAGGTCTCGATAGACTACACAGATATAGCCACGATAGGCCAGACATAGACAGGTCTTGATAGACCGCACAGATATAGCCACGATAGGCCAGACATAGACAGGTCTCGATAGACGTCACAGATATAGCCACGATAGGCCAGACATAGACAGGTCTCGATAGAGTCAAGTCAAGTCAAGTCACATTTATTTATATAGCGCTTTTCACAATACAGATTGTATCAAAGCAGCTTCACAGTGATAACATGTAAGTAGCACAACACAGATCAACAACATTGCTAAACACTAAATAAATAACCCCAACTGAGCAAGCTCAAAGCAAGCCAAAAGCAAGGCGACAGTGGCAAGGAACCAAACTCCATCAGATTGGATGGAGAAAAAACCTTGGGAGAACCCAGGCTCAGTCGGGGGCCAGTTCTCCTCTGGCTTACATTCATATTGTTTAAATATAAATATTAAATATAAATATTGTTTATGAATCAAACGGCGCCATAACATATCGCAGGCGTTGAGTCGTCTCATCACAGGCGTTGAGTCGTCTCATCACAGGCGTTGGGGCATCCGAAATCCCCGTGAGAGGCTGGACACAAAACTGGACCTGACGAACGCCATTTTTCTCGGGACAAGCGTCCCGAGATAACAGCAGAAAGGCAGATGGGAAATAATTAGCATAGCTGATGTTCATAATAATTTCCGTTATAACTCACAAACTCTCCGTAACCCGAACTCTCCGCAACCCAACCATACGCGCCGACCCGTTTGTCTAAGAGGCTGTCGAGCCCCACTGGTGCGTTAAGCAGTTTCAGTGGCAAACGGTTCCGTATGGCATAACAGAGGACTAGAAGGTAAGCATTATGTGAATGCTTGACTAAAGAGATGCGTCTTTAATCTAGTTTTGAACTGTGTCAGCGAGTCAGAAGCTCGGACCGTATCGGGAAGGCCATTCCAGAGTTTTTGAGCTAAATGCGAGAACGCCCTCCCTCCTTTACTGGACTTCGATATCCTAGGAATGACCAGAAGGCTTGAATTTAGTGATCTTAAGGAACGCGGTGGATTGTAGGGCGAAAGAAGGTCCGTTAAGTACATAGGTGCTAAACCATTTAGGGCTTTATAGGTCAGTAGTAGTATTTTGTAGTTGATGCGGAACTTAATAGGTAACCAGTGTAGAGATGATAAAATCGGTGTTATATGATCATATTTTCTTGACCTAGTAAGAACTCTAGCAGCTGCATTTTGTACTAACTGTAGCTTGTTTATTGAGGATGCAGGACAACCAGCTAATAAAGCATTACAGTAATCTAGTCTCGAGGTCATGAATGCGTGAACTAATTTTTCTGCATCAGAAATAGATAGCATGTTACGTAGCTTAGCAATGTTTCTAAGGTGGAAAAAGGCTGTTCTTGTAACATATGAAATATGATTTTCGAACGACAAGTTGCGGTCTAGTATAACACCCAGGTCTTTTACTGTTGTGGATAAAGTAACAGGACATCCGTCTATATTAAAGTTGTATTGTGAGAGGTTTTGTGAGTAGTTTTTTGGACCAATAAGTAATACCTCCGTTTTATCTGAATTTAATAGCAGGAAATTACGCGTCATCCAGAATTTTATATCTTTGAGACACTCTGTCATTTTAGATGAGTTAGTGTTTTCATCTGGTCGTGATGAAATATATAATTGAGTGTCATCAGCGTAACAGTGGAAATTAATTCCATGTTTTCTTATAATATTACCAAGTGGCAGCATATATATTGAGAATAGCAGAGGGCCTAAAACTGATCCTTGCGGTACTCCATAGTCTACTGACGTTATCTTTGATTTTTTCCCATTTAAACAGACAAAATGAGAACGGTCCGATAAGTACGATCTAAACCAGCTTAATGCCTGTCCCTGAACACCGGTGAAGTTTTGTAGTCGATCCAAGAGTATTTTATGATCTATAGTGTCGAACGCAGCGCTAAGATCAAGTAGGACTAGTATTGAGATACAGCCTTGGTCAGAAGCTAAAAGTAAATCATTTGTAATTTTAACTAGCGCAGTTTCTGTACTATGATGCGGTCTGAATCCTGACTGGAATTTTTCATAGATATCATTTTCTTGCAAAAAAGAGCACAATTGAGCGGACACTACTTTTTCAAGTATTTTGGACATAAATGGAAGATTTGAAATGGGTCTGTAATTTGCCAAGTTATTTGGATCTAATTGCGGTTTCTTAATGAGCGGTTTTATTACAGCCAGCTTGTATATTTTTGGGACATGACCTAAAGATAAAGACGAGTTAATAATATTGAGGAGAGGCTCTTCCACTACAGGTAATAGTTCTTTCAGTAGTTTAGTGGGTATTGGATCTAATAAACAAGTTGTTGGTTTAGATGCAATGATAGACCGCACAGATGTGGCCACGATAGGCCGGACGAAGACAGGTCTCGATAGACCGCACAGATATAGCCACGATAGGCCAGACATAGACAGATATAGACAGCACAGATATAACCACGATAGGCCAGACATGGACAGGTCTCGATAGACCGCACAGATATGGCCACGATAGGCCAGACATAGACATGTCTCGATAGACCGCACAATATGGCCACGATAGACCGGACATAGACAGGTCTCGATAGACCGCACGGATAAAGCCATGATAGCCAGACATAGACAGGTCTTGATGGACCGCACATATGTAGCCACGATAAGCCGGACATAGACGGGACTCGATAGACTGCGCGGATATAGCCACGCTAGACCAGACATACGGGATTCGATAGATCCCTCAGATATGCCACGACAGCTGGACATAGCACGATAGCCAACGTACGCAATTTTTGGACAGACGGATACAGTTATGATGGGTCTGATTAGATGGCACAGTGTTTTTTTTTTTTTTTTTTTTTTTTTTTTAAATCGACGCGTATATATACATATGTGGTTACAGCACCATATAGAGACAGGGCCGCGCGAGGCCACCACCACCAGTAGTTGTAAGAATTTTACCTGATATCACTGAAGAGTTTGCTGAGCTTCAAGGATGGTTTTTGAATCAAGTCTGACGTAGGATTCGAAAGCTGAGGAAGACCATCTGCCCATGACCTTGATGGATGATGTAGGGATTCCTCTTTCGGCTGCTGAAGTAGCTGCCCCGATTCTGAATGAATGGCCGGTATAAAGAGAGGGGGATAGACTGCAGCTTTTGATGACGGTGGTTAGGTGAGATTTGAAAACGGCCTTAGAAAGGGGAGCTCCGTTAGGTAATAAAAATAGCGGCGCAAATTTAGAAGTTCTAGGCCGTATTTTGAGAAATTTAACCATTGCTGAGAAAGGACAGAAGTCATTATTGATTTTTGAGAGTGTTATGGTAACGCCGGAGCCTCGGGTATCGGATTTAGAGTGTTTGAGAAAGAGTGTGAAGAATTTAGGACCGAAGCATAGATCGGAAAGAGAAATGCCACGGTCAGGATCGAATTTATTAGTATCTGAAGTAAATTCCCCTGGACGCATAAAACCGTAGAAGGCAGATAAAAACACTGCTTCTAGAAGAGTATTGAGGTACGTAGAAAAGAGCCCGTTGCGAACGGAGACAATTAACCTTTGTAATACAGGCAGGGTAATAGGCAAACGTTTGTCTGATGTTTTGCTGGAAGATTTAGCCAACCCTCTGAGTAATAATCGAATGGAAGAATTAGAAAAAAGGCTTTGGAAATTGGGATTGTGATACTTAGCGTAGAATTGAATGCCGGCGAGTAGTCTGCGAATAGAAGAAATTTTGAGGCTGCGGTTTTCAAAATTGAATACGAGAAAAGAGCACACGGTCGAAATTAGAATAGGAAAAATGGGGATTTGAAAGGAGAAGCAGAACATAATAAAAGCAGACCATGCTGACGTATAAGCTTTAAGTGTAGATGGAGCGACGCCTTTAGAAATGTAATGTCTAGCTGACGTGAGCAGGTCGTTTAGTTCAGTATTATGTCTGCTAAGGGAGGGCAAGCTGTTGGATCTGGGTTGGCTGAAGGGCACAGCTGTCTGAAGGTCTGAAAACGAAACCGAGAGAGCGCATCAGCGATGACATTGCAGTGGCCGGGAATGTGTACAGCTTTGATCATGAAATTAAAATTAACAGATTGCCAGATTAACCGTCTCAAGAAAGGCATGATCGAATTGCAAGATGAACGACCTTTGTTGATAATGGCAACTGTGGCTTCGTTATCGCAAAACATCATTATTCGTTTACGTGACCACTCGTGGCCCCAAATGACGCTGGCGACGGCTAAAGGATATATCTCGTAGAGCGCGGATGATACGGTGTTAGACGCTGATATAGGAAAGTCATTAGGCCATTTTTCAGCGAACCATTGCCCTTGAAAGAACCCCCCGAATCCGATGGAAGGAGCCGCGTCAGTGAATAATTGAAGTTGAAGCGATGACTCGTAGTCGTCGTTGTAAAAGAAAGAAATACCGTTCCAGTCGTTGAGCAATTTTTTCCAAAACATTATGTCAGACAAACAGCCTTCGTCTAATTGAATCAGATCGCTTAATTTTACCGCCGAATGAGCCAGAGTTAGCAAGCGCGAGATGAAAGCCCTGCCTTGAGGAATAATTCTCATAGCGAAATTAAGGTGTCCGAGGAGCGAAAGCATGTCGCGCTTTGATATTGAAGGGAGGGCAGGAAAAGACTCCAGAAAGGATCTGATCCTTGAAAGTTTCTAGGAGGGAAGAGAAGCTTGCATTAGAACTGAGTCCAGGGAAATACCCAGGAACTCTAATGAAGTAGAAGGGCCCGAAGTTTTCTCAGCGGAGAGGGGAATACCAACGTCGCTGAAGATAAGTTTAAGTACATCAAGAATTGAAGTTTGGGGAGATGGGAAATCGATTAACAGAAAATCGTCGAGCAAATGTAGGACGAAAGGAAGCTTGCTGACGTTCAGCAGGATCCAGCACAACGCTTCGGAAAGGCAATTGAAGATATGAGGGCTGCTTCTGCACCCGAAAGTAAGCCTGACAGCGAAATAAAATTATACAGAGATACGCTTTAATATTTTTCTTTCACTCTAATTGCTGCTCTAAAAGCAGATTACGTTACATTCAAAAACACAAGACGTGCGCTGCACTTATTTTCCAGCTTCTCTTGTGTAACTTAAAGGGACACAATGCAGTTATTTTAGCTTTATTTAACAGCTTCAGAGTTATTGAAATGGTTATATGACTTCTTTCGGGTTGAATGGGGGGCGTCTCGACCCCCCCAGGTGCCTGTGAGCGGAAAAATGTCACTTGCAGTTTCAGGCTCAGGCCGGCCTCAGCATCAAGAAGTATCGCGTGATATCAGCTCTCGCAATGTAACATATTCCTTTGCGGCAACACTGCACAAATCCAGGAACAAGGTCGAGAAGGATGGAGTTTGTCACACTATCGTCATGGCGGAGCCGGCATATAAGATATAGAAAGCTAGGAAACATTGTCGGAGGAACAGAAAAAGAGGAAAGAGCATTCTGACCGAGCGAGGAGTCAGACGCAAACATAGCCGTAATGTGCGTGTGATATGTCCCCATTGAAACATCTCGCAGCACGGATGTACCAATACAAACAAATAAAACATCTCCAGGTAACTCTAGTAGATTCATTTATTTTGTTTGTTAAATAAGAGGCGATCTGAAATATGTTGTTTTTGAAATCAAGTGACCAAAGTGTTCGTTGGCGCTGCGATCAGTTTCAGTGGATTCAGTGTTCTGTGGTGATATTCAAACGGACGCGCGCTCATTGCTCAATCCGTTGCGGGGACTGAGAGACTCATTATGGTGAAATGACAAAACCAAATGCAACATGTCCCTGCTTAAATACAGCCACTAATGAACAATGATGGGATGAGGAAAATAAACTATACTATTAGTACAGAACCTGTGACACACATGGCAAAAGTTCTTCCTCTGGACCATTATAGTTCATGGGGATATGTATTTAATCTAGTGGAAATTCTCACCTCTAACAACATAGATCTCATTAAACTACAAATTAAACACAATGTACTACTGTATACTATGTAACACGTCATGCCCACCGTGAGTGGTATTTACGACAGTAATGTTAAAAACAAGTACTCCACAGTTCTCTAGGGGTTGCTGATTGACAAAAACAGCATTCTTGTCTGGTGCCCCTTTAAGTTATCTATAATGCTTTTCCATTTCGAAATTCACTTCAGGAGTGTTAAAACCAAATAAATAATATTTTTAATTTCAGATTGAACACGTTGTCTCCGCGGGTGTACTACAGGAAGTGGTGGTCATTGAAGTTCAATTCGATTCACAAACATTTGACTCTTTTGAAATGTTAGTGAATCAAATGAGAAAGAGTCGCCTGTATAGAGACCTATGGCGCCGAAAGCGAAGTCCGACTGGGGATTCTAATTTCTACCAGAAAGACTCGGGAGATAAAATGATGTAACGAAGCATCCATTTATTAACAGCCCAGCAAACAATTATTGCAAAGTTCTTTGGCGTAGGCCCCGTCCATAGATCGCAATCCGAGGGTAGCGGATCAGCATTTCCTGCCTGGAGACGAAGGCAGGGGCGTAGCCGACCCCCCAGGGGAGTATAGACGGGACCATCCTGGTGGTGGTGGGGAGGGTGGAGGTTGTTGTTGCGTCAGCATCTGCGAACTCAAACATGTGTAAGTACCGATCTTTTATACAATAAGAGTAAGAATGTGATTGGATAATCTGTAGTTTAATGAGTGACGCGGTAATTAAGTCTTCCTGGCAGAACTTATGCTAAAGCTTTCATTTCTACCAGAAAGACTCGGGAGATAAAATGATGTAACGAAGCATCCATTTATTAACAGCCCAGCAAACAATTATTGCAAAGTTCTTTGGCGTAGGCCCCGTCCATAGATCGCAATCCGAGGGTAGCGGATCAGCATTTCCTGCCTGGAGACGAAGGCAGGGGCGTAGCCGACCCCCCAAAAATAGGTGGATTGTAGATCCATCGGGACGGGGCCAGCCTTCCCCCCAAAATTAATGGATGAAGTATACCCGCTGGTCATGACTCCTAGAGGACTCTGAAATAAGACAAAGGGAGATACCATGATTAGCATGATGAACGTTGGACATATACTTGTGCTAGTGTACATATACTAGACTGTAGAGGCCGCCGTGATAGCCGAACGTACGAAAATCTTGAAAGACCATGGAACAGCATGATAAGCCAGACGAAGACTGGACTCGATGATCAGATACGGCCATGCTAGCCAGACATAGACAGGTCTCGATAGACTACACAGATATAGCCACGATAGGCCAGACATAGACAGGTCTCGATAGACCGCACACATATATAGCCACGATAGGCCAGACATGGACAGGTCTCGATAGACTACACAGATATAGCCACGATAGGCCAGACATAGACAGGTCTCGATAGACCGCACAGATATAGCCACGATAGGCCAGACATAGACAGGTCTCGATAGACGTCACAGATATAGCCACGATAGGCCAGACATAGACAGGTCTCGATAGAGTCAAGTCAAGTCAAGTCACATTTATTTATATAGCGCTTTTCACAATACAGATTGTATCAAAGCAGCTTCACAGTGATAACATGTAAGTAGCACAACACAGATCAACAACATTGCTAAACACTAAATAAATAACCCCAACTGAGCAAGCTCAAAGCAAGCCAAAAGCAAGGCGACAGTGGCAAGGAACCAAACTCCATCAGATTGGATGGAGAAAAAACCTTGGGAGAACCCAGGCTCAGTCGGGGGCCAGTTCTCCTCTGGCTTACATTCATATTGTTTAAATATAAATATTAAATATAAATATTGTTTATGAATCAAACGGCGCCATAACATATCGCAGGCGTTGAGTCGTCTCATCACAGGCGTTGAGTCGTCTCATCACAGGCGTTGGGGCATCCGAAATCCCCGTGAGAGGCTGGACACAAAACTGGACCTGACGAACGCCATTTTTCTCGGGACAAGCGTCCCGAGATAACAGCAGAAAGGCAGATGGGAAATAATTAGCATAGCTGATGTTCATAATAATTTCCGTTATAACTCACAAACTCTCCGTAACCCGAACTCTCCGCAACCCAACCATACGCGCCGACCCGTTTGTCTAAGAGGCTGTCGAGCCCCACTGGTGCGTTAAGCAGTTTCAGTGGCAAACGGTTCCGTATGGCATAACAGAGGACTAGAAGGTAAGCATTATGTGAATGCTTGACTAAAGAGATGCGTCTTTAATCTAGTTTTGAACTGTGTCAGCGAGTCAGAAGCTCGGACCGTATCGGGAAGGCCATTCCAGAGTTTTTGAGCTAAATGCGAGAACGCCCTCCCTCCTTTACTGGACTTCGATATCCTAGGAATGACCAGAAGGCTTGAATTTAGTGATCTTAAGGAACGCGGTGGATTGTAGGGCGAAAGAAGGTCCGTTAAGTACATAGGTGCTAAACCATTTAGGGCTTTATAGGTCAGTAGTAGTATTTTGTAGTTGATGCGGAACTTAATAGGTAACCAGTGTAGAGATGATAAAATCGGTGTTATATGATCATATTTTCTTGACCTAGTAAGAACTCTAGCAGCTGCATTTTGTACTAACTGTAGCTTGTTTATTGAGGATGCAGGACAACCAGCTAATAAAGCATTACAGTAATCTAGTCTCGAGGTCATGAATGCGTGAACTAATTTTCTGCATCAGAAATAGATAGCATGTTACGTAGCTTAGCAATGTTTCTAAGGTGGAAAAAGGCTGTTCTTGTAACATATGAAATATGATTTTCGAACGACAAGTTGCGGTCTAGTATAACACCCAGGTCTTTTACTGTTGTGGATAAAGTAACAGGACATCCGTCTATATTAAAGTTGTATTGTGAGAGGTTTTGTGAGTAGTTTTTTGGACCAATAAGTAATACCTCCGTTTTATCTGAATTTAATAGCAGGAAATTACGCGTCATCCAGAATTTTATATCTTTGAGACACTCTGTCATTTTAGATGAGTTAGTGTTTTCATCTGGTCGTGATGAAATATATAATTGAGTGTCATCAGCGTAACAGTGGAAATTAATTCCATGTTTTCTTATAATATTACCAAGTGGCAGCATATATATTGAGAATAGCAGAGGGCCTAAAACTGATCCTTGCGGTACTCCATAGTCTACTGACGTTATCTTTGATTTTTTCCCATTTAAACAGACAAAATGAGAACGGTCCGATAAGTACGATCTAAACCAGCTTAATGCCTGTCCCTGAACACCGGTGAAGTTTTGTAGTCGATCCAAGAGTATTTTATGATCTATAGTGTCGAACGCAGCGCTAAGATCAAGTAGGACTAGTATTGAGATACAGCCTTGGTCAGAAGCTAAAAGTAAATCATTTGTAATTTTAACTAGCGCAGTTTCTGTACTATGATGCGGTCTGAATCCTGACTGGAATTTTTCATAGATATCATTTTCTTGCAAAAAAGAGCACAATTGAGCGGACACTACTTTTTCAAGTATTTTGGACATAAATGGAAGATTTGAAATGGGTCTGTAATTTGCCAAGTTATTTGGATCTAATTGCGGTTTCTTAATGAGCGGTTTTATTACAGCCAGCTTGTATATTTTTGGGACATGACCTAAAGATAAAGACGAGTTAATAATATTGAGGAGAGGCTCTTCCACTACAGGTAATAGTTCTTTCAGTAGTTTAGTGGGTATTGGATCTAATAAACAAGTTGTTGGTTTAGATGCAATGATAGACCGCACAGATGTGGCCACGATAGGCCGGACGAAGACAGGTCTCGATAGACCGCACAGATATAGCCACGATAGGCCAGACATAGACAGGTCTCGATAGACTGCACAGATATAGCCACGATAGGCCAGACATAGACAGGTCTCGATAGACCGCACAGATATAGCCACGATAGGCCAGACATAGACAGGTCTCGATAGACAGCACAGATATAACCACGATAGGCCAGACATGGACAGGTCTCGATAGACCGCACAGATATGGCCACGATAGGCCAGACATAGACATGTCTCGATAGACCGCACAATATGGCCACGATAGACCGGACATAGACAGGTCTCGATAGACCGCACGGATAAAGCCATGATAGCCAGACATAGACAGGTCTTGATGGACCGCACATATGTAGCCACGATAAGCCGGACATAGACGGGACTCGATAGACTGCGCGGATATAGCCACGCTAGACCAGACATACGGGATTCGATAGATCCCTCAGATATGCCACGACAGCTGGACATAGCACGATAGCCAACGTACGCAATTTTTGGACAGACGGATACAGTTATGATGGGTCTGATTAGATGGCACAGTGTTTTTTTTTTTTTTTTTTTTTTTTTTTTAAATCGACGCGTATATATACATATGTGGTTACAGCACCATATAGAGACAGGGCCGCGCGAGGCCACCACCACCAGTAGTTGTAAGAATTTTACCTGATATCACTGAAGAGTTTGCTGAGCTTCAAGGATGGTTTTTGAATCAAGTCTGACGTAGGATTCGAAAGCTGAGGAAGACCATCTGCCCATGACCTTGATGGATGATGTAGGGATTCCTCTTTCGGCTGCTGAAGTAGCTGCCCCGATTCTGAATGAATGGCCGGTATAAAGAGAGGGGGATAGACTGCAGCTTTTGATGACGGTGGTTAGGTGAGATTTGAAAACGGCCTTAGAAAGGGGAGCTCCGTTAGGTAATAAAAATAGCGGCGCAAATTTAGAAGTTCTAGGCCGTATTTTGAGAAATTTAACCATTGCTGAGAAAGGACAGAAGTCATTATTGATTTTTGAGAGTGTTATGGTAACGCCGGAGCCTCGGGTATCGGATTTAGAGTGTTTGAGAAAGAGTGTGAAGAATTTAGGACCGAAGCATAGATCGGAAAGAGAAATGCCACGGTCAGGATCGAATTTATTAGTATCTGAAGTAAATTCCCCTGGACGCATAAAACCGTAGAAGGCAGATAAAAACACTGCTTCTAGAAGAGTATTGAGGTACGTAGAAAAGAGCCCGTTGCGAACGGAGACAATTAACCTTTGTAATACAGGCAGGGTAATAGGCAAACGTTTGTCTGATGTTTTGCTGGAAGATTTAGCCAACCCTCTGAGTAATAATCGAATGGAAGAATTAGAAAAAAGGCTTTGGAAATTGGGATTGTGATACTTAGCGTAGAATTGAATGCCGGCGAGTAGTCTGCGAATAGAAGAAATTTTGAGGCTGCGGTTTTCAAAATTGAATACGAGAAAAGAGCACACGGTCGAAATTAGAATAGGAAAAATGGGGATTTGAAAGGAGAAGCAGAACATAATAAAAGCAGACCATGCTGACGTATAAGCTTTAAGTGTAGATGGAGCGACGCCTTTAGAAATGTAATGTCTAGCTGACGTGAGCAGGTCGTTTAGTTCAGTATTATGTCTGCTAAGGGAGGGCAAGCTGTTGGATCTGGGTTGGCTGAAGGGCACAGCTGTCTGAAGGTCTGAAAACGAAACCGAGAGAGCGCATCAGCGATGACATTGCAGTGGCCGGGAATGTGTACAGCTTTGATCATGAAATTAAAATTAACAGATTGCCAGATTAACCGTCTCAAGAAAGGCATGATCGAATTGCAAGATGAACGACCTTTGTTGATAATGGCAACTGTGGCTTCGTTATCGCAAAACATCATTATTCGTTTACGTGACCACTCGTGGCCCCAAATGACGCTGGCGACGGCTAAAGGATATATCTCGTAGAGCGCGGATGATACGGTGTTAGACGCTGATATAGGAAAGTCATTAGGCCATTTTTCAGCGAACCATTGCCCTTGAAAGAACCCCCCGAATCCGATGGAAGGAGCCGCGTCAGTGAATAATTGAAGTTGAAGCGATGACTCGTAGTCGTCGTTGTAAAAGAAAGAAATACCGTTCCAGTCGTTGAGCAATTTTTTCCAAAACATTATGTCAGACAAACAGCCTTCGTCTAATTGAATCAGATCGCTTAATTTTACCGCCGAATGAGCCAGAGTTAGCAAGCGCGAGATGAAAGCCCTGCCTTGAGGAATAATTCTCATAGCGAAATTAAGGTGTCCGAGGAGCGAAAGCATGTCGCGCTTTGATATTGAAGGGAGGGCAGGAAAAGACTCCAGAAAGGATCTGATCCTTGAAAGTTTCTAGGAGGGAAGAGAAGCTTGCATTAGAACTGAGTCCAGGGAAATACCCAGGAACTCTAATGAAGTAGAAGGGCCCGAAGTTTTCTCAGCGGAGAGGGGAATACCAACGTCGCTGAAGATAAGTTTAAGTACATCAAGAATTGAAGTTTGGGGAGATGGGAAATCGATTAACAGAAAATCGTCGAGCAAATGTAGGACGAAAGGAAGCTTGCTGACGTTCAGCAGGATCCAGCACAACGCTTCGGAAAGGCAATTGAAGATATGAGGGCTGCTTCTGCACCCGAAAGTAAGCCTGACAGCGAAATAAAATTTTGAAAGCCATTTGACTCCGAAAAGTGGCCAGTCGGCGGGGTGGATTGGCATAGTTTTAAAAGCGTCTGTGATGTCGGCTTTAGCTAGCCACGCGCCTTGACCGGCTAACTTAATTAGATGAATAGCGTTGTCTACCGAGGCGTAATGCAGAGAGAAAGGTGCTAAGGGTATGCATTCGTTAACGCTCGCGATGTTAGCAGAATGAGGAGACGACATATCGAAGATGAGACGTTTTTTACCGGAGTATTTCCGTGTTGCGACGCCGATGGAATTAATGCGAAAAGGCGAAAAAGGAGGGGAAGCGAATGGACCAATGACATAACCTTTATTAACCTCTTTTTCTAGCAAGTTGGTAACCACATCTGGTTCGGTTATAGCTGATTGCAGATTTTTTGCTACAAAAGAGGTCGTGAGATTAGAAAGGATGCCCACCCGAAACCCTTGTGACAGACCGGTGATAAGATAATCGACAAAAGTCGGATCGGGGTGAGAAGAGAGGTAGCTGGCGAGATTATTAACATTGATAGGAGTAGAAGGGTGGCTTGTCAGAATTTCCTTTGATAGGGTATTTTTCCTCGGCTTGGAGGTTTGTACCGGCGTGGACAGACCGATTTCGGGTGCGGATCCTTGCAAAAACTGCAGATGTGATCATATTTACATCGGGGAAAAGAACAGACAGATTCATTAAAGTTGTTACAAATATTAGAAACTGAAGTGTAACGTTTGCTGCTGACAAATGGCCTTACGTTATCAGCACCATGGACAGTGTGCGGCTCTTGGCTGGCGAAAGCTTTCGGGCAAAAAGGTGCGGAATGTCCGTGAGCGCTACAAATGTTACAAGTGAGAGTTTTTGCACCGCCGAAATGACGAACAAGCAGTTCGGTATCTGTAACAGACCAGTCTAGCCTGGAGTTAAAGAGCGCAATGAAGGAAGCGGATTTGGCTGAGAATGCTTTATGGTATTCGTAGAATAGAGTACCCCCGTATCTCTGATTAAAGTCAGCCATCATGGCTAAATATAAATCGAACTCTTCCCTACGATCTGGAAAAACTTGACACAGAATGTCTCTGAAAATACTAAATGCGATGACGAATTCTGAGAATGAAAGGTTCCGTTGTAATCTTGGATCGGAAGTTTTGAGCAGGACTGCCACGTCACCACAGTCAACCATTTTCCTATCGACAGCAGGCGAAGGGAGCAGAAGTGAAGCAAGGTTTATGTCCTTACCTTGTATGATGTTTGACCTAATGTGAGGAGATACTGTAGCAGCGGCTGGAGATACGAACCGCCTACCGAAGGACGGGGCAGGGGCTGCTGTTAAAAGGTTGAAAGATGAATTTTCAGGTGGAGCTGAAGTATCCTGAAATGGTGTCAGGACTGATTGTAGACGAGTTGGCGGGGCTGAAGAAGTAGAAGCGAAGCTCGGGAGATCGCTTAATCCGCTGTTAGGAGGTCTGGATTGTGAAGTTACTGCCACGTTTGTAGCCGTATTAGGGTCGTTGAAGTTAGCGCCGGGTTTTCCGAATTTAGCCATCCTCGATTCCAGATCTTTGACGCTGTGGGATAAGCTTTGCACCGCTTGGAGGAGTTGAATATTAAATCCATCGGGCACAGTGGAATCCGAAGCAGCCGGTGTCCGAGCGTGCTGCGTAGTTCTTTTTGCGGGATGAGGTGGCGATGATTTAGCTGTTCTTTTCCTACCGGTTTGTTTTGAATTACCAGATGCTGAAGAAGTGGGATTAGTGGTAAGCTCAGGTGGATTTCCTAGTGTGTCTTGAGCTAGAAGGAGAAGATCTTCTCTGGACAGACCTCGGCTGGTGGGAATGCCGGCTGATTCCAGGAGGCTGTATAATTCCTCTGAGGACCTCGTTACCCAAGGCGAGTCGCGGCATTGGAGGCGCGAGCTGCGCCGCGTTGGGAGAAGAGAAGGTGGAATAAGCTCGTCATCGGAGTCAGAATATTCGCAAACGATTGGCGTATCGTTGGACATGTTTAGCAGAAAGCGCGAGCAAGTGTTGTTGCGTCAGCATCTGCGAACTCAAACATGTGTAAGTACCGATCTTTTATACAATAAGAGTAAGAATGTGATTGGATAATCTGTAGTTTAATGAGTGACGCGGTAATTAAGTCTTCCTGGCAGAACTTATGCTAAAGCTTTCATTTCTGAAGTTACGTAATTATCATCGCAAACATCTATGTATTAAACGCAATTTTTATCTTGACAATTTAAACATCAAATAACTCTAGAACAATAAATGAATTATATTACTTACTCGTGTTTGCAGCTGAATGATTCCTCTCGCTCCTCCAAAACATTGGTCTGCATCTGCACAGCAGGATCTTCCTCAGGATTTAAATTAACCGCCAAAACCTTTTATCAGGCAGCTGAGTTCCTTAATTCTAGTAGTGGCCCGCTTGTGTCAAAACTAAATCGGGCCGATGGTAAATACACACAGCTACACCGAGCATTGACCTGACACCTTTTCAACTGCTTTCAGCCGATACTGGCCTATAGACGCTTTCATCAGACGCGTTGCCATGGTGATGAGCTGGCCCAAAGTTAACTTCCGTTCTGTTCGTTTATTAGTGTTTACTGGATAATATGGCATTGACTAAAAATGCAGTGAAAGTTAAGGTGATGAGCAGGTTGTTGAGCTGTGGGGTGCAACCTGACCTAGAGAGCAAACGCAATTTTTAAAAATAAAAATGTCAAGGTTTCCTATGAGGGAGATGGTGGTATTAAAATAGCCTATGTTTATCTGAGTGATAACCAGTACAGTGTTTCCCATACATTTATTAGTGGCAGCCCACCACATTATCAGCGCCGACCGCCACATATTGATTTCCCTGTTATTAACAATTTAAGATGGGAAAAGTTGTTATTGACTGCAGAGTTGCGTGCAGCACATATTCGCACGCTCTCTCACTCTCTCTCTCTGTCTCTCTCTCTCTCTCTCTCTCTCTCTCACTCTCAAACACATTGACAGCGGACCAGTCTGTGTATTGAATGGTTAGTATCATAAACAGCGCTGCACAGATCCATCCAACATGCCGTCAATGTGGAGACCCACCTTAAAAAAAGGTTAGCAAGTATGTAAGAAGCCTAGCTAATAAGGAGAGCTATGCTAACCTTATCAAACCCCGCCGTCGCGCTCGCCACAGTTTTTTTTAACACTGCGGTAAATCAGACACGTCGGTAGAAAAACATCTTGTCTCCAATTTTTGTTCAACGGGTCTGATAGTGTCACATTTCAGTTTGGCCAGGTAACATTTATTTTCTTTGACTGGCAAGAAATAACAGCTACTAGGTTGTTTACTTGTTATGGATTGTCTCCGTAAGTCTGCCGGAAGTTAAGTTTGGGCCAGATTAATGCACATGCGCACTACCGTTTGTTTATGTTGTCACTGCTGAAAGCGTATACAGAAAACGGCGTCTGTCAGCCAGATGTGTTATGCACAGTCGGCAAGGATCTGGCCCAGTATCTGTTCACCGATGCCGACAGTGAGCCGACAATGACGCATTTCAGCCGGAATCGGCCCAACTGTGCTTACTATCTTGGTGAGCATGTGTCTTCCCACGGCAAGCCACCTTGCCACCCCTGGAGTTAAGATTCTAGCCACCCTACGGGTTGGTGACTCCTGTGTTCCTCCATATGAAGTCCCCTTGGGTCATATGTGTATTCTTAAGTCCTCCGTACGGGTAGGCGTACTGTGGCATATTTCTTCTGGGATATGCTCCCCAGTGTACCTTGGTATTCCTGTGCTAAGTAGGACTCCTCGTCCGTGCTAAGTTCACGACAGGGGATCAGACTTTTGCAGGGCACTGGAAGACAGCTGTGAAGGTGGTGTGATTACACGGGGGACCCGCATTCTCCGTCATCCGACGTAACTCGGAGTGACTACGAAAGGGAACGTCTCGGTTACGTATGTAACCCTTGTTCCCTGAGTAGGGAACGGAGACATTACGTCTCCCTGCCACTTCCGCTGTACCGCTAACGCCTGAGTTCAGTCTCGGCTCCTCAGTGAAGACATACTGCGGTTGTGGCTGCTTCCTCCTTTTATACTCACGAGGTGGCGGAGATATGCTATGTAAATTTTGCAGACCCATGGCATTTTCATGCCATTGGCTCGTTTTTTAATACTCGAAGAGGATTGGCTTTCTATGCGAAACCCCCATTCTCCGTCATCCGACGTAACGTCTCCGTTCCCTACTCAGGGAACGAGGGTTACATACGTAACCGAGACGCTTTTCATAAGGTCCGATGTTTCTCTTTCTTTCTTTTTTTTGCCGTTATCGCCTGATTTAATGATAAGTTTAATTTACTAATTATAATGTGTAGCGCTGTTTTTAAACTTGTATTCAAACTATAGTATATTTGTTATTTGTCTAAAATTAGGGATTAAAACCAATTGTTTTGTTCTGCATGAGCAAAAACTTTCTGGTCTTAGAGTTCCAAAGTCTCCTTAAGCCGCTTAATAAAAATTACTGCTTTATTTATTTAGAAACAGAAGTTACTAATAATTATATTTGGGTTTTTTTATTTATTTTTGTTCATGTATTAATCTAAAGCAAAGTATAACGCTCCCAATATACTGTAACAGAGCTTCCTTGCAAACTCTGAACGCGTGCATAAGATAGGCCTATTCAAAGCAAGGCATTTTCTTCATCCGTTTGCAATATAACAAAATTTTAATTTTAATTACAATGGTCATGTTTTTATTTTTTTATTAGGCCTATTTATTTTTTGCAACATTTAAAATTAATATTCAGAAACGGGTAAAGTTACTTTTCTGATGAACTTTATTATAGGCAACTGCAAACCACAATGAAATATTGGAGATATCTCTGCTATTCTAAAGATCAAGAAATCCAGGAAAAAATGTTTAACAGAATTACGAAAGTGATAAATGATGACTGACAGGGAACGCATCTCAAAGTCGCATACACAGACTCGTGTTGCCGTTGGAGCAGTCAGCGCCGAACAACAGGCACATAAAATATTAAGCTTACTAAAGTTAGAAAAGTTCAGTGAGTGATTTTCTTTACCCTTTGTTATTTAATCATTAAATATTGGCACCGAGTACAGGCTGTCAATGCACGGATTCAGTAGACATAGGCTTACTGTTCAACTGTTTAAGGCAAAACCGACTGTGTTAACGGGATATTTTGAACTTGAAAAAAGATGTGTAGGCTACTGACGTCTTTCCGTGGTTAAAACAATTCTTCTGATGATTAATCATGTTTATTTGATGCTATAAATTAAGAAGAAGGATATTTGTGAGATATTGTATGTGCATTTGTCCGTGCATGAGAAGCTGCTGTGTGTGCAGCTCAGAAAACAGCATGCATGCAGAAGGGTTCTCTCGCGTCTTGCGCTTAAAGAATGCTATCAAGAAGAATCGATTTTCTATTCCTAACCCTACTAACTAGCCTATAGAACAAAAATTAAATCATGCTATTGCATGCTAATAAATATGTGTATAACTATAGGGCTATGTGAAATATATTTGTCTTTTTTTTAAATTGACAATTATCGCCTGGAAACAGATTTATAATCGATATCGCGATACTTCAGAGACATTGTCGATGTATGATAATATCGTCATATCGCCCAGCCCTAGAGTGCAGAGGTTTTTTTTTTTTTTTTCCTGGTTCGATTAAGACATGCCTCATAATCAAAGCCCTATGGAGCAGAATCAGACTTACATTCTGAATAGTCAGGCTAAAACTGAACTCAAACAGCACTGAGAATTCGCCTTTGGCTAAGCCACACCCTAGAATGTACAGTAGATTGACCAATCACACCGCAGCCAAGAACGAGCTCCCACTTTTTCACAGCGCTCCATTGACTTTCAACACAGGCGTCTCATATTTTTGGTCTCGGCAGGCTATTACCATCGTAGTTTTCGCAAAAATATGGTTAAACGTTGTACCAGGGGCATTTGTAACACAGATGCTCGTTTCCCAGAGAGGTTGGAGGGGGTGTCCGTTTTTTCCCTTACCAAAACCGAAGTTAAATCCTTTTTTTGCTTCTAACCTTACTGTGAAGTTTTACTAGTTGGACCGTTTTATAATGTTTTAGGTTATGATTTCGGTTCTCATTCCGGTTGTTGATATGCTAGCACACGCTGCTAATAAATACAACGTTGTAATCGTGTAGTCCGTTTGTTTTGTAATAATAATTATAGAAGTGAATAGAGACCTACCCAGCTTTGCATGAACAGTGTTGCTCCCTGATATTGTTAGTCCCAGCCTCCGTCTCGATTAATAGGATGTGCGGTGGTTCATTTCTTTACTGTGACCGGTAATGTTATGCTTTTGCCTCTATTTTGGTTGCCTTGTTGTTTCTTGCGTTTCACCTGTGTGTCTTGAATATCACCTTCGAACGCATATGCAACCCCTTTTGCCTACTTCTATCGGACACTTTATTTGCTGCTTTATAAAAGTTTGATTACATTTCAGCAGGAAGAGCTGTCACAGCATAAGCCATGTTCATACCAAACCAGAGCCCAGATGAAGTTTGACGGAAGTAGCAACAGTAACTTAGGGGGGCTGGGCTTAGCCAAAGGTGAATTGGGTAAGAGAGATGCATCCATGCTGATGGTCTGGGTCTGTGTTGGAGAAGTGAGTTTGACGTGATCAAACTCAAGTTCTTACATTAGTTTTCACTGTTATGACACTGACACTGACAGGTTATGTGATACTGATGATACTCAGCAAAAAAAAATGGATGACAAAAATACTCTACACGTAGAAACCTACAATATTGTCTAATACTTGATGGCTGCTCTGTCAAGTCTCTGTCTTCAATTAGGAACCTGTGTGTGCTGCTTTCTGAAAACAATCTCACACTTGAAAGCCATGTTTCTAGCATCTGTAAAACCACATTCTTCAATCTTAAAAAAATATCTAAATTATGACATAATGCTCTCAATTACAAATACAGAACAGTTATTACATGCATTCATGATCGAATTAAACACTTTCCATAACACCCGAAGTAGTCATTACATCATAAGAAGAATGGCATTTAAGCTAAAATAAATCTGTTTATCCCCAGGGGTAACACTTTACTTGAAGGGGTGTGCATAAGACTAACATGACACCTTCATAATCATGACATGACATATGTTATGAATATGAAGGAAGTTTTATGCATGCTTGTGACAACTGTCATTAAGTGTCATTCGCTCAGTTATGATGTTTTAATGCAAATATGACATTGTTTGAGATGTCTTTGTTATGACACCTTGACATAAACCAATACATCATAACCTGTCAGTGTCTTTGTCACGACAACTTGACATTAATAAGACAACACAACCTGTCATAAACATGACATAGCAGAATAATTATCAAACCACCTAGCTTTATTGGTTAACATAACATTAAACTGTAATGTGGTTGGTTTTGACATGGCTGTCATAAGGCCATTATAACTTTTTGATAACAAATTCAATTAGTACCACTGTAGTTGAGGTCACGAAAAATTCAAAATGTCATTATTGAGCGAAAGACACTTAATGACAGTGGTCATGAACATGCATAAACCTTACTTCATATTCAATACATTTGTCATGTCATGGTTATGAAGGTGTCATGTCAGTCTCAAATAGTTTGTAGGTTTTTACTGCAGGTCTATAGCTGCAGTCAAAATAGTTTTCTTTGGTAATAATGCCACAAATGCTGCTGGTTGAGCTGTATTGAACCCAAAACATTCAGAGAGATGAAAAGTCGGTGACAGGTTTTGGGTCAAACAGGACTTGATGTAAAACCTCTTCACAATCACAACTCTTGAGTTCCAGAACTTCTGATGTCTTTCAAAAGGGCACTTGTCAGATCTTCCATTTCTGCTCTTGGAATCACGCACAACTTATACATTAGTGTCGACACAGTCACTGAACCGGTTTCCTTCGGCTGTGTTCTCAGAGGGTGTTTTGTACGGCTTTATCTGCCGTCGTGCAGCTCGCTTCAATGATTTCATCTCCTTTTCCTCCTCCTCTTTCTCCCCTCTTGACTCTAATGAGCGATTGTTCGCAGCCTGATAAAATTAAAGTGCATGCTTCACTGCTTTGCACAACAGGTGTTTTGTGTTTTTGACACCCTTCCCTGGTGACAACGCAGAGCAGACAGGTAGAGGAAGGGTCTTCTGATGCTAATTTGTTCTGTAATTTGCCAGGGAAACAGCAGACAACTTCCACTTCCCAACAAGCATCAGAAAAATCATCAAATGTCCCAACATACTGTGACGTTTGAATTGTCTGACAAAAAAACAAAAAACAAAAACAAAACACATACATGGAAATTATGGAACAGAGTTACTTAAAGCTTCTTCTGCTATGTGTTAGGAAAAATGGGCCAAAGGAGTTTGGGATCAAGTCACAATTATTTATTTAGCACTTTATACAATACTGATTTTTTCAAAACAGCTCCACGGTGTTACAGATCTGCCAAGCTCTACACCAGCCAATAACATCACACTCCCTCACCTGAGTTCTAATCAAACACACCTGCGCCTCATCATCACCGTCATCGTTGCCACTATTTATACACACACTTCACCACCGCTCATTGTCTGGTCTTGTTTTTATGAAGAGGACTACTTACCTTGTCTTTACTACTAACAGCCTGATATCTCCAGCGATCTTTCTCCAGTCTCCACAACAGCATCATCTTCAGCTTCTCGTCTCCATTCTCCTCTGTGTTGTTCCTCCAGTGTCTTGTCCTTCCTCCGTGTCTCAAGTCCACTGCTGTTCAGAGTTCCTGCCATCCACCGTATCATCTACCAATCATGATGATCATGCCTGTAAGAAAAAACATACTATATACTGCCAGCATCCCGTTCTCCAAAGTACATTGCACTTACCTCTTACCTGCTTTTAGTTCATCAGCTGTTGTCACAAACTTCCTATTAACTTCAATCTCCTTCTCACGTCCTCTTCCGTAACACAGTAATAAAAAGGGAAATAACATACCTGCCAACCTAGAAGAAATTTTATGAGTACTTTTATGTGTGTGTGTGTGGGGGGGTATATCTCAAAATATATTTTTGTCATTATTTTTGTCTGTGTCACACACAGACACATGCCTATCTTTATAATTCTATAAAAATAGTTTTGACCTCTAAAGGTTTTTTTTTTAATTTGACACAAATACTAAATTTAACTTGCACTGCAATGCAACAGTGAAAGTACAAAGTTTCAATTCTACTCAACTCCATTTCTTTATTCATGATCGATTAGTATTGTATTGCATGTAATCTGTGCTGGTCAATTAGTCTAAAATAATTTTAAAAAACCACCAGTAAAAAAAAAAAAAAAAAAAAAACGTGTACATGTTATTTATTTTAAATTGACTACTTAATTGATTATTCCAATATCCAAATATGATATTAAATCCTACAGGGAAAAGGGCTTATATTTGTGCTTTCTTTGCATTTGAACATTAGGCTACACATTATAAACAGGACATGCATTAGCTGAATAAACTTTAGCCAATCCAAATATATTTATAGAAACAGTTAACAATGAATAGACAGGAGTCCTGTCACATGACCAATAATATAATTGTTCAAATAAGACGAATCCGACATATAATGAGGGCTGTTAACAGTAAAGCGTCCGTCGCTTAACTAATTGTAAAAACACGAATAGACAAGACAAAAAGCTTTGACATTTTGACAAAGAAAACACAAGCAAGCCTGTCAAACTTTGCCTGTCAATTTTTATATTATAAATATCTTCTCTCTCTGTGTACGCGAGTCTGTTTGTGAGAGCTCGCGCAGCACTGATGCATGAGATCATACAACGGTCGATTTTAATCATTAAGTACGTCAACTACACTAGTTTTCATACAAAATAAATACGTAACATAATTCGGTACTTTGGTTATTAACATAATAACGTAACACAAGCAGCCCAGCAAGCAATAGCCCTCATTTTACCGTCTAGGTTAAATATAGACCCGATATAGTCCGGCTATGTGTAACCCACTTCTAGCAAAATAACATTGAATCATGGCTAAATGTAATTTTTTTCCAAAATAACTTGCAAAATGTATTTATTCCATCTTGTAAGCAAGTCAACTGTGATTACAAGGTGTTTGGTTTGATTTCTTTGACATTTTCTATGTGTAGGCTGTGTGTAGACGCGATCTAGCTCGTATAGTCTGACCGGCTATTTATAGCCCACTTCTAGTCGAAACTGATTAATTGTCGTTTTAATGAATTTTTGGGCAGGCAACGCATGAGATGGTTGATATTTGATATCCCATCATGTTCGCATTAGTAAACATATCTACAAGGTCATATCATTACATGGTCGATCTGTTGTCACAGTGTCTGGATGTGTTCCCTTGTTTGTCCACTAGATGTCCTCCTTCCCCACTGTGTCATTCACTTCTGGAACTACATTTCCCACGATCCTTGTTTTATCATTGCACTCAGCTGTTCCTCATCACTGATCATTGCACTCTGCCAATTCACCATTATCATTGTCATTCCCTGTGTGTATATATACCCTGTCTGTTTCAGTGTGTGCCATGGAGTCCTTTCATTTATCACGCCACTTCTGAGGTCCTGTTTTCTTTGAGTCTTGTTTTTGGTTTCCTGTATATGTTGGATTGCCTTTGGATTTTGACCCTTGCTTTGACTGGTTTACGATTTTGGATTACCCTTTAAATAAACAACTGCTCTTGGATTTAATCCCTGTTTCCTGTGTGTGGATCGTGACAGAAGGACTCCATCATTCCACCCTAAATCCAGCGGTATGTTTTACAATGTCCCTTCCCCAGCCGGCGAGCGGGAGAGAAGGGAGTTTTTTAAAGGGACCCGGCTGGTAAAGTTTCGTGGGACCCGTGGAGGCCACAGTGGAGGAGGTCGTCGGGAGATGATTCCTGTCCCGGTGGTCCCGGTTCCGGTGGGCCGGAGAAGGAGACACGTCCCGTCTCCCCAGCGAGAGACTGCTCACGTCCCGTCTGCCCAGCGAGAGACTGCTCACGTCCCGTCTGCCCAGCGAGAGACTGCTCACGTCCCGTCTGCCCAGCGAGAGACTGCTCACGTCCCGTCTGCCCAGCGAGAGACTGCTCACGTCCCGTCTGCCCAGCGAGAGACTGCTCACGTCCCGTCTGCCCAGCGAGAGACTGCTCACGTCCCGTCTGCCCAGCGAGAGACTGTTCACGTCCCGTCTGCCCAGCGAGAGACTGCTCACGTCCCGTCTGCCCAGCGAGAGACTGTTCCTGTCCCGTCTGCCCAGCGAGAGACTGCTCACGTTCCGTCTGCCCAGCGAGAGACTGTTCAAGTTCCGTCTGCCCATCGAGAGACTGCTCACGTTCCGTCTGCTCAGCGAGAGACTGTTCATGTTCTGTCTGCCCATCGAGAGACTGCTCACGTCCCGTCTGCCCAGCGAGAGACTGTTCTTGTCCCGTCTGCCAAGCGAGAGACTGTTCAAGTTCCGTCTGTCCAGTCTGAGACAGAGCCAGAGATCCCCTTTGGCGTGGCCGCCAAGGTTGTGACGGACTATCTGGAGCGTCTGGCTCGGATCTTGGAGATGCCAGTCTTTGCTGTTCCAGTACCTGAGGCAGAGCCAATGCCTGTTCCAGAGGCAGAGCCTATGCCTGTTCCAGAGCTGGAGCCCATGTCGGTTCTGGACCCCGTGTTTGTGTCTGTGTTTGTGTCTGTCCTTGTAACTGTTTTTGTTCTAGTGTCTGTTCCTGAGCCGGAGGCAGAGCCAGTGCCTGTTCCTGAGCCGGAGACAGAGCCAGTGCCTGTTCCAGAGCCGGTGTCTGGTCCCGAGCCGGTGCCTGCTCCTGAGAGAGCATCTCCGCCCTGGCCACCTGAAGGGTCTTCACCGCCCTGGCCACCCGAGTGGTCTTCACCGCCCTGGCCACCCGAGTGGTCTTCACCGCCCTGGCCGCCCGAGGGGTCTTCACCGCCCTGGCCGCCCGAGGGGTCTTCACCGCCCTGGCCGCCCGAGGGGTCTTCACCGCCCTGGCCACCCGAGGGGTCTTCACCGCCCTGGCCGCCCGAGGGGTCTTCACCGCCCTGGCCGCCCGAGGGGTCTTCACCGCCCTGGCCGCCCGAGGGGTCTTCACCGCCCTGGCCGCCCGAAGGGTCTTCACCGCCCTGGCCGCCCGAAGGGTCTTCTCCGCTCTGGCCGCCCGAAGGGTCTTCACCGCCCTGGCCGCCCGAGGGGTTTTCACCGCCCTGGCCGCCCGAAGGGTCTTCTCCGCCCTGGCCGCCCGAAGGGTCTTCACCGCCCTGGCCGCCCCAAGGGTCTTCACCGCCCTGGCCGCCCGAAGGGTCTTCACCGCCCTGGCCGCCCGAGGGGTCTTCACCGCCCTGGCCGCCCGAAGGGTCTTCTCCGCCCTGGCCACCCGAATGGTTTTCACCGCCCTGGCCGCCCAAGGGGTCTTCACCGCCCTGGCCACCCGAGGAGTCTTCACCGCCTTGGCCGCCCGAGGGCTCTTCGCTGCCCAATGGACTATGTGTCTCGCCCTGGCCGCCCGATGGACTCTGTGTCTCGCCCTGGTCCTCGGTTAAGCTCTCACCCCTTGTTCCTGTCTCCCTTCACGGACCTGGCCCACCATCCCTCCCCCCGATCCTCCACCATTTCACCTCCCTCCTGAACTCTTGTGTCATGTTTTTTAATGTTGTCGTGGAGCGTCTGGTAGCCGCTCCGTAGAGGGGGGGTTATGTCACAGTGTCTGGATGTGTTCCCTTGTTTGTCCACTAGATGTCCTCCTTCCCCACTGTGTCATTCACTTCTGGAACTACATTTCCCACGATCCTTGTTTTATCATTGCACTCTGCCAATTCACCATTATCATTGTCATTCCCTGTGTGTATATATACCCTGTCTGTTTCAGTGTGTGCCATGGAGTCCTTTCATTTATCACGCCACTTCTGAGGTCCTGTTTTCTTTGAGTCTTGTTTTTGGTTTCCTGTATATGTTGGATTGCCTTTGGATTTTGACCCTTGCTTGGACTGGTTTACGATTTTGGATTACCCTTTAAATAAACAACTGCTCTTGGATTTAATCCCTGTTTCCTGTGTGTGGATCGTGACATCTGTAGTCACGATCCTCTGAATTGGATGGGCTATGTACAGACTGCTTTTAGCCCACCGGCGAAATCGAGGCAATCAGTGGTCTACGTTTAACGGCTTGGCTATAGCCCTGATTTAGACCAGTGATTAGTATAGCCAAAATAAAATCTTAAAATTGTTTACTTGTTTTTCACCCCCGCAGCTTCATGTTAGCTGTCACAGTCACACATTAATAAAAAATCTACGGTTTTATTTGACTGTTTTTCATTTTAAATTAAATAAAAATACAATTACATTTCTCAACCGCTAGATGGCAACAGCCCTACTGAGACATGACTGCTTACAACGCGAGACTTGATAGCACAGATCACCGGTCATGCGATCGACCATTTTTTCAAATATTTTAAAGGAGGCAGCCCAGGTGAAAAGGAAATATATTTAAATTGTACTTATTTTGATATACTTAATGTATTTTAAATGTACCGTATTAAATATGTATTAAATGTGCTAAATTGAAACAACTTCAAGTATATTAAGTGTATTTTAATATGTATTTAAGTTCAATTTTAAGGTAATAGTAATATATTTTATTATACTAAATTGTGCTAAAATGGAACCATTTTAAGTACATTTAATGTAATATAATAGCACTTATTTAAAGTGTATTTTAATACACTTTAAATCGACTTTAGAAATACAGCATTAGTATATTTTTAGCTTCACATTAATGCGTTCTGAGTATATTTTAAATATAATTTCAGCTTATTAATAATGTATTAGTAGAACACTATTGGACCCACTATTAACATATTAAAAATATATTTTTCCAAAAACCATTTAATATAAAAATAATATATTTTAATGTATTAAAAATACATTTAAACATTTGAATTCAACAAAACCCAATAAAAAAATATTTCTACAAAACACACAAACACTCTTTGAAAGATAAACTTTAATGCACTACATCAGTAAAGCATTATGAAAACTAAACAAAATACATTAACATAAAATGCATTGATTTGCAGAGGTATTAAACAGAACAAAAATAAATAAATAAATAAACTAACTGAAAGGAGTAGTTCACTTTTGAAAAAACTTTTGGTGATAATTTACTCACCCCCATGTCTTCCAAGATGTCCATGTCTTTCTTTCTTCAGTCGAAAAGAAATTAAGGTTTTTGATGAAAACATTCCAGGATTTTCTCCATATAATGGACTTCACTGGGAACCAAACAGTTCAGGGTCCAATGGCTAACAGTCAATTTGTCGTGAAAGCATGAGAATTGGCTCAATTGCGAGAGTCTTGTGCTGAATGCTTGAGAGTTGGCAGCCCTGACAAATCTTTTTTCGAGTCAATTCATTCATTTCGTTCATTGAATGAACCTAATGACTCGGAAAAATATTTGTTAATTTTGATGAACGAGTTCAAATAGGAAAATCATGAACATGCATAACAGAACAGAGCAAGGCGACCATTTGAGCTTATAAAACTTAAACTTGTGGGGTTTTTTTTTTTTAAATGACCGATCGTTTCGCTTGATAAGACCCTTATTCATCGTCTGGAATCGTTTAAAGCCCTTTGAACAGTTTGCACAGAAACTGTCTTTTGGACCTTGAACCGTTTGGTCCCCAATGAAGTCCATTATATGGAGAAAATCCTGAAATGTTTTCATCAAAAACCTTAATTTCTTTTCAACTGAAGAAAGAATGACATGGATATCTTGGCATGGGGGTGAGTAAGCTATCAGCTAAAGGTTTTTTTTTTTTTTTTTTTAAGTGAACTAATCCTTTAAGTCAAACAAAGTGAAATACAATAGCAAAAAGTAAAGTGGCCAAATCTTGAGTAAAAAGAGAAGTTCGTGACTTGTTCAGTCTGCCATAGACTCTTTTGGGGACATCAGAAACACCGAGGGAAATCTGGCAAGAATAAAAAAAAACAAGCATTAGTATAAACTTGTTCATTTATAATTCTAATAAAAAGCTGTCACTTTGTTACTTAATTCAGAACACTTAATGCACAAAAAGTCAGATATAATTATTATAACAAATAGGATTTTTCTTTATCATAAAGAATTTTCTAACCATTTCTGAGGTTTCAGGAAGACACAGCTCAGATGATCTTGGGCTTGAGCTGAATGAACCTCGTTTCATGGACTCCAGGGCCTCTTTGAGAGATGCTAATATCCCTGGAAGCTCTATAAGAAAAAATAAAGTCGCATGTTATACAAAGTTAGGGCAGAAAAAACACTAGTTTGTGTTCTTCATATATAATTTGTATTTTGTTTAAATGGTGAAACATATTTAATGAACCATTACTGTAACTTCCACCCTATTATTAAAGTAATTATTCATTATTAATAAAGACAGAACTTTCTATTGAAAGTTACAAGTTGGTGACAGCTGATAACGCCTTGATTAAATGTAAAAAAGCTGAATACCACTCATAAAATCATATAAATCAGTCCCTCGAGAAAAACATGATTATGTGATTGCATAATTCAATGCATAATCAGGCAAAATACATATTCATTTTTCAAATACGTGTTAATATATATAGGTCACTTAGTTACTTAGCTGCTACATGACACACTATTGCCTTTTTTTTGTTATTTTTCACCAACAAAAAGTTACAAATCAAGAGGATCAACTACTACTTACTCGACTTGACCTCATCTACTCACGGTTGGGTTTAATAAAAAAAAATGTCTTTGCAATGTGCAAATTCCTTGGCTAGGCTAAATATTAAATATAAAATCTCTCATTTCATTATTTAACATCATTTTAATTTCTCAGTGCAAGATATTTAATTGGTTTTGTGAAAGCTTATAGTTGGTGATTACAACTTAATTTATTTATCGAATTGACATGAAAACTGACAGCCTACTAATAATTAATTAGATTTTACTATGAATTAAATATCACAGATGTGAAAGTTTTATTAGAGCTTAAAATATATTATAATATTTAAAACACAAGAAGTTACTTAGGGACAATCAAGCCTGTCGGTTAATCACCATTAATAACCTTTTTTCTGCAAACACAGTGTGCAATGTTTTTTATAGTTGTATTATGTCACTGTCTAGATCTATAACAATTAAGTTGATAGACGTCAATGGATTAACTCGCTTTAGTGTCAAATCAACAGAAACGCCAGTAATCCACAGAACATCGACATCAACTTCTGAAAATATTTTCTAAACCCAAAGTGAGAATAAAGCCAATTATACTAATCACTTAAACTAATAAACTTACCACCAAGAAGTAAGATCTTTTCTGGCAGTATCTTGCTCTGTCCATGTCGTGGCGGCGCACCTCTGCGTTGTCCTCTTCACTGCTAATTGTTCGCGGGAGCTGACGACCTGGTAATCTGCTCGTGTGTTCTCTCAATATTAGATCGGTGCTATCCACATTCACTAGGTCCGAGCCAGTGAAATAACAAAGCAAAATTTGGAAAATACATGATTTCTGTTGAAATATCCGAAGCTATAATGGGATACCACAGACAGTCAGTATCCGCTGTCTGCGCCCCGCCCAACATGTAAGTTCAAATGGCAGTGTGTGATTGGACAATTGCCGGCAAGCTTGTTTTGAAAAGATTGGCTCTGATTGGTCCAAATGAATGCAACTGGAAATATTAACTAACATCCACAAAAAAAGAAACAACTCTGTTTATATAAACCTAACATGCTTATTAACAAGTTTTTTTTAATTAATTTTGGCTAAACAAATGTAAGAGTCAAGCTTTAAGAAATTTATTTTGTTTTTCTAGTATGTACACCTGATCTTTTATGTTGATGTGTGCAAGTACTGGTATTCACTTGTTTTGTGGAAAATACTATTTGATTAATTAATGCAGAAGTATAGAAGTGCATTACTTGTTAGTCAAATTTTAGTGCTTTTCATAATTATAACAAATTAATTTAAAAAAGTTAAACCTAAAACACATAATATAAAGTGTGAAATACATATGCATTGAGTTAAAGGGTAACTAAACACCAAAACAACTTTTTTTAGTTAATGATCTGTAAGAATGGAGCTTCATAAATGCTGTTCATTGATTCGAGTACATTTTTTGACAATTGAGTATAAAGTGTTTTGATTTTCAAATATATGGTGTAAAAACGTCTGAGTGCTGCCCTCTTCAGGTTAAACGGAAAGCTCCTGCAGTAGGGGTACTTGCTGACGTAGCGAACTCTCAGACGCACTCTGTCACACCCTTGGTGCGAGCTCACCACGCCCTTGGCAGCCCCTGGTATAAAAGCATCTGGTTCCGTCAAAACTACTGTAGCGAGTCAGGAGTTGGATTTATGAATATTGAAAACGATCAGGATACTATAGCATATAATAGCATCTAGTTAGCATAGCATTTATATAGTTATTTAGATTATTTTTGAAAACGACCAGGATAGGGTATTGTTGCATCTATTTAGCATAGCATTATATAGATAATTTAGATTATTTTGTGTAGCTAGTAGCATAGTACAGTTAGGATAGCTTCAAGTTAGCATAGATTTATCAGTGTTTAGTACAGTGATCAGGATAGTAACGGAATAGAGGTGGACATGGGCTTCTCCACACAGCTGCACACGCAGTGCCAAACACTGCTCGTCCTGCATGGACTCCTCCACCGCAGCGGCGTCTTGATGTGAGTGATCATGGTGGATATTTTAATCACAATTTATGGTTAGGAATCGGATAAAGTTAATCCTCTAGGGTCGACAAACGAGCCGGTGCATTTTGCTGGATTTTTTCATATAGCGGCATAATATCAATAGCGTGCGCTATTGAGATCAACTCGACGACATAACTCATCAGATGCCGGTCGCGATGCGGGAGTTAAGACCGCAGTTTGAGCCAGCAGCTCGAATGGATTTGGCCCTGTGTATACATACAATTCACCCTCATCCACTTCAGGTGAAGGTGAAGGTGAGGGAGAAAAGTCCTCGACTTCAAATGGCCGCTCTGTTGCAAAGGCAGCTATTGAGTCACTCCAGACTAGTCTCGCTCTATTTTAGAGTCTGACAGCAGCTGTCACTCACGGCGGGTCTCAGGTGCACGCCCCCTAGCCCCGCTGGGGTCTGCCCATTTTTTCAGCATTTTTCAAATATTGCTAGTGGGTGGAGTCAGGCTCTGACCAGGGGTTTAGTTACCCTTTAAGTGTTGGTAGTATTACAAAAAGTGTGTTAGTTTTTGGTATATTTCTTAAAAGCTTAACTGAGCACATATTTATAATTAAAGTGCTACTTCTAGTCTTTGTAGAAATATACAATTAATTTCGATACATGTTTAATTGCCTTCATGTTAGGAAGGGAATTAAAGGGACTTGAATTTTTAAACTTGAAGTGAACACAAAAATTACTTTAATTTAGCAACAAGTATGCTTTCTGTAAATACTCTAAAACTTCACTAAAACTGTTTGTTTTTAGCATATTTCTAAAAGTGTAATTAAGTGTATATTTATTAGCATTGCGTTTCTAGTAAAACATTTTTAAATATAATTAAAATATGTTTGTATTTAGCATATTTCTTAAAAATGTAATTAAATACCAATGTACTTCTAGTACACTTTTTAGAAACATATTTAAAGCATGATTGTCATTAGCATATTTATTAAAAATATAATTAAGCACACATTTATTACCAATGTACTAATAATATACTTTTTTAGAAATACATTAAAAGTATGCTTTTCTATAGTGTATTTCTTAAAAGTGTATTTAAACATATATTTATTACCAATGTACTTCTAATATACTTTTTAGAAATACATTTAAAGTATAATTATCATTAGCATATTTATTAAAAATATAATAAAGCATACATTTATTACCAATATATTACTAATATACTTTTTATAAATACATTAAAAGTATGCTTTTCTATAGTATATTTCTTAAAAGTGTATTTAAACATATATTTATTACCAATGTACTTCTAATATACTTTTTAGAAATACATTTAAAGTATAATTATCATTAGCATATTTATTAAAAATATAATAAAGCATACATTTATTACCAATATATTACTAATATACTTTTTATAAATACATTAAAAGTATGCTTTTCTATAGTATATTTCTTAAAAGTGTGATTAAATATATATTTATTACCAATGTACTTCTAGTATACTTTTTAGAAATATACTAAAATGCAATAAAATACATTTTTAGTACACTTTAAATAAGCATGTTGTAAATACAAATGTATTATAAACACACTATTTGTATTTCAAATATATTTTTAATACATTTAATACAACGTCTTTTTCACCTGGGAGAGCATGCATGCATTCAGCTGACGGTCGACGACAACAGGTAAAATACATTCCCACTTTTGTCTTGTAAGCATCTGTGTTTTCATTTTGACGTGTTAATTTTTTAGATAAATTATTTGTTATCATGTTGTTGGAATCGTGACATTTTAGCGGGTAACAGTGTATCATGGTACATGCACGTGTAACTTAGGCCTAACGTTACTGAATCCAAAGCTGTAAACATAAGACGCATGCAACCTATTATAAAGTGTTATGAAAACCACAATTATATTTGACTCTTTTCTTTAGATCATTGTGATATAAAATAGCATTTCCTCACTAAATCTCTCATCTTTGACAAAGTCCATCATTGATATAAATTATAAAATTGAATTTGTCTGAACATTGGCTTGTTAGAGCATAAGCTAATAGAGTAGAATAATGTTTGTTATTGTACAAGCACAATAAGATGAGGTTTCATTAAAATGCCCTCATTAATTCAAGTTTGAAACTTTCAAATTAATATTATAATACAGCATAAAAATACAAACGATTGGCTATATAAAATAAGCAAATCTAAAAAGTATCCAGCAGTATATCAATAATGCAAATAGATCAGATGTGCATTAAAACCTAAACAAACCTGTAGTGGGGACCAGTGTCAGTATTTGACAAAATATGTGGCTAAATCAAGTTAGAAACGTATTAAATCTTACTTTACTCAGATATTCGGAGATGAAACAGTAGATTAGACTGGCGAACGAACTGTAAGCTGAAACAGAACACACACACACACACACACACTTAATACAATATGAAATAATTATCTGAAACAACATTACATGGGGAGGTGGTTAAAATATATTTGTCGTGATGTAAACCAAAATGAACTCAAACTAACCAAACCAGTACAGTGTTAAAAGCTGTAGTGGAGACCAGTGTCAATATTTGACAAAATATGTGGCTAAATCAAGTTAGAAAATAGTAACGTTATAAAATCTTACTTTACTCGGATATTCGGAGATGAAACAGTAGATTAGACTGGCAGCACTTGAACGAACTGTAAGCTGAAACAGAACACACACACACACACACACACACGTACAGTATGAATTATGTATATTACATGGGGTAGTGGAACTGTCAAAATGAAACAAAAATCGACATTAACTTTATACTAGACATTCCGTAATAAAAGGTAGCAGCTATTAGTGCTACGTAGGTTAACGTTAGGCCTAACATGATTTCTCGCCTGACCTTAGAAAGGGGAGAAAATAATGTGCTGCGGGTTTGGACAGCATACGTTAAATCACATTAAATCACCTCACAAATATCCAAAAAAAGCTTTTTACCCAGTTATTAATTACCAAAAAAAACATGTTTACTCAAATCCCCGCTAAATGTAATGACAACCCACATTTGCTAAAGTTATGGTTTTACACAATCATTTCAGAAATAAAATCATGTTGTACACGTAACGTTAACTTACAGTATGAACGGTAAAGTTACATGAATAAAGCATATTTGAACTATTCTTACCGTGTTCCGTTTGGCGACTCGACCTGCCGCACAGTGCGGGACTCAGTGATGGGTGACAGTTGAAAATAGGCGCGTTCGGTCAGCGGGTCCGCCTAGCGTCTGTAGCGAGCCCCCGGCTTGACAGTCCGCTGTCAGGAGGCGGGGCATATTCAGTGCGCATGACCTAATAGAGTCTGAAAGAACCGCGGACCTAGCGGCTTGAGGGCGGATCCGCCTCGGAGTCTTTTGCTATCTGGGTACTCACCTGAAAAGACTAACCTCTCTGTCCTTGTTCTGATGTTCCCAGGATCTGCTCCATGATTCTCGTTCTCTGTGTCCTGGAATCTGCCCCGAGTCTCGTTCACCTATGGATGTTCTGTAAAGAGAAAAGGCAAGAATCACTGAACTGTGTTAGTTCCCGATTTTCTGCACTAAAAAGGGATCTACTCACCTGGAATCCTTTCTGCACCCTGTCTGCTCGAAATAGAGCTGAAAGAGAGGAAAAGGAAAGTAATTGTCCTGTATTCGCCCGCATCGTTTATGTTATTCCTTAAGAAGAGGATTTACTCACCTGGATGCATTCCTGCCACGTATCCTCCTCGAAGATCACCTCTAAGCACCTGAAATCCTGAATACCTACCTTTGTTTGTTAATAAAGAAAAGTTTATGTTCATCACTTACCTCTGTTTCCGAGTCTGGATCCTGACAGAAGGCTTGACCTAACAACAGAACGAGGTGAGGATGATAAATTCCAAGCAACCTGCTGTGCCGCTAAGCCCCACACCAGTCGCCGCTCCCCCCGTGAGACCTGTGTTTTCCCCCATGAGTACTTCCGTGAGCGCCGCTTCTTCGATCACCTGCTTTGCAAGTCCCCCGTCGCATCCTGCGCCATTCACTGGCCGGGCGGATGATTGCAACGGATTCCTGTTGCAGTGTTCACTTGCGCTGGAACAGCAAGCTTCACTCTATCCTACGGAGCGATCGTAGGTAGCGTTTATTTTTTATTTTTTTGTTTCACCTTTATTTAACCAGGTTAATCGGTTGAGAACAAGTTCTCATTTGCAACCGCGACCTGGCCAAGACAGGCTAAAAGTGCAAGGCAACATAAAATTACACATTGTCTACAACATTCAAGTGTATAATCACACATACAAATTTTCAGGTTCAATTAAAATGCTGAACAGAGTACAAATATTTTAAATAACTTTGAAGTACTAAATAAGAGCACAAGCAGTATAGTTGGAGGATAGATATCCTGAGATAGCATGACTAACATGGTGCGGTGTAAGTTAATTACCAACATAGCTGTTCATTTGGGTATACACAAGATGTAATATTAACATGTACAGTGGTCCGTTAGTAGTTTAGAAAGTGTTGCTTTAAAAGTAATGATGGGTATGAAGGATTCTAGTTTGAGAGTTTTTTGTAAATTGTTCCAATCGTTTGCAGCAAAAAATTGGAAAGAAAAGCGGCCGAATGAGGTACGGGCTTTTCTAGCAACTAGGAAGATGTATCTACTCGAGCGCAGGTTGTGTGTAGGTACTGCTACAGGTATTAATGATCTTAGGTAAGATGGTGTTTTGCCTAATAAAGTCTTGTAGATTAGATAATACCAGTGGCTTAGGCGCCGGGTATGTAACGAAGGCCATCCAACTAGTGAATAAAGGGTACAATGATGGGTGTTATATGGGGCGTTGGTTACAAAACGAATAGCATAGTGGTAGACAACATCCAGTTTCTTGAGGAGAGAGCTTGAGGCAGTTCTGTAGACTACATCACTAAAATCAAACATTGGGACAATGGTCATTTTCACAAGGGCTTGTTTTGCAGAAAAAGTAAAGGAAGCCTTGTTTCGAAATAGAAACCCAATCCTTGATTTAATCTTAGACTGGAGACAGTTTATGTGTGTTTGGAAGGAGAGCGAGGGGTCAAGCAAGACCCCTAGGTATTTATATTTCTCCCCATATTCCAGCTTTGACCCATCCAGGGTGGTGATGTTTTTTGAACAAAACGGTGTAGTCTGGGACCGATTGAAAATCATGCATTTAGTCTTACTTGAGTTTAAAGACAGTTGAAGATCACGGAAAGCAAATTGCAGATCTTCAAAGTTTGGAGTGTTTCCAACACGAATTCCAGTGTAGGGCCTGATGTATATAGAACAGTGTCGTCTGTATAAAGATGGATGAGAGAATTGCCCGCAGCAAGAGCGACATCATTAATATAAATGGAAAATAGTGTCGGCCCGAGGATCGAACCCTGGGTCACCCCCGCAGAGACAGCCAGAGGCCCGGACAGCAGACCCTCTGACTTGACACTCTGAAATCTATCAGAAAAATAATTCAGGAACCAGGCAAGGCACTCGTTTGAGAGGCCCATCCCTTTGAGTTTGCCAATGAGGATGCTGTGATTAACAGAGTCGAAAGCCTTAGCCAGGTCAATAAAGACAGCAGCACAGTGTTTTCTTCCATCGATAGCTGTTATGATATCATTTAACACCTTAAGTGATGCTGAGGAACAACCATGTCCAGCACGAAAGCCAGATTGCATGTCAGACAGGCTATGGTGGGCCTCAAGATGTCCTAGTAACTGTTTATTAATTTGAATTTCAAAGATTTTTGATAGACAGGACAGGATGGAGATGGGTCTGTAACAATTTGGGTCTGAAGTGTCCCCTCCTTTGAATATAGGGATAACTGCAGCAGCTTTCCAGTCTTTAGGTATCTCTGATGAGATAAGAGAGAGGTTAAAAAGGCTAGTAATAGGAGAGGCAATGATGTTAGCAGACATTTTTAGGAATAAAGGGTCCAGATTGTCTAGTCCAGCTGATTTGTATGGATCAAGATATTGTAGTTCTCTCAGGACATCTTCAGTTTGAATTTTGGTGAATGAGAATTGTGGAGGGCTAGGGCCAGATGCTACAGAAGATAGTTGCATTGGGTGGAGGTGGTCAGATGTATCACATGATCACCCATAGCAAAGTGCTTGTTGAAGCCCTCAATTATATCGGACTTGTTGGTGGTGATAGTGTCTCCCAGCTTTAAAGTGGCAGGCAGTTGGGCTGAGATGTTCTTGTTCTCCAATGATTTAACTGTGTCCCAGAACTTTTTAGAGTTGGAACTGCAAGACGCGAATTTGTGTTTATAAAAACAGGTCTTAGCTTCCCTAACTGCCTACGTGTACCTGTTTCTGGTTTCCCTAAAAAGCTGCAGATCGTGAGGATTATTTGAGGCCAATGCAGTCCGCCACAGAACATTTTTACTCTTGCCGAGGGCGTTCAGTTCCGGCGTGAACCAAGGACTGTATCTATTTTTTATTCTCTGTTTTTTAAAAGGAGCATGCTTGTTCAGGATGGTAATGAAGGCATCCTTAAAAAAAGACCAAGCATCCTCCACATGTGGTATTAGGTCAATGTCCTTCCAGGATACCTGAGCGAGATCTGTTAAAAAGGCCTGTTCACTGAAATGTTATAAAAAACGTTTAACAGAGATGAGGGGCGGCCTTTTAACTACAGCTCTGTTATGGACACAAGCAATGAGGCAATGATCACTGAGGTCTTGACTGAAGACCGCTGGAATATATTTTGAGGGCATGTTAGTCAGAGCTATGTCAATTAAAGTAACTTTGTTAACAGATTTTATATCTAGTTGGTTCGTTAATCAATTGTGTGAGGTTGAGAGCGTCCAGTTTAGACAGTAGGTTTGTTGAGGCGTTTAGCATGTCTAGATTTAAAAGCAGCTACTGTAAGTGACTTATCTTTGGAGAAATTAATTTTTAAGAGTAAGAGCTCAAACATTTTGGGTTCAGACCTGGATAGAAGAACGGAACATTGTAGGTTTTCTCTGCAGTAAATTCCAACTCCGCCCCCTTTTGCATGTCTATCTTGGTGAAAAACGTTATAATTTGGAATAGATATTTCTGAGTTATGAATAGATTTCTTAAGCCAGGATTCAGACACAGCTAAAATGTCCGGTTTAGCTGAGTGTGTCAGAGCGGTGACTAAGTCAATTTTAGGGAGGAGACTTCTAATGTTAATATGCATAAAACCAAGACTTTTATGATTACAAAAGTCATTAAATGAAAATGTGTGAGACCTTTGGTTATCAGCAAGGGTTTAAGGGCCTGGATTTAACTGAACATCTCCTGAGGAAAATAAAAGGAAAAGAATAAAAGCCCGGCTAATGGCTGTGAGAACTGGCCGTTTGGTACACTTGGGAAAGTAAAATAAAGGGGTGGGGTTATGGAGATTGTAAAATATATTCAAAACTTTATGTACAAATAATGATATTGCTGTCTGACTATGAAATTGAGGCAAACCTAAGCATTGTGTGACCGTAAAGGCAGTTGTATCTCTAGAAGAAACAGTTTCAGATGAAGTTACAGAGAAGAGGGGAATTAAATGAACAAATGTCTCTGATACATGATGAGTAGGAAGTTTACAGTGAAGAGAAGCAATAGTTAATAACAGCCACAAAATATACAGGAGACATGCTGATATTGCGGTTTGCAAGAGTAGTCATTCGAGCCAGTGCAATCAACGTCCAAGCGTTACGCGTTCACATGCGCACGCACGCACACGGGGGCCCGCGGCAACAAGCCGCAAACAAGCCGCAAGTCTGGTGAAATAATTTCGTTGCTATGATTGATCCAGTAGACCTTAAAAAAAAATTCGTTCTGTATACAGTCTGAGTGACAAAGTGACAGTAAAACAGTTAGGACACGAGAACTGAAGTTGAGGCAGGGTTAGCCACCAGAGATAGCCTGCCATTGACGGCTGCAGGCTACTGCTGTACAGCCGCAGATTCGCTAGCCAGCTGTCTGATTCTAGAGCCGATGCCAAGGGTAGTATCAAGCGAGTTCGACCAAATCGGCGAGATTACTCACGTAGACCTCGTCGCGCTGGAAATCCCGCCGTTGTCAGGACACATCCAAGGAATATGTCGGTAATGCAGTTGGTTTGTGCATCAGTTTTCTAGTCGCCAACAACAGCAGCAGACGTCCTGGAGCTGGATCCACTCCTCGGCTCGGCGAAAGGTGAGCTCACACAGGGCTATATTAGTCCCAACAAGGGTAAAAGCATGTAATCGGAGAGTTTGCGTCTAGATGTGGCTTAGTTTAAAAGCAAAAAAAGGTATGGCTTAGTTTAAAAGTAATTATGATGATCATTTAAATGTTATAAGACTTTAAAAGATACAACAAAGACAATATAACGTTACTCGACACAAACAGGACGAGACGGACTGAACATATGCCTCGCACGTTACGCCATCTTGGGATGCTCCCCATGATGCATGAAAGAGTAGTTATCATTCAGCAACTATCAGGAGCGGCTTTACGATGGGCTGAGGCTTTATGGATGAAGGAATCACCTGTGGTCGCGTCAGTTCAAGAGTTTGTGAAAGACTTCAAGGAAGTTTTCTGATGACCCACGGATGATTCCTCTTTCGGAGAACAGCTCTTACAATTACGTCAAGGGAAGAAGTCCCTATCTGAGTATTCTGTGGAATTGCGCATGCTAGCCTCCAACAGTGGATGGAATGAAAGAGCTCTGATTTCTGTGTTTCGCCGCGGATTAAATCCAGCCCTACGCCTCCAGCTGGCCATCTATGATGACAACCTAGGAATCGAAAAATTCATTCAACAAGCCATGCGAGTACATCAAAGATCCCAGAGTTGTTACCCTGATCAGTCCTCCTTTCATCCTGTTTCTCAACAGAATATAAAGAGTTCCACATTCGAGAATCAAGTCGAAGAAATGCAAGTTGACACTTTCAAGATTTCCCAGACTGAACGTCTTCGGCGGAAAGAGTTAAAGTTATGTATGTACTGCGGGACCAAAGGCCATTTCAGACTTAACTGCCCCATTAGACCAGGGAAAATGATGGTAAGCTCAGTTCTGGATCACAATCATGTTTCAGCACCTCTCACAATTCCCGTGACCTTAAAATTTCAAGAAATCTGCATCCCTGTGACAGCTATCGTCGACTCGGGGTCAGCGGGAAACTTTATATCAGGAGACCTCTGCAAAAGACTCAATTTGCGAGAGATCAACACACCCAAGACCTACGCCATCTATGCCGTAACCGGTGAGTTAATTAACAAGAAAAATGTTACTACCCAGATTACTCCCATTAAACTATGTGTAGAAAAGACGCATCAAGAATGGTTCGAACCATTTGTGCTCCTAAATAGCCAAACAGATCTCATTATTGGTCGACCATGGCTAATTCGTCATCAACCAACCATCGACTGGAATGCCAATGCACTAGCCGCAAGGGTCCATCGTCTTGTCCAGTCAGCGAATCTAAAAGCCAATTGATCACAGTGAATTCCACGTCCATTGAGAGTCCCATGGAAAAGCTGTCAATGAACATTCCTGCATGCTATTCCAAGTTCCCTGATGTTCTTAATCCTGTCACTGCTTCCAAGTTACCACCGCACCGACCATGGGATTGTGCTATCGATCTGGTCCTTGACGCACGACTACCCAAGGGTCGCATCTACTCCCTGTCCCTGCCTGAACAAGAGTCGATGAAGAAATATATCAAGGAGGCTCTAGATCAAGGGTATATCCGACCGTCTACATCTCCCACCGCAGCTAGTTTCTTCTTCGTGTCCAAGAAGGATGGCGGATTGAGACCTTGTATCGATTACAGAGCTCTAAATCAAGTCACGGTGAAGTTCAGCTACCCGTTACCTCTCATTCCAGCAGCCCTCGAACAACTCAGAGGCAAGGATGTTTTCCAAGCTTGATTTGCAAAGTGCGTACAATCTCATCCGAATCCGAGAAGGGGATGAATGGAAAACAGCTTTCATAACCCCTGCAGGGCACTATGAGTACCTTGTCATGCCTTATGGTTTGGTCAACGCTCCTTCAGTATTCCAAAGATTCATGAATGAGGTTCTCAGAGACTTTCTAGGAAAGTTTGTCCTGGTATACATCGATGACATCCTGATCTACTCCAAGAATCCCGCTGAGCATCAAAGACACGTGTCCTTAGTTCTCCAACGACTCAGAGAGTTCACCTTATTTCTGAAGGCTGAAAAATGCAATTTCCATCAAACCACTGTCGATTTCCTGGGGTACGTTCTAAGTGATCGAGGAGTGGAGATGGATGAGAGTAAGACAGAGACTATTATGTCCTGGCCAACCCCCACGTCAGTGAAGGAGCTCCAAAGATTCCTTGGCTTCGCAAATTTCTATAGACGTTAACCTCACTGCTGAAAGGAAAGCCCAAGACCTTGAAATGGACCCCAGAAGCCGAGGAGGCTTTTACCTCCCTGAAGTCTGCCTTCACAACTGCACCATTACTTCATCATCCTGATCCCGAGAGACCATTTATGGTCGAAGTCGATGCATCCACCACCGGGGTCGGAGGAGTTCTATCCCAGTGTTCCGATTGCTCCTCTAAGCCGCAACCTTGTGCCTTCGTCTCAAAATAGTTCTCTCCAGCTGAAGCCAACTACGACATCGGAAATCTTCAGTACCTAATCTCAGTACCTGAGAGACGCAAAACGTTTGAACCCACGTCAAGCCCGATCGGCATTGTTCTTTACACGATTCCATTTTAAGATTGCCTATCGCCCAGGCTCAAAGAATACCCGAGCAGATGCACTATCTTGTCTTCATGCCTCTGAGATCCCTGTTGAAGAACCCGAAACTATTCTGCCAGAAAGTCTCTTCGTGAATCCCATCCAGTGGGAGATAAATGACCAACTCCAAGAACTATCCCAGCAACAACCCAGAGTCCCCGGATGTCCTCCCGGAAAGATCTACGTGCCTAAGGAATTCCGAACCTCTTTGATTTCATCAGCTCACTCTTCAGTAGCCACTGGACACCCGGGGGTAAACAAGACCGTAGCCACCCTGCAAGTCAAGTATTGGTGGTCCACCATGAGATCAGATATCACCAGTTTCATTCAAGGCTGTATCCCGTGTGCAATCTCCAAGGTTCCAAGAAATCTGCCTGTGGGTAAATTGGTACCCCTTCCTGTCCCGAATAGACCTGGGTCCCACATCGGTGTAGACTTTGTCACCGACCTTCCAGTTTCTGAGGGGAATACTTGCATCCTCGTGGCCATCGATCGCTTTTCAAAAGCTTGCAAGTTAATTCCACTGAAAGGACTCCCAACAGCCTTTAACACCGCTGAATTGTTGATGGAGCATGTTTTTTGGAATTTCGGTATTCCTGAGGACATTGTCTCCGATAGAGGGCCCCAGTTCATTTCTCGAGTCTGGCGAGCATTCTTCACATTAATGAATGTGACAGTGAGTTTATCTTCAGGGTACCATCCGCAAACCAATGGACAGACAGAGAGAAAAATTCAAGATATCGGTCGGTTCCTGCGAACATTCTGCCACTCCAACCAGAACATCTGGAGCAGGTATCTCATCTGGGCAGAATACGCACAGAATTCTCTTTGACAAGCATCCACTCAGTTAACTCCATTCCAATGCATCCTTGGTTATCAGCCTCCGTTATTCCCATGGTCCGGTGAACCCTCAGAAGTTCCTGCATTTAACAAGTGGTTTGAAGAGAGCGAACAGGTGTGGGATCAGACGCACCACCACATTCAGCAAGCTGTCAATCGGCAGCAACGGTTCGCTGATAAACGCCGCCGATCCAATCCAGAGTATCAGCCTGAGCAGCTCGTCTGGCTGTCCACTCGAGATATCAGACTTCGCCAATGTCGAAAATTGAACCCCAAGTATATCGGACCATTTCCAGTTGTCAAGCAAATTAATCCAGTCACGTATCAGCTCCAGTTACCCCCAGAATACCGCATCCATCCCACGTTTCATGTTTCCCTCCTGAAGCCCTATCATCCACCGGTACCCCAGTCAGTCACAGAGGTTGAGCCAGAGGACAATCCCCCTATACCACCCATCGAACCAGAGTCCATCTATCTAACTAAAGAGATCTTGGACTAGGGGTGTGCGATATGACGATTTTTAATCGTGGACGATTAAAATGTCTCCACGATCTGCTTTTGAAGAAATATCGTAGTATCGTGTTACAGTGCATTCTATCAGTTCAGTTCTGGCGCCTCCGTCTCTCAACTGTACAACGCGACGTAGGCAGCCTACACATGATCACACGTTAAGGAATAGGTACGGGACACCGCAATTTTTTCATTATTTGCATAAGCCTTGCCGGTTAAACATTTAATTCACGCGCTGATGCGCTGTTATAACGTGCGCTTTCCTGACCGCATAACCCCCGACGCTCACAGGAACTAGATCTGTCAAACAGCGCCTGAATACTGGACTAATAAGTTCTCTCGAGTCTTATTAAGCTAATACTGTTAAATACACACAATGTTTACATAAACAGGCTATGTCTAAAGTGAAAGCAAACATTTGAGAGAATATCTGGTGTAATATGCGTCTATATTAAACGCGTCGCGTGCTGGTCTAAAAGCAACAGGAATAAATAGTAGCCTACTGCCGCTTGTCCTTAAAGGGATAGTTCACAAAAAAAAAAAAAAAAAAAAAAATCCGTCATTATTTACTCACTCTAATGTTGTTCCAAACCTGTATTCATTTCTTTCTTGTGCTGAACACAAAAGACAATTTTTTTTAATGTGGGTAACCAAACAGTTGCTGGTCCCCATTAACTTCCAGGAGAGAACCTATAAAAAACTATAAGGGGACCAGCAACTGTTCGGTTACCCACATTATTCAAAATAACTTTTATTTTCAACAAAAGAAAGAAACTTATTCGGGTTTAAAACATCTTAAGAGAGTAAATTAAGACAATTTTCATTTTTGAGGGAACTATCCCTTTAGTGTTAATAAAAAAAAAAAACACAAGGAGAAAAATCACTCACTGACTGAGAACTTTAATATATCTTTAATAAGAATCAATTTATTCAGTGAAGTCTATGTAGGGCCTAGTGTTTTAATTTCATATTTGTTCATTTAATTACTTCAATGCAACTGCTAAATACACCTACTGCATCTGAAAAAATAAAGCACTATTTATTTAATATGAATATTAATTTGTGTAATGTTTATCTTGTCTTATTTTTTTAATAACAAAGAAAATAATGACAAAGATTTTTATCTTCGCCACTGGCCTAAATGTGTGGCTTTCTTTTTTCTTTTGTTACCTAAGGCTTTGTTTTTAACATAGGGACATTAGTTTGGCTGTAATGAGCAGCCACTTGCAAAATATTAAAACCAACTTGAAAAAGAATCGTGATAAAAAATCGTGATCGTGATTTTCCTAAAAAAATCGTGATATGATATTTTTTCCATATCGCCCACCCCTATCTTGGACTCTCGACGTCGAGGGGGTCAACTCGAGTACCTCATTGACTGGGAAGGATATGGGCCAGAGGAGAGAAGTTGGGTACCTCGGAATGATGTTCTTGATCCCAGTCTGCTCCTAGGACTCTGGGGGGGGGGGGGGGGGGTAATGTCAGGAGCCAATCAGAGTCCTCCCAAGTCACCACGCAGCGATCACTGTCCCCATCTAATCACCTGCACCTGTTTCCACTCAGCACGCCTTTCCCAGCCAGCACAAAAGCACCCAGTTCACGTTCACTCCTTGTCAAGCCTCCAACATGAAAAGACCCTAACCAGTCTCCACTTGCTTCTCCCCGAGTCATCCAACGAGCTGAAAAGTAATGTATACTCACCTGAAAAGACTAACCTCTCTGTCCTTGTTCTGATGTTCCCAGGATCTGCTCCATGATTCTCGTTCTCTGTGTCCTGGAATCTGCCCCGAGTCTCGTTCACCTATGGATGTTCTGTAAAGAGAAAAGGCAAGAATCACTGAACTGTGTTAGTTCCCGATTTTCTGCACTAAAAAGGGATCTACTCTCCTGGAATCCTTTCTGCACCCCGTCTGCTCGAAGTAGAGCTGAAAGAGAGGAAAAGGAAAGTAATTGTCCTGTCGCATCGTTTATGTTATTCCTTAAGAAGAGGATTTACTCACCTGGATGCATTCCTGCCACGTATCCTCCTCGAAGATCACCTCTAAGCACCTGAAATCCTGAATACCTACCTTTGTTTGTTAATAAAGAAAAGTTTATGTTCATCACTTACCTCTGTTTCCGAGTCTGGATCCTGACACTCAGCAGATGTGTTTATTCAATGTTTTGTACACATTGTTTTTCTAATAAAGCATTAAAGTATTTTTGGTAACACTTTACGGTAAGGGTACATGAATTATCAAAAATTCTTGTATAAGTTAATGCATGAATTATGCATTCATTCATGCATTAATATCTCATGAATCATCAGGAACTTACACATGAACAACACCTTAATTAAAACATTAACTAAGACGAGCACATCATCATGAATTATGATTTATTACGCATGATCATGATGTTTTCTTTGTTTACAGTTATGCCACCTTTCAATAGCACATTGTTCATCAGTGTTTCAAAGGACCTAGTCACCACTTTATTTAAGGGGCCACACACATGATGAAGTCATTGATAGATAATGCTTAGTTAATGATGACTTCTGTATTTGATTTACAGAATGTGTGTGCTATGAGCTGTGATTAGTCTATTATGGTGTCCGTCCAATAGTCATCATTAACTAAGCATTAATCTATTAATGACTTCATCATGTGTGTGGCCCCTTAAATAAAGTGGTGACTAGGTCACTGACCTAGACATAGAACCAAGAAAACATCATGATCATGCGTAATAAATCATTATTCATGATGATGTGCATATCTTAGTTAATGTTTTAATTAAGGTGTTGTTCATTCATCATGAATGAAGTCATGAATGAAAAACGTTGAACTTGTGTTAGTTCCTGATGATTCATGAGAAATAATGCATGAATGAATGCATTATTCATGCATTAATTTATACATAAATTCATGATAATTCATGTACCCTTACCGTAAAGTGTTACCGTATTTTTTTCTCTGTCATTCTTTTTATAAAAGTGTCAGTTTCTTTTTTTCCATCTTATTCAAAAGAAACACAAATCTCACATTTACACTTTTTCCACAAAACTAATACATTTTAGCTTTCAAAACTCTTGTATATCAACTCACATGAGTCAAAGAAATATTTTATGCATAGAACATCATTATAAATGATTGAGTGTTTAAGGGCTAAAACCCTGATAAACATATGTAACATACATATTTAGCATTAATTTTCCTTTCTGCTGCAGCAGGAATAAACACAGTATTACATCAGCTGAATGTAGGTCTGAAACATTTGACTGAGAAAATGCATCTGATCATTAAATGTTTACATAACTTGATAAACAAACACAATATTAAAGTTAAACTCAAAATGAACACTTTAACCTTGTAACTGGAGTCAATTTGAATCGAATTACCCGCATTTCACAAATCACCTCGTGTTACAGCGTTCACCAAATGGCGGACAGTTTGCATATAGTCAACATGCACAACACCGAATGTCATTACTCAAAATATTTGCGGCATAAACATAACACATATACATTACAGATCTCGTGTGCATATAATTGTCACGGATCCATCTGCGTCAGCACCAGACACCTTTCCGCCCACTCGTTCCAGCTCCCCAGCATTCTAATCACTGTCACCTGTCCGCTTCAATCACCGTCCCAATCATCCTCCCTTTATATACTCACTCCTCACAGTCACTCACCGTCTGGTCTCGTCGACACATCGGCTACAGACTCCCGCTACAATACCACTTGCTACAAGGAATACTTACCCGCTTGCTTCAGTCCTGTCTGCTCCTCATCCGCTCCTGGTCCCCGGTCTTCCTCTGGTCATCCGTCCGCTGCCCCAGCTCTCCGTCTTCCAGACCTGCTCAAGATAAGAGATACATTATCAGTAGTGATGGGCAGATCGAGGCTTTGTGAAGCAATGAAACAGTTGAAGCAAATGTGCTATATTGTTTCGAGGCTTCGAATCAATCCGACACCCGTCTCCATGGTGACACCTAGTGGTCAATTGCAGGTGTTGATCTGAAACAACCTTTACAACAATGTGTTTTTTTTATTATTGTATTTTTTAAATATATGATGCTTGTAACCTGTTGTCTCTTCACATTGCATAATGTTATTTTGGTCATGAAAAATTTATATTAATAAAACAAATCATGCCACAATGTCTCACTTTCTTATAGATTTTTATTTAAAAATATTAATTTCTCTTCTGTTGTTTCTATTAATCTGTCTATCTTGTGCACACAGAATGCCTATTCTTAAAGTCTTGTGCTGTTTTATGAAGGCAAAAAGCCATATAATGGTTTCGATTTTAGTTCATTGGCAAAATATAACGCTAGAGACAATATATATATATATATATATATATATATATATATGTATGTGTGTATGTATGGGGGGGGGGGGTGTTTTAAGCAAAAACAGGCCTATCACGAACAGCTACAGTGGCGTAGATCGTAGAGCGCATAGTTCTTGAAAGAACGATTAATGTGCTCGAGTTCGAGCCAGGCTTTTGCCGAACATGAGATGTAAAAAGTATAAACTAACATTGTCTCTAGCGTTATATTTTGTCAATTAACTTAAATCGAAACCATTATATGGGTTTTTGCCTTCATAAAACAGCACAAGACTATAAGAATAGGCATTCTGTGCGCACTTTGCTCACGCGATCCTTCCCGACCGACCTATCAATCAAACCCTGATTCGGCGGAGCACTCCACCTGATGAAACACTTAGAAGCTTCATTTAGCCTTTGTCACGTGACTGTGGGTGTTTTGAATCACGCTTCGGATCAGTGTTTCGAATCATTTTTGCTTCGGGATCTCGCAAAGCTTCGGAACGTCTGTTTCGCCTCAGCCATCCCTAATTATCAGACTGTTTTCCCGCTCCATTACCGAACTTTCTCTATATATACTCACCAGCTGTCTGACCATATCACCTGTCTCAATAAACCTGGTTTATACTCATCCATCTGTGTCCTTCTAGTCTGTGACAGAAGACCAGACCAACATTATGCAGCAATCTACCCCGAGCACCAGCGCTACACCGGACCCACCTTCTCCTCCAATTCCCCGGACCAGCGCTCCAGCACTCGCCACATCCACCGTAACCACTTCTTCCTCATCTGCCTCTGCCAGTCCCATGGCCCAACCAGCGCCCTTCTCTGGCGAGGAGGAGGAGTGCAGCGGCTTCCTCTTGCAGTGCGAGCTCTACATGGAGATGAACCCGTTATCCTTCCCCACTGAACGATCGAAAATAGCCTTCTTCATCTCACTCCTGCGAGGCCGAGCGCTCAATTGGGCTCATGCCCTTTGGAAAAATCGCGGTCCAGTTACCCGGACATTCACCTTTTTCTCCGGCCACTTCACCGAGGTGTTCTCGCAGTCTGCACATTCCATCTCGGTCCAGGATCAGCTGTACCGTCTGAGGCAAGGGAGATCGTCCGTCGCCTCATATGCGCTGCAATTCCGCACCCTCGCCGCTACTCTCGGTTGGAATGAGTCTGCACTCATCACCGCCTACCGTCATGGTCTAAGTCCTGATATCCGCCTCCAGCTCGCGATTTATGACGACAACGTCGGTATTGAGAGCATCATCCAGCGATCCATTCGCATCGATCAGCGACGCACTGCATGCCAGCTCGACAGCCCTGCACCTCCAACTCCTCGCCCAGTGCCCCGCCACCACAGTCCTCCAGCACCAGAGCCTATGGAAGTCGGTACCACTCACCTGCCAGTGTCCGAGAGAAATCGTCGCATCACCAACGGGCTGTGTCTATACTGTGGAGCCTCCGGCCATCTGCTCGCCTCCTGTCCCGTCCGCCCTCCCCGACCCGCTGTGAGTACGGTCCAATTACCATTGCCCATCTCCTCCTTGAAATTCACTGCGGCCACTATCACTTATCTGAACCGTTCCATTTCAGTCCAGGCGCTGATCGACTCCGGATCAGCGGCCAACTTCATCGCTCTTTCCACGTTAAACCGGCTACAAACCAAGCAACGAACCATCCCTCATAAACTTCAAGTCCAAACCATCCTGGGACAACCACTAGGACGCGGCCGGGTTGGACAACGTAGCCCCGACCTGGGGTTGGAGATCGGCTGGCTCCACAGGGAAGAGATATCCTTTCTGGTGCTGGAGGGCTCGACGGCTGAGATCATCCTGGGACGCCCCTGGTTGGAGACCCATTCGCCGCATATCCAATGGTCCACCGGCGAGGTTCTACGGTGGGGTCAGGACTGTTTCCAGCGTTGTCTGTCATCCGTGACGAAAACCCCGGTTCCTTCCACCACTCCGCCAGTTCCGCTCTCCACCACCTCCGTGGAGAGCCCACCAGTGGAACCTTCTCCCGAGATCCCCTCTCCCTACCGGGCGTTCCAGGATGTCTTCGATAAACGTCACGCTACCATCCTACCTCCACATCAGCCATGGGACTGCGCGATCGACCTGCTGCCTGGGGCGGTCATACCGCGAGGTAAGATCTACCCTCTGTCCATCCCGGAGCAGAAGGCCATGAAGGAGTACATCCAAGAGGCTCTCGATCACGGATTCATTCGACCATCAGTGTCCCCTGCCGCTTCGAGTTTTTTCTTCGTGGGCAAAAAGGATGGAGGCTTGCGCCCTTGCATCGACTACCGTATCCTCAACCAAGCTACAGTAAAATTCCGCTATCCTCTTCCTCTGGTCCCAGCAGCCCTGGAACAACTCCGAGGGGCATCCGTTTACACCAAGCTAGATCTTCGTAGTGCCTACAACCTCATCCGAATCCGGGAAGGTGATGAGTGGAAGACCGCCTTTATCACCCCTGCAGGGCACTACGAATATCTCGTGATGCCCTTCGGATTGTCCAACTCACCCGCCATCTTTCAAGGCTTCATGAATGAAATATTCCGCGATCTCCTCAATCAGTTCGTCGTCATATACATTGACGATATCCTCATCTACTCTCCCGATCTGACCTTCCATATCCACCACGTTCAGACAGTGCTCCAACATCTTCGAGATTACCATCTTTATCTCAAACTGGAGAAGTGCGAATTCCACCAAAGCACCATCCACTTCCTCGGTTACGTCATCACCCCACACGGAATCACCATGGACCAGAGGAAGGTGGAAGCGGTACTCCACTGGCCACAACCCACCACCCGTAAGGAACTTCAACGTTTTCTGGGATTTGCAAACTTCTACCGCCGTTTCATCCAGAACTTCAGTCCCATCAGTTCCCCACTCACCGACCTTCTCAAGAGCGGGGCCAAGTCTCTATCCTGGAACACCCGAGCCACCCAAGCCTTCCAAGACCTGAAGTCAGCCTTTAGCTCAGCTCCTACCCTCGCCCTTCCAGACCCCGCCGTACCCTTCCTCGTCGAGGTGGATGCCTCCATCTAGGGGGTAGGAGCGGTGCTCTCTCAGCGGCAGGGGAATCCACCTCAACTCCATCCATGCGCCTTCTACTCCAAGAAACTGTCCCCGGCGGAGCAGAATTATGACATCGGCAACCGGGAGTTACTGGCCATTAAACTGGCGTTGGAGGAATGGAGGCACTGGCTGGAGGGAGCCCAACACCCGTTCACTGTGATCACTGACCATCGCAACCTTGAGTATCTCCGAGATGCTAAGAGACTCAATCCCCGTCAAGCCCGTTGGGCCCTGTTCTTCACTCGCTTCAATTTCTCAGTCACCTATCGCCCCGGAGTAGGGCTGCAGCTATCGATTCTTTTTGTAATCGATTAATCTAGCACTTAATCGATTGATTAATCGAGTAATCGGATAATTTGTTTATGTGTGTTTTTAAGCAACCAAAACAAATAATGTATTACGAAAATGATAAGGTGTTTGGCTTTTATTTCTTTAAAAAGATGGGAGGTATTTATTCCAACAGCAACATTTGGCTCCACAACTAATTATTGCAATTTTTAGCCATTTAGTGTTTATAAGTGCCAGTGCCAACAATTATATAACAATACAGTTAAAACAATTTACTGTAAAACATGTTACATGTAGCCCATAACATGTAAAACTTTGAATACAAACTTAAATAGTAAAGCCCATTTGGCCTTAGTTTTGTCTTCTTAATACAACATTACAAAAAAAGGATTGCACCTTCTGCAAATTACCCACCTGAAAACAAAAATAAAATAATATAAAATATCAACCCAAACAGGTACACAAATGTGTACAATTTATAAAAAAAAATAAATGGAAATAAAACAATTATACATAACAATCAGACTTTTTCAACAGTAATCTCAAGACAAACAGAGTGTGTGTGTCTGTGTGTCTCACAATATTTGTTCCTTCATCACGTCCCGGTGAATGTATGCTGAAATTTTTGTTGCGTGGCTACATAAAAGTCTAAGCATATGATGAATTGGCGCATGAGAGAGACATGGGTGCACGCGCTCGCTTACCTCTCTGCCGTCGTGCGCGAGCCGCGGTTAGGAGCTCAACATCTCGCATGCGCGCTCGCACTACTAGATTACAGGATATTTTAACTTGCGAATTAATATGCGTCCTAAAACTAGTCGATCGCGAGTGGCTCAACAGGTAGATCTATAGACGAACTCATTTTTCAGGCATTTGACCGAAGGGATTGACACTTCAGCGTGAGAAATCGAATTGCGCGAGTCTCACGCTGAATGCGTGAGAGTTGGCAGCCCTGCCAGGTATACTTTGCAGACACATTGCACCTTTTTCTTTCCCTTTATAAACATATAATGATCCCAAACTTTAGACATTCTCTGCCATTTATTAAGTCAAAAGTATCATGCACTATGGTGTGCTTCCTGAATAACGGTCCGTGTGAAACAATCAGGTCCCTGCGTGCGCGTAAAGTGCGCGTCATAGGAATTTAACGAGGCTTCGAGGCAGATTTTTTGCCTCGAGGAATTTTTGTAATCGAGTAACTCGAGTAACTCGAGGAATCGTTTCAGCCCTACCCCGGAGAAAAGAACGTAAAAGCGGATGCTCTCTCCCGTCAGTTCCAACCCGAGACACCTCCTTCCGAGCCTGAATCCATTCTCCCTCCAGCCGTGGTTGTCAGCCCCATCCAATGGAGTCTAGATGACCACATCGCCGAAGCCACACAACACGAACCTGCTCCGCCAGGAGGTCCAGAGGGACGGGTCTATGTCCCAACCCGTCTACGCCTGTCCCTCATGGACTCAGTACACACCTCTCTGGGCTCTGGACACCCAGGCAGCCAATCCACTCTCTCGCTCGTCCAACAGCGCTATTGGTGGCCGGGTATGGCCCAGGATGTCTCCCGGTTCGTCAAAGGATGCTCAGTCTGTGCCATGGCCAAGGTTCCCCGTCATCTCCCAGAAGGCAAGCTGGTCCCTCTCCCTATACCCACTCGACCTTGGTCTCATCTCGGGGTGGACTTTGTCACCGACCTGCCCGTGTCTAACAACCACACCTGCATTCTGGTAGTAGTGGACCGCTTCTCCAAGGCGTGCAAACTAATTCCCCTTCCAGGGTTGCCAACAGCCCTCGAAACAGCAGAGGCGCTGTTCCAACACATATTCCGTAACTTTGGAATCCCCGAGGATGTCGTCTCCGATCGAGGGCCCCAATTCATCTCCCGAGTGTGGAAGGCGTTCTTCAACCTTCTGGGAGTGACCGTCAGCCTCACTTCAGGATACCATCCCCAGTCAAACGGCCAGACTGAGCGGAAGATCCAGGAGATTGGGAGATACCTACGGTCATACTGCCACGACCACCAGGACTGCTGGAGCCGTTACCTGCTTTGGGCCGAGTATGCACAGAACTCCCTCCGACAAACCACCACCGGACTCACCCCATTCCAGTGCATACTCGGCTACCAGCCTCCACTATTCCCCTGGTCAGGAGAACCATCTGACGTCCCAGCAGTCCACCATTGGTTCCAGACGAGCGAGAGAGTCTGGGACTCAGCTCATACTCACCTCCAGCGGGCTGTTCGGAGACACCAGAACCAGGCCAACCTTCGCCGTACCGACGCCCCTCACTATCTTCCCGGACAACTGGTCTGGCTCTCCACCCGGGACATCCGTCTCCGACAGCCCTGTCGGAAGCTGAGTCCCAGATATATCGGTCCTTTCGCGATACAGAGGCAAATCAATCCCGTCACCTACCGGCTGGCACTCCCCGCTCACTACCGCATCGCACCCACCTTCCATGTCTCCTTGCTCAAGCCGTACACTAACCCTCTCACTCCTTCTTCCCCAGGGTCTGGTGCTGCGGAGGTGCCCCCTCCTCCTGCGGATCCAGAAGATGACAACATCTACCGAGTCCATGAAATCCTCGACTCCCGACGACGGGGCAGCCGCTTGGAATATCTCGTAGACTGGGAGGGATTCTGTGCTGAGGAGAGATGCTGGGTCAACTGGGAGGACATTCTGGACCCCTCATTACTCCAGGACTTTCACACCACCCATCCAGATCGTCCAGCGCCCCGGAGCCGTGGTCGTCCCCGTCGTCGGTCCCGTCCGCCAGCTGGAGCTGGCCGTGGGGGGGGGGGGTACTGTCACGGATCCATCTGCGTCAGCACCAGACACCTTCACTCCGCCCACTCGTTCCAGCTCCCCAGCATTCTAATCACTGTCACCTGTCCGCTTCAATCACCGTCCCAATCATCCTCCCTTTATAAACTCACTCCTCACAGTCACTCACCGTCTGGTCTCGTCGACACATCGGCTACAGACTCCCGCTACAATACCACTTGCTACAAGGAATACTTACCCGCTTGCTTCAGTCCTGTCTGCTCCTCATCCGCTCCTGGTCCCCGGTCTTCCTCTGGTCATCTGTCCGCTGCACCAGCTCTCCGTCTTCCAGACCTGCTCAAGATAAGAGATACATTATCAGACTGTTTTCCCGCTCCATTACCGAACTTTCTCTATATATACTCACCAGCTGTCTGACCATATCACCTGTCTCAATAAACCTGGTTTATACTCATCCATCTGTGTCCTTCTAGTCTGTGACAATAATAGTGTTGTTGTAACAATAATACCTGTAAAATAACAGGAATGATTGATGAGACAGGAGCCACTGTGTAGCTTTGCAAAAACTTCTCAGCAGATGTGAGAGCGCAAGCGCACACAGCTCCTATGTAAGAGTCCTCGTTTCAGGTTTCATAATAAAAGTCCCGTTTTTTTTCCCCTCACAACAACAGACTCTTAAACTAATCATATAATGATTTACTTTCAAATTAACTTTTGCTTAATGTATAACACAAAACAAAAAAGAAATGTGCACATACTTTGGGGTGTCACACTAGCTTGATAGGCGCTCAGCTGCTCATCTGAGGTGATGCGTGTCGTAGTAGCGCCGTCATATCTGACTAAAATAACATGACATATGGCCTATAACACGCTCTCACACGTTTATTTTTTTAGCATTTTTGGGAGTAGTAACATTTACATATGTGACCCGCTCTGGCAAAATGAGTCGGAAGTCGCAACGTTCAATTTTAAGATATGGGCCGATTAAGTGGAAAAACAATGAAATAACAAAAAAAAATTTTTTTTTTTCTAATTTCAAAGAACAGACATTCAAAAATAAAGTTTCGTAGTCCAGATAATTGAGTAAAGGTATTTAAATGACGATTAAAGTTGTCAAAGCTTTATTCGCTGAAAACATTGCTCTTCTCAACTCCCCTCGTCAGCTCTGAGCATTTCCCGGGTAGCCTGTCCGCTGACACGTTGAACTCAAAGTGTTGAACTCACTGGAGGCTTCTAACCTAAGCTTTGTGAGTGTACTTATCTGCAAGAAGAATACATGTAAGGCTGTAACGATCGCAACACTCAGATCCACTAACCTGTGTCGCGGTGTGAGAAAACAGAATCACGACACGTCCCTTCAAATCCCGGAGTTATCCCGGAGTTATCCTCCACATCTTTAAATTAGGCTACTATTAGTATTATTTGAAGTTAACGTTATAAAATATGTAGACCTACACCACAAAACTAGTTAAATTATTGCTAAATTGTTTAAAATCGGGCAATTTCAGCGTTATGAAGGAGATCCATAATTCCCAGAAAATTAAATCTTTTAATAAATAGGGCTATGTGAACCACACTGCACAAACCAAAAGTAATACCCACTGGATGAAGAAGGGTTGACTCTCCCCAGAACAGAAAATGTTTTATTTTATTTTCCGTGTTCGCATTTATGAGGAAAAAACAATGATACGGACATGACCGTTCTCTGGAAGCAGCACTAAAACTTTCACAGAGCCTAAACAGAAAGCAAGCACAAAGCCGTTCTTTAAAGTGAATTTCGTTTGGAAATAATTTTATCTTAATTTAAATCAATGTTTCATCAACCAATTACCAGGATTTAATAATAAGAAATAAATTGCAGACAAAGGATAGGCTAGGCCTAATCACGACACAGAGCGGCAGCACGTGAACTGAAGCTCGTCTCATGAACCGAAAGTCAGCGTTTAAGGTATCCTACTTGCCTCACAGACTTGAGAAATATATATATTGAAATGTTTACTTTTAAACAAAACCATTCAAAATGAAAGAAAAGAGACTGCTTTCTGCTTATGCGGGCTAATCCGTATGAAAAGTGAATTTCTCTCTGGCTCCTCTGTTCAATCTTTCTGATTTTAGAACATTTTTGTAAAAGTGCCTTTTTAATTATTTATTCCAAATAACTTAAATAATTTGAGTTAAAAAAAAATATTTATATATATATTAATGTATTTGGTCAAATTAAGCTATAAAATAAATAGTTTATCTTTTAAAATGCAATGGATTTTAAAAGATATCAACAAAAAAATGGGCAAAAAAAAATTTAAAAGCGATTTTCTCAGGTTTTCAATTGGAAAAAAAGGGCAGACGACCAGAATTCAAATGTGTATATCTTTACAACCATTCACTTGTTCAGGAAGTCCACCTTATGTGACACACGCACAATAAACCTGTATTGTACGCACAATAAACCTGTATTGTTCACTCAACTGCGAATAATAGCAGCAAATTAATATAAATAAATAAATAAATAAAAACACAATATTTACCCACGTTCGGCTTTCTATCATGCGCTGTGCACATTTGCGATGATGTAAGATGCACGGAAAAGCACCAGGGTTCTATAGAATCAAGTTGAATGTGAAACCAGACCCATTCTGCGGGGGGCGTCGGGAACAAACGCGCTCGTACCGCAGCAAACGAGCCCAGTGTAAAAGCCCCCTTAAATTTTCTCATTTTATTTATTTATTTGTCATTTCTAAGGGTCGCGTTCCCTGCCGATTTGTTCGTTCTTAATCAGTAAACCAAATGGTGAAGCTGTGGGTTGGAATTAGTCTGAACTTTATTTATTTACAGGTGACGTGATTGTGTTGACAAATGAAATTGGTTACAGACCGCGGTTTGTGTTAAAAATCTTAAAGGAGGACCCTTTAATGGAATCGATTCCAACCTTTGGAATCGACTCTCAATTCCTAACGCCTCGGAATCGAGGAATCGATTTTTTGGAATCGATTCCCAGTCCTACTGTTTACATGTGAGTTTACGCCATAAGGAAGCATCGCGTTTAAGGAACGCAAATCATTGTACAGAAACTATTTAAAACGTGTGATCCTCCGATCACAATTATTATCCACAGAGCGTATACCCACAGAGCGCGCGCTATTGAGATCAACTCGACGACAAAACTCATCAGATGCCGGTCGCGATGCGGGAGTTAAGACCGCAGTTTGAGCCAGCGTCTCGAATGGATTTGGCCCTGTGTCTACATACAATTCACCCTCATCCACTTCAGGTGAGTGAAGGTGAGGAGGAAAAGTCCTCGACTTCAAATGGCCGCTCTGTTGCAAAGGCAGCTACCTGCGTCACTCCAGTCTCTCTCTATTTTAGAGTCTGACAGCAGCTGTCACTCACGGCGGGTCTCCGGTGCATGCCCCCTGGCCCCGCTGGGGTCTGCCCATTTTTTCAGCATTTTTCAAATATTGCTAGTGGGTGGAGTCAGGCTCTGACCAGGGGTTTAGTTACCCTTTAATAAAGATCCATTCTTACAGATCATTAACTGAAAAAAGTTGGTTAAGTGTTTAGTTACTGTTTAAAGAAATACGCAGAAGTAGATTGCGGATGTTTCGCCCGCGGTGGCGAGGACCCGTTTGTTTCGCCTGACGCCCATGAGATAATACCAGGTTGTGGCAAAGATTCCTAATTCTGAAGGACGAAAGATTCTTTATCGAAATGAGAAGAGCTAGATTCGGACATGACCAAATGCTGCAAACTTCCAATGGATCAAGGTAAGACTGCTGAGTATATGTACCCTCTTATCATTGGTTGCTGATTGCTGTCCACTCGTGTTAATTATCTGAATGTGCTCCTCCTGAACTTAGAAATAAAACTTCATATAGTGAACAGTTTTTGTACAAAAAATATATTTGTCAAAGCCTTTGCTTGATAGACGTGTAATTGTTAAATAAAATGTGCAAAGAACAATGAAAAATCAAACATTATTTACAAATAGTCCCAGGCGTTTTTCTTAGGAATGCTTAGAATTTCCTAAGCAATGCTTTCTCCTCGTCACTCTCCAGTAATTGTTCCAGAGCCTGTTCCACCGTAAATCGTTTACTGCTTGCCATCATAAAAGAGCTAAAATAATAAAAAATGCTATAATTGTATGTGTATATATATATATATATATATAATTCTTCTGTCTCTCTCTCATATAAATCTCAGCGCGCTCTCACTCCGTAAAGCCTTGTTCATACTCGACGCGTGCGTTTGCTTTCTGTCGTCTCCTCCTCCACTCGACGCTGTTTGCGTCATATCCCTTACTATATAGTAACACCCCTTGCAAGGCTACAGAGTCCTCTGATTTGCTAGAATAAGTCATGGTAACCTTCCCCTAATTGGATAAGAAAAACATTTCTCCATCGCCAATTTTTTAATTGGTTGTTTTTTTCCATCTATTTCATTGGCCTTTGGACGATGTGTATACAACCGGGTATCCCCGGGTATCTGGTTGTCACTGTTATCAGCGGAATCTGAGGAAGACGGCAAAAAAAGACTGCACCTCTCTATCATGAGTAGTTTTTAAGATAACTACACATTTGTAAAAGCATGTAATTTTGGGTGGTACCGCCCAATCCGTCCTCAGACGGTTAAAGGTATCGACTCATTTATTAATTACGTAACTCCTGACACAAATTAAGTCATAACTGTCACTATAAGTTTCTCAGAAGATAAAGTGGTCAAATACTGAAACTTGAGTCTTATATCTTTTTAATGATGTATAGTCTGTCAGGATAATAAAATTAGGTATGACAGTAACTTTTTTTTATTAAAACGCTTCAGTGTGCCAGTGCTCTGGCAACGGTTAAGATGTTAATAAGCGGCTCAACTTTTACTCTGGGTTTGGACAAGGAGCCCCGCAACCCTGAAGTGCCCACCAATTCAGAGCCTTTTCAAGTCATACCTGCCAAATCTGAGTCACTTCACGCCATGGCTCCTGAGCCTGAGCTTCTTCACATCCAGCCTGAGCTTCTTCACATCCAGCCTGATCTTCACATCATGCCTGCCAAGGCTAAGAATCTTCACATCATGGCTCCAAAGCCTGAGCTTCTCCACGTCCAGCCCCAGATTCTCCACTTCTGCCCATCCCGCTACATTTTACATTGCATATAACTGCTTTGTATTGCCAAAGTTGAATCAGGCAATGATTGACAGCGCTCTGGTCCAATAGCATCTGTTGTTGTTTGGGGTGGCTTGGGGAGAAATATGATCTAATCAAAGTAAATATCAATGATCGAATCTAAGACTGTAACCGTATGTAGATAAACAGGCCCTGTAATGATTGGGCTAAATCAAGACAACACTGCTGTATAAAAAAAAAAAAAAAAAAACAAGTACTGAGTTATAAATAGTATTAGTATGTTAAAAACTTTTTTAAATCTGAGTATCCAGTATCCTGATAGCGATGATGACTGATGATAATATTTCCATTCATCTGAACTATACATTCTACAGTATAAGAAATCATCTCAATGATGTAGTGTAGCAACAGATAAATACAGACATAAACTTTATATCAATAAAATGAAATAGAAAGCGACGCTAACATACACTTACATTAATACATGTAAACACAACATTGACGTCTTCACTTCCAGGTCACGAAGCTGTCAATCAAAAACTCAGTAGCCAATGAAAACTCACTGCTGCAAGCTCCGCCCCTGTGAGAGATATGTGCCAGAATGGCAAATTAAAACTCAGGGAACAAAAACTTCAGATGCATACATGAAAAATCTAGAAGCACATTTGTAAGCTCAGATTTACGGTGGCCGAGAGAGCTCACCACGCTGCAACCTGATGAAGACGAATGGAAATTCAAAAAAACGTGTGCAACTATAAAAACGCATTCAAATACAAAAATACATCCGCAAATTAAGAAAAACATCTTTATCAGTTCCACAACACACCTGTGCTCCAAGTACTCACAACACAACCAAATACAGAAACGCGCTGCAAACGTTCACAACACCACCAAATACAGAAACGCGCTGCAAATAACACGGTCCACAACGGAAATGTTTCCGGGGAACCTGTTAAAGTATGTTCATTATGTCCTCAGTTGTATGCTGTGTGTGTAATATAATGCAATGCTATACTGTTCAGTGTTGTGCATATGTTTATGCCACAAGAGGGCACTAAAGTATAGGCTGTGGAGGATGCGTTTGTATTATTATTATGTTTGTCCAAGTTGATTTACCGTAGTTAAGAGGATCATATTACTGAGAGAATCTTTATTACTCTCTGTGCTGTTCGACCGTGAGACTGATGTGTCAATAGCTGAAATAAATATGCCAAGAACGGGTAACTCATCTCTATCGTCCACTCTTTTCTTTTGAATGGAACGCAAGCTGAAACATAACTCAACAGGTTATGGGCCCAGATGTCGTTCGGAAGATAAGTTTTGTTGTTTTCCACCGTTTAGAAAGTCGCAACGGACCGCGTGCTAACGGGCTGCAAAGGAAAATAGGACGCAAACATGACGGTGTCACAGTCTTCGTCTTCACCTGTTTGTCTCGTCATCTGCACCACGCTTCCCCGGATCCTTTTGTTTCCTCTCCTGATCTCACTCCCTCATCAGCCACCTGTTCCTCGTCTGCTCGTCATCATTTTCACCTGTTTGCACTCCATTTAGTTTGATTCCTCTGTCTATTTAGTTCCATCTTATTCAGTCTGTCTTTGTCAGTCGATGTTTGATGTTACCCGATGTGTGCTCCTGTTTCCCTGCCTTCCTGCCTGTATGTTTGTAATAAATTCGTAGTTTGATGGTAAACTGGATTTCCTCCCGCTCCTTCGTCCTGCACTCCTGCACCCCTGCACCACACCCCGTGACAGATCGACTGACCACTATAACGGAGAATTATGGATCTTCCAGCGGTAAGCCTCCTCTGTCTGGACCAGGAAGACCGCTCCCTGGAGTCCCATACCAGGGACTTTCTGGAGTTGGCGTTCCACACTCACTATTCGGACCGCTCGCTGTGTGTTTTCTACATCGCCAGCCTCAGCGAGCGGTCCCGGGCACGCCTCCCAGGGAGCGGTCCAGCAGATGATTTCCTCGCCTGTGTGGAGTGGGTGCTGGTGTGCTGTGAATCCCCATTCTACGTGGAAGAAGTCACCAGCACCACTCCAAACCCTGAACCCTCATCTTCCCTGGTCACCGTCAGCCCAGCCGAGTCCGCGCTCACCGTCAGCCCAGCCGAGTCCGCGCTCACCGTCAGCCCTGCCGAGCCCGCGCTCACCGTCAGCCCTGCCGAGCCCGCGCGCTCCGTCAGCCCTGCCGAGCCCGCGCGCACCGTCAGCCCTGCCGAGCCCGCGCTCACCGTCAGCCCTGCCGAGCCTGCGCGCACCGTCAGCCCTCCCGAGCCGAACCTCCCTTCACTGCTGGTTCCGTCCAGCTCTCCAGAGACTGTATGCTCTTCACTGCTGGTTCCGTCCAGCTCTCCAGAGGCTGAATGCTCTTCACCGCTGGTTCCGTCTAGCTCTCCAGAGACGGAATGCTCTTCACCGCTGGTTCCGTCCAGCCCTCCAGAGATTGAATGCTCTTCACCGCTGGTTCCGTCCAGCTCTCCAGAGATTGAATGCTCTCCACTGCTGGTTCCGTCCAGCTCTCCAGAGACTGTATGCTCTTCACTGCTGGTTCCGTCCAGCCCTCCAGAGACTGTATGCTCTTCGCTGCTGGTTCCGTCCAGCCCTTCAGAGACTGTATGCTCTTCACTGCTGGTTCCGTCCAGCTCTCCAGAGACTGAATGCTCTTCACTGCTGGTTCCGTCCAGCTCTCCAGAGACTGTATGCTCTTCACTGCTGGTTCCGTCCAGCTCTCCAGAGACTGTATGCTCTTCACTGCTGGTTCCGTCCAGCTCTCCAGAGACTGTATGCTCTTCACTGCTGGTTCCGTCCAGCTTTCCAGAGACTGTATGCTCTTCACTGCTGGTTCCGTCCAGCTCTCCAGAGACTGTATGCTCGTCACTGCTGGTTCCGTCCAGCCCACCAGAGACTGTAAGCTCTTCACTGCTGGTTCCGTCCAGCCCACCAGAGACTGTAAGCTCTTCACTGCTGGTTCCGTCCAGCCCACCAGAGACTGTAAGCTCTTCACTGCTGGTTCCGTCCAGCCCACCAGAGACTGTAAGCTCTTCACTGCTGGTTCCGTCCAGCCATCCAGAGACTGTATGCTCTTCATTGCTGGTTCCGTCCAGCCCTCCGGAGACTGTATGCTCTTCACTGCTGGTCCCGTCCAGTCTCTCCGAGCCCGAGCTCTCTTCCTCGCGGGGCTCGACCAGACCAGCCCCAGAGACCGTCCAGACCGTCCAGCCAGAGACCGGCCAGACCGTCCAGCCAGAGACCGGCCAGACCGTCCGGCCAGAGACCGTCCAGACCGTCCGGCCCGAGACCGTCCAGACCCTCCAGCCCGAGACCGTCCAGACCGTCCAGCCCGAGACCATCCACTCCCCATCTGCCCTTCACCCGGGGCCTCAACCCAAATATTTTTTTGGGGGGGGCCCAGTGTCCCAGCCACGGCCGCCTGAAGGGCTCTCACCGCCGTGGCCTCCCGAAGGGCTCTCACCGCCACGGCCGCCTGAAGGGCTCTCACCGCCGTGGCCGCCCGAAGGGCTCTCACCGCCGTGGCCTCCCGAAGGGCTCTCACCGCCACGGCTGCCTGAAAGGCTCTCACCGCCGTGGCCGCCCGAAGGGCTCTCGCCGCCACGGCCTCCTGAAGGGCTCTCTCCGCCGTGGCCACCCGAAGGGTCCTCGCATCCTGCTCCGCCCTGGCCACGCCCTCATCCTGCTCCGCCCTGGCCACGCCCTCATCCTGCTCCGCCCTGGCCACGCCCTCATCCTGCTCCATCCTGGCCACGCCCTCATCCTGCTCCGCCCTGGGGGGCTGCCTGCGCCTGACCACGTCCTCCACAGCCTCCAGGGCGCCCACCCCCCCTCCCCGCTGATGTTACGGCGTGAGGTCACGCCTACCGGGAGGGGGGAGTGATGTCACAGTCTTCGTCTTCACCTGTTTGTCTCGTCATCTGCACCACGCTTCCCCGGATCCTTTTGTTTCCTCTCCTGATCTCACTCCCTCATCAGCCACCTGTTCCTCGTCTGCTCGTCATCATTTTCACCTGTTTGCACTCCATTTAGTTTGATTCCTCTGTCTATTTAGTTCCATCTTATTCAGTCTGTCTTTGTCAGTCGATGTTTGATGTTACCCGATGTGTGCTCCTGTTTCCCTGCCTTCCTGCCTGTATGTTTGTAATAAATTCGTAGTTTGATGGTAAACTGGATTTCCTCCCGCTCCTTCGTCCTGCACTCCTGCACCCCTGCACCACACCCCGTGACAGACGGAACAAAGAAGGACGTGCAGGCTGCCTCGATTGACGTTCGACGGAGATGAGACTAAGTATGAGCTATGGGAGACCAAAATGTTGGGACATTTCCATTTATCAGGGCTAAAGAACACGGTGCTGAGAGAACCGGTGTCAGAAGAAGAGATAGCGGCGGATGCGGGGAAAAACGCTGACGCATATGCCGAGTTGATTTTACTACTCGATGACAAAAGTCTCTCGTTAGTTATGAGGGATGCGCCCAACGATGGAAGAAAAGCTCTAGCAAAATTGAGAGAGTATTATGCAGGGAAGGGAAAGCCCCGTATAATCAACTTGTACACCACGTTGACATCGCTTCTGAAGGCAAACGATGAAAGTGTAATGGACTATATTATCAGAGCTGAAACCGCCATTACAGCACTGCGGAACGCGGGTGAAACGTTAGGAGACGGACTGCTAGTTGCTATGGTATTAAAGGGATTGCCTGAGAGTTTTAAACCATTCGCAATACATGTGGCCCACACAGACGATACAATCACGTTTGCAGAATTCAAGACTAAACTACGTAATTTTGAAGAGACAGAGAAGATAAAAGCAGCTGAGTCGAGCGACAGTGTGATGAAGACTCAAGGGAAAGCCGGACGGCGGCCCGCCAAGACGAACGCACGTGGCTGGATCAAGGACGACTCAGAGATGGTGTGCTTCAAGTGTGGCACCAAAGGCCACAGAGCGAAAGGATGTCGACAGAAAACATGGTGTAGTTTCTGCAGAAGTGACACACATAAAGACGCCACATGTAGACGTAAGGACAAAAAGGATGGTGCGAGTAAGGCCTCAGAAGAAGCAGAGGACTACGTGTTCAAGATGAGAGACGGAGGGACCAGTATCCAGCGGCAGCCGATATGTAGCATCCAGGAGAGGGGTCTGATGGTGGACACAGGAGCTACCTCTCATATCATCACGGACATAAGCATGTTCAAGAGTTTTGACTGCACATTCAGGCCAGAAACGCACAGTGTTGAGCTGGCAGACGGCACCCGATGTAGTGGGATCGCTCAGAGAAGGGGAAATGCTGAGGTTTCCCTCATTGACAGCAGAGGACAACGATGCAAGGCGGTGCTGAAAGACGCTTTGTTTGTGCCGTCGTACCCCCAGAGCATCTTCTCAGTGAAGGCAGCCACCACAAGTGGGGCTACGGTTGTCTTTAAAGAAGATAAAGATGCCCTGATAACCAGAGACGGTACCAGATTTGACATTCACGTGTATGGTAGGCTGTATTATTTGCATACTGAAGCTGAGCCTAATGATAAGTGTAATGCATGTCACGACATACAAACATGGCACGAGATTTTAGGGCACTGTAACTATGACGATGTTCTTAGGTTGCAAAATGTTGTGGAAGGTATGCAAATCAAGGGCAAAATAGGCCGACCTGAGCAAGAGTGTGAGGTGTGTATTCAGGGAAAATTTGCCCAAACCAGAAATAGGGATCCTGATATCAGAGCAAAAGCTTCCTTACAGATGGTACACACAGATCTCGCAGGTCCAGTAGCCACAGAGTCGATAGATGGGTACAAATATGTGCAGTCATTTACTGACGATTACTCCAGTGCAGTATTTGTATATTTTCTTAAGAAGAAAAGTGATACAGTACAGGCTACAGAAAAGTTCCTAGCAGATGTATCCCCTTATGGGACAGTGAGATGCATCAGATCTGACAATGGAACAGAGTTTACGTGTGGTGATTTCCAAGCTCTGTTAAGGAAAAACAAAATTAGACATGAAACGTCAGCTCCGTATTCGCCACACCAGAACGGAACTGCCGAGAGAGGTTGGCGTACTCTTTTTGAGATGGGTAGATGCATGATACTTGAAAGTGCATTACCAAAGCAGCTATGGAACTACGCAGTACAAACAGCAGCAATAGTACGCAACAGGTGTTTTAACAGGCGTACAGGGCAGGCTCCTTATGAGTTGCTGACTGGCAAGAAGCCTAATGTATCTAACATGCACAAGTTTGGGTCTACCTGCTACACATACAAACAGGACAAGGGAAAACTTGATTCCAGATGTGACCAGGGACGTTTTGTAGGTTACGACAAAAACAGTCCGGCGTATTTGGTTTATCATCCAGACACAAACAAAGTACAGAAACACAGGCTAGTGAAGTTTGTGAGCAATACAGCTGTGGAAAAACAGACACAAACAGGTGAGCCAGATATAAGTGATGACTCTGACAGTGTGCGACCCAGGACTAGTGAGACCACAGAGAGCGAGCGTACAGAAAATGCTTCAGAGCCAAGTGTGCGAAGTAGAAGTGTACATAGTGACGGTCCAAGTGCAGTAACGAGGTTTAGTAAGCATGATCAAGCACAACCGAGTGTGACATGTGGTGAACCTAAGAGTCAGAGGTATCCGACTAGAGAAAGAAAAACACCGAGCTACTTAGATGACTACGTAACTGAAGGAAGTGATAGTGATGAGGTTCATATCACGGTAGACTACTGCTGCAGAGCGGTGTGTGGCATTCCACAGACTTTTGAGGGAGCAATGGAGTCAGATAACTCAAAAGAATGGAGAAAAGCTATGGAAGAAGAAATTCAGTCCTTAAATGAGAACAAAACCTTTACTCCGACAACACTGCCAGTAGGCAAGAAAACAGTGGGGGGTAGGTGGGTCTACTCTATCAAGGCTGATGTAGACGGAAAAGACAAATTCAAAGCACGTTTTGTGGCTAAAGGCTACAGCCAGAGAATGGGAATTGACTATGGGGAGACTTTTTCACCCACGGCAGATTTGACAAGTGTAAGGGTGGTGTTACAGAAAGCAGCGCAGGAGAATTTGCTCCTACACCAAATGGACGTGAAAACAGCGTACTTGCACGCACCCATAGACTGTGAGATCTACATCAATCCACCAGAGGGTTTTCAAGAGAAAGAGGGTATAGTCTATAAGCTGGAGAAATCACTTTACGGTCTAAAGCAATCTGGGCGAAATTGGAATAGAGTTTTGCACGATTGTCTAACTGAGGACGGGTTTGCACAAAATCAAGCCGATCACTGTGTCTATGCCAAAGAGTCAAAAGAAGGAAAGGTGATCATAATCGTATGGGTCGATGACCTGATCATTGCAACAAGAAATCAAGAAAGATTGAAAAAGGTGAAAGAGATGCTTGCAGAAAAGTTTAAAATGAAAGATCTGGGCCAACTTAAGCATTTTCTGGGTATCGATTTCAGTCAGTCAGATGGATGTGTAAAAATGTCACAAGAAAGGTACACTAACAAGATACTACAGCGTTTTAATATGCAAGACTGTAGGACCAGAGAAACACCCTGTGAGCAAAAGTTAGAGTATACTGAGGATGCAGTAAAAATGGAAGATGTCAGGGTGTACAGAGAGGCTGTGGGAAGTCTTATATACCTGACTACTTGCACCAGACCAGATTTGAGCTTTGTGGTGAGCAGGTTATCGCAGTATCTTGCTGAGCCTACGGAGGAGCAGTGGGTCACTGTGAAGCACGTACTTCGTTATCTCAAAGGCACAGCAGAGAAAGGGTTAAGTTTTAGGAGAAACGACAGTGAAAAGCTAGGCATACAGGCCTACAGTGATGCCGATTGGGCGGCTGATACCAGTGACAGACGCAGTACAACAGGATACTGTGTGAGCCTCAGTAAGAACAGCTCCCTGGTCTCGTGGAAGACTAGGAAGCAGCCTACTGTTGCGTTGTCGACATGTGAGGCGGAATATATGGCGCTGGCTTCAACCTTACAGGAGTGTCTATACCTAGAGCAGTTACTGGGAGGTATAGATGACTACAAGTACAAACAAACTATAATACATGAGGACAATCAGGGAACAATCGCTCTCGCCAAAAACCCTGTAAACAGACGGAGATGTAAACATATCGACATAAAGTACCACTTTATTAGATCTGCTGTAAGTGAGGGAAGAGTGATTTTGATGTATTGTTCTACTGATGACATGATTGCCGATTTAATGACCAAACCTGTGAATAAGTTGAAACTTAAGAGGTTTGCAGGTGCTCTTTTTGGAGATTGATATGTGTATGACAAATGTCCACATTCATTCTGTTTTTTTTGTTTTGTTTTCCTTTAGTGTATAGCAACCTGAGTACAAGTGGGGGTGTTAAAGTATGTTCATTATGTCCTCAGTTGTATGCTGTGTGTGTAATATAATGCAATGCTATACTGTTCAGTGTTGTGCATATGTTTATGCCACAAGAGGGCACTAAAGTATAGGCTGTGGAGGATGCGTTTGTATTATTATTATGTTTGTCCAAGTTGATTTACCGTAGTTAAGAGGATCATATTACTGAGAGAATCTTTATTACTCTCTGTGCTGTTCGACCGTGAGACTGATGTGTCAATAGCTGAAATAAATATGCCAAGAACGGGTAACTCATCTCTATCGTCCACTCTTTTCTTTTGAATGGAACGCAAGCTGAAACATAACTCAACAGAACCAAATAAGTGACGGACCCGACTAGAACCACAGGACGTGCTTAGAGCAAAAAAACCTTTATTGACAAGAAGTCAAAGCATATATATTTTTTTTAATAAATAAACTATACAAATAAACTATACTATTAAAGTAATATTGTATATATAAATAATATTATTATTTTTTTTTAGTTCGTCTATATATACTCCTTGGAGTCCTTGCTTACTCAAAATTCTACTTTATTTAATTTCTTTTGACTTTTCCCCTGCAAAACACCGAGATTCAAATTATTATGACATACAACTTGTGTACAATATACAACATGTGTTAACAATATGTTTAATGTCATCACAATACAAATGAGAAAAGAACAATGATCTGAAAACTAAACTAAATAAATAAAAAAGATCTAGAAGAACATGAAGGCAAGATATTAATCCATACATCAGTTACACTATACAAATAGTTTCATTTTATGTTTAAATTTTTATAAGAAGTTTCCTTAAAATGTTAGGTAATGTATGGCACTGACATATAAAATGGATATTTAACAGATTTTTATAAAGTAAAAATAAAAAATGAATAATTTATTTGCAACCGATATGTTAATCATTATATTTCTGTCGTCAGAACAGCTATACAGCTGATGGACAAAGTGCTGCGTTGTTACGTTGTCTGTTGTTGCTCCCTTCATCAAGTGCCAAACGGCTACATAAATGACACACTAGGTGTCATGCTCACGCCAAATTCCCACTTGAAGAGCTTTGCCGTCTGCCCTTTGAAGGGAGTAGGGCATAGGGAAGCTCACGAGCAATAAGCAAGTCCCAGTCGGGTCCGTCACTTATTTGGTTCCCCGGAAACATTTCCGTTGTGGACCGTGTTATTTGCATCGCGTTTCTGTATTTGGTTGTGTTGTGAACGTTTGCAGCGCGTTTCTGTATTTGGTTGTGTTGTGAGTACTTGGAGCACAGGTGTGTTGTGGAACTGATGAAGATGTTTCTTAATTTGCGGATGTATTTTTGTATTTGAATGCGTTTTTATAGTTGCACACGTTTTTTTGAATTTGCATTCGTCTTCATCAGGTTGCAGCGCGGTGAGCTCTCTCGGCCACCGTACAGATTAGCGAAATAAAGATGTGACAACAGCAAAACATGCAGTGCATTAAAAACAAAAGTAAAAAAAAAAAATGCCCGCATTTTTTTTCAGTTTCACAGATATGTATTTTGTTTAGATTCAATTTATATTTGCATTTCTTTCTTGAAAAGTTAAGTTCATTATTATTGGCACAATTGTAATTACTATGCGAGTACTATCTATGCGAGTGGGACAGTCTCTGGATTAATGTAATATAACATAATGAATGATCAACCCATATTTACTGCTGCAACAAAACACAGCATAAAAAAGCAGTTATTCAAATGAGGAAAAAGAGACCCACACAAGGATCTAGAAGTCTGACTACTGTCATGTTAAAAGCAGCAGAAATCCCAGTGGAAATAAAAACCAGAGATCCAGAAGAGATTCACAGAATGCCAATCAGTGCCTTTAGTAAAACCAAAAATTCCTTTCCAACACTTTATTTTCCAATTAATTTCTGGAGGGTGATGCAGCACAGCAGGAGCTCATAGGCGAGCAAACGGACGCTGAGTGCCACTGGTCTTAATGGGCTTTATGCAACGAAGTCTCTGTAACCCCAGGCCAAAGTCATTTACCCATTCATTAGAGTTATCTTATTTATTTGGAACCAAACTTCCATTTCCCTCTTTGCATTCATCGACAAGAGACATGCACACACACACACACACACACACACAGAGAGAGAGAGAGAGAGAGAGCGAGAGAGAATTGTTGAGGCAACCGCTTTCCCAACTGCTGGGTCCCATATTGTTAGAAATTACACTTTCAATTTGCTGCACTGCTCCCGCCCAGCAGGCACCCCATCTCTCTTTATGGCCGCTAGATGAGACAATTGAAAACACAATGGATTCTGGGGGAAGGTTGAGGGATTGGTGTCATCAGATTTGATGCGCAGATATCTCTGTTTATTTATTGATAGTGTAGAGAGGCCACAACTAGACTGTAACTGTTAGAAGAGACTTTCCCGTTCCTCTGCCAGCTGATCTTTCTATGTGACTCAGCTCAAATTTCGTCAGCGGGGCAAGGCTGTGCACTTTCTCCAAAGTCGCTTTGATTGGAGAGAATCTGCCTGTAATTAACAGAATTGAGGTGGAAATACATAAATGTATTTCCACCTCAATTCTGTTAATTACAGATATGAATCTTTCATGGAAGGAATTTATTTTGGCGTGCTGCAATTGTGGTCTCCTTTCTGTGTCCCCTGTAAAGACTGAGATATGGAAATGGACTCGTGTTAAACTCAAGAGATCTCTGCTAGCTTTTATCTTTGGCTATTAATTCCTCAGTCATTAAAGTGGCTTTCTGTTCATCTTCAACCACCAATCATACACTCCGTCAAACCCATGACACTGACAAATCAACTGAAAAACTCCCATTGTCACTGAATGGAGGTTACTTTGAAATCACTCTGTTGTATAATGGCTCGTTTCCACTGAGTGGTACGGTACGGTACAGTTCGGTTCGGTACGCAATTATTTGCGTTTCCACTGTCAAAACTTGTGAATGGTACCAAAAAGCCGAACTGTACCGTACCACTTTTTGGGTACCCTTCCGTTGGGGTACCTAGCACAGCGAAAGGGTACTAAAAGGTGGAGCTAGACTCACTGCAGAACGGTGATTGGTGGACAGACTATCGTCACTTGCGCGTGCTACAAGGGCATTAGAAGCATACAGTTGAAATATAATTCTACTGTTATTGTGTCACGAAATGTAGTTTTAAGAGTTTTTCAGGCGAGAAAGTAGTTTTTTAAAGCTCAAATCTGTGGTTTATTTATAGATTTATGATAATTTGACTGAGATCCATTCTAAGCGATCACCGGATGCTCGCGCTCGTGTCCCCCGCCTGGAACAGCCTTTCCTCGGCTAGTCGTTCTGATGTTTGCCGCTGACTCGGATGTCTCTGTAGTGGTTAAACATGAGATATAGTTCGTCTTGTATAAACAGGTGATCTTTGGTCTCGTGAATCTATAATTCGTTCCCTGGCCAATAGTTTTGGCATAAGGCTACGTGAAGTTTCATATCTTTGAGCGCTGAGTATATTTGACTGACTGAATTGTTTCTTGATGTTATATTTAAGCTTTACTGTATATCTTTTTTTACTTTTTACTTATACTTTTACAATGGCTATTATTGATAAAACTGAAATTCAACAAAAAGAGATAGTTTTTTCATTTTTTAATTTATTACAAGATCATCTGTTGTTTATTGCAACATTTGTACCAATGCGATAGCCTATGCAATACATTAGGCTACATATTGCCTGGAATATGTTTAATATTTTTAAATTTGAACGAAAAGAGGCAGGGTTGTTTTATATTTAGTTTTGTTATAAATAACGTTACATGCAGTGAATATAATCAAGGCTATGCGTTGCACATTTGTGTGCTTTAGAATGTTTAAAATGTATTGAAATGAAATCAAAAAGAAGCAGAGTGGTGTTTTATAACATATTTCGTTTTATTGTTGCCTAAAATGAACATACAGAGATAACCGGAGTTGCATAGCCAGAGCGAGCTGAGTGTCGCGTTCAAGAATGCGCTGTTCCATTAGCAGAATTACTGGACTCGGGTCCTCGGGATCATTCTCCTGTGTCGGACTTTGCGTTGGCTTCTTGGAAATGCCTAATGCCAGCGCTTGTTTCTAGTGACAAACATGCCAAGAAGCAAGAACAAGATCTGCTGTCTGTCATCCATTGTTGTTTACTATGTCGCTTTCTTCGCGCGAAAATGACGTCGATCGCTTCTTTCCAGCATACCACGCCTATCAAGTAAGGGTACTGTTGGTGGTGGAAACGCAAGCCTGATAATGATGTACCCGACCCGACCCATACTGTACTGTACCGTACCGTACCCCTCAGTGGAAACGAGGCATAATACATCTGCGATACCACCGTACACCCATTTCTAATGGATGAAGCCTTGGCCTGGGAGAGAGGTCATCAGGTGGTCCTCAACCTTCATTGGGTGTTTCGACCCTTAACCACAACACCCTCCAGCTGGCGGGTCAGCAGTGGCTGGCCAGGTCACTGTCCCTCTCTTCCAGGCTTCCAGCTTATGTCCTTTCTCTTGTGCCAGAGCCAACAGGAGGCTCTCTCTGACGCTTCTCCCAGCCTACGAATGGCTGCCTTCCTTAAGTGGCCCCTCAATCCAACCCATGTTAATAAATTCCATGCAGATTGAGCGGAGAATCCCCGACATCCGACTTCCACTGTCATCAGCCACACCATCCACCCTTTGTCTCGGCAGTCTTCAACAAGTTGCTGGTATTTGGCTTTCTTGCTCTCTGCAGCTTCCTCACAGCCCTCCTCCCACGGCACCGTCAACTCCACCAGAATGATCTTCCCTCCCTCTGGAGACCACATGATGATGTCCGGCCTTAGCATTGTGGACAACACCACCTCGGGGAAGTGGACTTTCCTCCCAAGATCGACCTCCATTTCCCATCTCTGGGCTGACTGCAGGAGATTCTGCCTGGCTTGGCTGAGGATGACAGGTCTTTGGCCCTCTTTCACAAAGCCAATGGTACTCAGCAGTGGTCTTGCTTTGGCTGGTTGTTTCTTCCTCCTTTCTTGCCCCAGAATGTCTGCAAGCACTGCCAACACCTTTTCATGGCGCCACCTGTATCTCCCCTGTGTCAATGCGGTCTTACACCCTGACAGAATGTGCGCCGTTGTCCCTCTCCCGCCACACAACCTGCACAGTGGGTCCTCCCTCATCCTCCACCTATGCAAATTGACTGCAGTTGGTAAGATGTCATACACTGCTCAGAGTAGAAAGGATATACGGAAGGGCTCCATCCGCCACAGTTCACTCCATGTGATTGTCCTCTTGGGGAGGTTCCACCTCGTCCAGGCACCTTGGGTTGCGAGCTCGATAGATATCGCTCTTCTCCCTTCTTCCTCAAGGTTTCGGACTTCATCCTGGATCATGGTTCTCTTCTCCTGAGGGGTGTACTTTGACCACTGCTGGAAATGTGCTGTTCCTAGACCCTGTCTTCCAGTGCAAGGGTTTCTGATAATGTCTTTGGTCATGAGAGAACATTCTGCCTGGGTAATTGCCGTGCTGGCTGCCCACTTACAGCCAGATCTTGTTCTTACTCCTGCTCCCCTGATGAGTTGGTCTTGAGAGTCCCTATATGTCAGGGATTGTCTACATTTGGCGACTTTAAACTCCTCCACCACTGAAGACAAGGGAAGCTGGAGCTGGCCCGACTATATGTAGAGACTCAGGGATGTAAAGCTCAGGGGTATTCCCAACCATCTTCTAAGGTGCTTGTTGAACTTCCTCTTCATATTTTCAACAGTTGATAGAAGCACCTCGTATACCGTGAGAAACCACACGAGTCTCGGGAGCAGGCCATGTTGGTAGATCCAGCACTTGTATTTCACCGGCAGGCCAGATTTGTCTATCTTATCCAACCATTCTTCAACCTTTTTTTCTGTGCTGGAGATGCTGTTCCTGTCTGACGGGGAATCATCATAATACTTTCCAAGGCATCTAATTGGGTTCCCCTGGATGTTGGATCACTTCCCCTTGAACAAGTAGCTTGAACTTTCCAGTTGTTTTGCCCTTTTGGATAACCAGGCACCTTTATTTTTTTGGTTTGATCACCATCTTTGCCCAAGTGGCCATACGATCCAATTCTGTCAGGACCCATCTTGCCTGCACGTGAGTTGGTGTTATCACGGTAAGGTCATCCATGAATGCCCTGATTACTGGCTGTTGACATCCTGCTGCGGTCTTCGGCCCTCTTGACTTTGTACTCACTGCAGAGATGATCAGGTTCATTCCCATGATGAACAAGATGGGAGAGATTGTGCATCCTGTCACTATCCCCTTCTCCACTGGCTGCCACTTTGTTGTAAACTTGGCAGACTGGAATCGTAGCTTGCTGTCTCTCAGGTAACTGGTGATCATGCGCTGGATGTTATGTGGGATGTGGTAGTAGTCCAAAGCAACTTGGATCAGAATAGACCCATATGCATTTGCAAAGTCAAGCCAGATAACTGTCAAGCTGCCTTTCTTCTCCTTTGCTTCTTGGATGAGTTGGCTGAGGACCCCTGTATGCTCCAAGCACCCGGAGAACCCTTCAACACCACCCTTCTGGATAGAGGTGTTAATATATCCATTCTGGGTCAGCTAAGCGCTCATTCTCTTCGCAAGCACAGAAAAGAAAATCTTTCCCTCCACAATAAGTAGGGAGATAGTTCGGAACTGGATGATCTGTGTGGATCCCTGTTCTTTGGGGAAAAAAGCACCCTTCTGCCCTTCTCCAGCTTGTTGGAATGGTTCCCTTGGACCAAATTACCCGCATAAGCTTCCATAGCCTTCAGAGGAGCTTGGGGCATTTTTTGTATACTTTGTATGGTATACCACTGGGACCTGGAGCAGAAGATGATCTTTCATGCTTGACTACCTCTCGAACCTCTCTCCATGATGGGCACTCTGTGCTGAGGGATATAGTAGGTGGGTCGACATTAATAAGCCCATGATTTTCATTCCAGGGCATCGTCTCTTGTGGGGTAACTGAACACCTCCTCAACAGAGTGCTCCACCTCCTCCTTGGAACTTGTTAGAGTCCCAGACCTCGCCTCTCCCAGAAGTGATTTGGTGAAGCGGTAAGGGTCCTTTATAAACTGGGCTCGAGTCGCTTCCTGCTTCTTCTGCCTCTGCTTGAACCTCTCGGCTCTTCTTGTTCTGATGAGCTGCTCACGGAGGCTGGATGTAAGCTCTTTTATACCTTCCTTTTCTTCTGTGCTTGCCAGTTTGAATTGTTTCATCAGGGTTTTGATCTCCTTCCTAAGTTGTTTGATCTTTCTCTTCTGTTTTCCTGCTTTTCTAGCTTTTTTCTGCCTTTCTTATCTTTTTCTCTCATTACCACCCACAGCACACAGTAAAAGGGCTAGACGGTATGAGAAAAATCTTACATGAGTGATTTAAAATCATGGTAAAGGCATATATCAGCATTGAATTGGAAATTCAACACCCAAATGTACTAAAACATGTAGTAAATCTACTTTTTTCTATAATCTACTGTGGTATTATACATTTATTAAATGTTTAATTTAGATTCCAATATAAACTGAGAAAGCTTTCTGTACATTGAATTTAGCATTCAAGGTGAGGAGGGGGATGATATTTGGCTAATCCTGCTTTCAGACTGCTGAAACTCCTAATGGCTACTGCGACTTCAACCCTTTGTCTCAATGATAATGTAAAGGTTTAACCAATCTAGTCAGGCTGATTGGATTAGCATCTCAAGGCTCCGAATAACTGCTATGCTGTTGAGTTCAAGGCTGATGAATTTCCTGTAACCAGCTGAATCTTGCATTTACTTTTGCTTTGTTTCAAGAGTCCCCCTCTTGATGCAACTCCTCCCCCTTAACCATCTGGGAACCAAGGGCTATTTGGCCTCCTTGGGATGTTCTGACATGCACTGAAATCTGTGTTTTTTTTTCAGCTGCTTATAAACATATTAATGGTACAGGTGAAATTACACTATATTTAGCAGAAACAGGGCAACGATAACTTATGAGCAACATGTTTGTACATGTTTGTATTTTTGAGAGAATATTGTTTATGTGTGGTTATTTTAAAAACTAAAAATGAAAGTTTCTGAAATAAAGCCACAAAACACATACTAAATATGCATCCACAAGACTTTAGACTAATGGATGTTGTTGCCTAGGTTTTTTTTCTTCACAATGATCTGAAAATCATCCTCCTAATCATTCACATAAAACTGTGAATTGGGTTATATTGTGAAAAACATTTTTTTTTTTTTTTTGCCAAGGCAATATGCGAATGGGCGTGAACAGGCCAGCCCTCATCATGTATAATTAGGTGTTTCTCACCTGAGAGAGACAAAGACACGCATAATAATGAGCCTTTCATTCAGGTGAGTCAGACAAGAAAAAATTGAAAAGGACAACATATATATATATATATATATATACATATATAAATATACTGTATATATATATATATATATATATATATATAGTGCCATTTGAAATTTTCTTCTAGAATGATCATTTTTATCAAGCTTGTATATTTAATTTCAGTAATTTCACTTAAATGACAATTAATAGGTAGTCTTCATTGCCATTTTAGTGAAATTACTGAAATGAAAGCTTTAGCATAAGTTCTGCCAGGAAGACTTAATTACCGCGTCACGTTTTACCTTCAGGTTATCCAATCACGTTCTTATTCTTGTGGTATAAAAGATCGGTACTTACACATGTTTGAGTTCGCAGATGCCGACGCGACAACAACCTCCACCCTCCCCACCACCACCAGGATGGTCCCGTCTACACTTCCCGGGGGGGTCGGCTGCGCCCCTGCCTTCGTCTTCAGGCAGGAAATGCTGATCCGCTACCCTCGGATTACGATCTATGGACGGGGCCTACGCCAAAGAACTTTGATAATAATTGCTTGCTGGGCTGTCAATAAATGGATGCTTTGTTATATCATTTTATCTCCCGAGTCTTTCTGGTAGAACTTATTTATACAAGCTGATAAAAATGATCATTCTAAAAATGATCATTCTAGAAGAAAATTTCAAATGGCACAGAGGCTTTTGCATCTGAACTCTTCATATAAATATAAAATCAAAGTATAAATTAAAGTCAAAACCCATTTTTAGTTATACCTGGAAACAAATCCTGGTCAAATAGGTTATGGGTCATTTTGAATAAATTTTTGGTTCAAAGTTAGAGTTTAAAACATCTTGAAACATCTGCTCATAATATGAGCTGAAACTGTCTAACTAAATGAACGTTCGTTCGTTCGTTCATACATTCGTTCACACACCCGAATCATATTCACTCGTTTTGGTTTTACAGATAACTAATTAACGCACGGCGCACGCGCTTGCGCGTCTGTGAATTTGTCTATTCCTTCCTATCAGACGCGCATTTGATATTTAAACAGTCTTTGTGGAGTTTACAGACACTATTCAATAACGCGATTAGAACAAAGCACTTAAGAATATATGACTTACTGCATCAGCTGAATCCGTGCTCCTCAAAATGAAACTGGTAACTGAGGTAACTTTTTTCCTGGATCTCCTCACTGCGCAGCAAGACGAAAGGTTAGGACGACGTTAGATCCATAATAAACTGTATGTTTTTATCAATGTGGGCGTTTTCATTAGCCTGGTTCAACCAGACTCTAGTACATTTCATTTGTACATAGAGTCTGGCCTCTCTCCATTGAGAAACGTTTACTTCCTTGTAGGGGGGTTCACTATTAAAGTTCAAAACTATTGGATCTGCCCAGAGTCACTCAGGATCTGCCATAGCCAATCGCTAACGTGTGGTCGTGACGTATGTCATGCGCCGAAACGAATGGAAACAACAAGTCAGAATGATCAGAGGATGTTTACAATAGGATTTCAGTCAACGAGAGCTGCAGGTTTTGTTCATCTAGGAGCAATTATTAATTCGAAATGTATATTTGACACGAAGGACAGTGATGTATTAACGGTCGAAGCTGTGTCTAATTATTACAAATACGCCACTGTGGTCGTTTCGGATCTGCCACAAATGATGTACAGTGGAAGTATCTGTCTCTATCTGCAGATGTGTAATAAACAACAATTTTTCATATTATGTCTTATTGTTTCTTAATTATGGTCTTCAAACTATGTGTTTGCACTCTCAGTGGGAGGGGTCACATTAGCACATCATACCCTATAATGAGGTGAAAGGAAAAGACTGGTATCTCTCTCTTTTCATACAGATTACGTCAACTAATAAGAATAGTTATTTTTTATCTAATTAATGACAGAGAATTTTAAGTCTATGTTGCAGCTGTGTGAAAAAAAAAAAAACGATCAAAACGCGGGGATGCGTTATTGGTCCCCAGTGGGTTAAAAAGCTATATGAATTCAAGTGTATACTGATTTTAGTTAGATGATGTTGGAAGGACTGCAGCGACCAGCAATAAAGAACTGCTTTGAAAACTTCCACCATCTCCTGGTCTCCTGAGCTTCTAACTTTTCTTCAAGGAAAAAGTTCCCTACAATTGATTCTTTCTGATAATCTTCTCAGTTTTGATAGTTGCAAACCTAAATCTTGCTCTTATCATCTGATTGTGGTTGTATTTCCCTATTAGTGTTACTGGATCTTATTGCTGCATTTGATACCTAGCCTCAACATTTTTTGAATAGACTCAAAAATGATGTTGGCATTACTCGAATTGCATTAACATGGTTTAAATCGTCTCGGTTACGTATGTAACCCTCGTTCCCTGAGTAGGGAACGGAGACGTTACGTCAGAAGTGACGGAGATTGGGGGTTTCGCATAGAAAGCCAATCCTCTTCGAGTATTTAAAAACGAGCCAATGGCATGCAATGCCTTGGGGCTGCGGATATTTGCATAGCGTACTCCGCCCTACTCCGTGAGTATAAAAGGAGGAAGTGAACACAACCGCAGTATGTCTTCGCTGAGGAGCCAAGACTGAACTCGGCGTCTACCCAGCGATACAGCAGAAGTGGCAGGGAGACGTAACGTCTCCGTTCCCTACTCAGGGAACGAGGGTTACATACGTAACCGAGACGTTCCCTTTCGTAGTCACTTCGAGTTACGTCAGAAGTGACGGAGATTGGGGGTCTGTGCCATCACGCCATCTTCAAGCTGTCTTCCAGTGCCCTGCGAAAGTCTGGACCCCTCCTCTCTTTTTTTTTTTTTTTTTTTTTTTGAGGGATCCTACTTTGACACAGGATTACCAAGGTACACTGGTAAACATATCCCGGGAGGGACCTGCTACCAGATGCCTACCGAAGGGAGGACTTAAGAATACTCATATGGCCACGTAGGAACGCATATGGAGACACTGGAGCACCAACCGCAGGTGGCTGCTAAATTTTCAGCTCCAGGGGTGGCAGATGGCTTGCCAAGGGAAGACACATGCTCAGAGAGGCTTAAAGTGGATAATACACATGAGACGGTTACCATGGGGAACCGTACGCATGGAGGCACCTAGCCAGCATCCAGAGCAACAGCAGTGGTGCCCGCATCGTCGGTGCTGGAGGACTCAAGACTTCAATGGAAGAACTGAGGAAATATTGCACTTATCCAGTCCGGGGAGTGGAGTGGCGAGCAAGCGAAGACACCTGAGCGGGTCCAGAACTGGCCGAAACGAGTACGTGAGAGGATACCGGCTCAATTCGCAGATTATAGAATCTAGGCGAAGGTGTTGGGTGTCGCCCAGCCTGCAGCTCTGCAGATGTCTGTTAGCGAGGCGCCGTGCGCTAGAGCCCAAGAGGAGGCCACACTCCGAGTGGAATGGGCCGTCACACCAAGGGGGCACGGACGGCCTTGCTGCTGGTAAGACAAAGCAATGGCGTCCACTATCCAGTGAGACGGCCGTTGCTTTGAGAGAGCCCTCCCTTCTGGCTCCCCCCATGACAGACAAGAGCTGGTCTGAGGTCCTGAAACACCGCGTTCTGTCGACGTAGGTGCGGAGTGCACGTACTGGACAGAGCAGTGCCAAGGCTGGGTCTGCCTCCTCCAGGGGCAGCGCTTGCAGGTTCACCACCTGGTCCCGGAAGGGAGTGGTGGAAACCTTGGGCACATATCCAGGCCGGGGTCCCAAGATACGTGAGAGTAAGCCGGTCCGAAACTCCAGGCACGCTTCATCAACGGAGAATGCGTGCAGGTCCCCCACCCTCTTGAAGGAGGCCAATGCAACCAGGAGTGCCGTCCTCATAGGACAGAACTTAACTCTACCGATTGCAAAGGCTCAAGGGGATGCCTCTGCAGAGCACTTATATCTACTGAGAGGTCCCAAGAGGGCACGAGGGGAGGATGAGGCGGATCTCGCCTCCACGATCCCCTCAGGAACCTGATGACCAGGTCATGCTTCCCCTAGACTTACCTTTCACTGCATCATGAGACACGGCAATGGCCGTGACATGAACCCTGAGGGTGGAGGGCGACAGCCTACGCTCCAACCCTTCTTGCAGGAAGGAAAGCACGACACCGATCGAACATCTCCAGGAGTCTTCTCCGCGAGAAGAGCACCAGTTGACGAAGAGGTTCCACTTCAACGCGTAAAGGTGTCCCATGGACGACGCTCTAGCGGAAGTGATGGTTGCCACCACCGCAGGTGGCAGCGAACTCAAACCTGCCCCGTCCCGTCCAGGAGCCACACGTGTAGCCTCCACAGTTCGGGACGAGAGTCCCCGAAGAGTGCCCCGTCTCTGAGTAGATCCTGTCTCAGAGGAATAGGCCAAAGAGATGCTGTCGCGAGGAGCATGAGTTCGGAGAACCACGTCTTGGTGGGCCAATAGGGGGCTACCAGCAAGACCTGCTCCTCGTCCTCCTTGATCTTGCACAACACCCGTGCAAGAAGGCTCACTGGGGAAAACGCATACTTGCGTGGGCCCCGCGGCCAGCTGTGCGCCAGTGCACCTGTGCCGAGCGTGCCCTCGGACAGGGAAAAAAACTGGGCGCAGTGGGATGAGTCCCGGGAGGCGAACAGAAGTATCTGTGCCTCCCCGAACTGGTCCCAATCAGCTGGGCCGTCTGGGGATGGAGTCGCCATTCGCCGGAGATAGGGCGGACCCGACCGCTCGATGGCCGCCAGGTTCCGGTCTCCTGGAATGTGCACTGCACGAAGGGACCTCAGGTGCTTCTGACTCCATATCAGGAGGTGGCGGGCGAGCCGCGACAACCGGCGTAAGCGTAGACCACCCTGGTGGTTGAAGTACGCTACTGCAGCGGTGTTGTCTGAACGGACAAGTACGTGTTGACCCGTGAGCAGTGCTCGAAAGCGGTGCAGAGCCAGGCGTACTGTCAGCAGCTCGAGGCAATTGATGTGCATGAGGCGCTGGGGTCCTGTCCAGGAACCCGCGGCTGCATACCCATTGCACATGGCACCCCAACCCGTGGTAGATGCATCTCTGGAGACAACGAGATGCCTGGAAGCTCGCTGGAGCGGGTACACCGGCCCGCAAAAAGCTGAGGTTCAACCACGGGGAGAAAGTACGGCGGCCCGCTGGAGTCACTGGAACTCGAAGCGAGCCGCGATGACATTCCCACCTCGGGACTCGATCGCGAAGCCACAGCTGAAGCGGTCTCATATGAAGCAATCCGAGCGGCATTGCCACGGCTGCGGATGCCATATGCCCCAGGAGCCTCTGAAAGAGTTTCAGTGGGACCGCATTCTTGCCCTCGAACTGTCGAAGACAAGTCAGCAGTGAGTGCGCGCGCTCGTTCGTGAGGTGCGCGGACATGGCGACCGAGTCTATCTCTATGCCTCTGCACGGGGCAAAGTTTGCTCTTCTCCCGGTTGACCCGAAGGCCCAGACGGGCTAGGTGCCGGAGCACCAGGTCTCTGTGTTCGCAAAGCTGTTCTCGAGAGTGTGCCAGTATCAGCCAATCGTCAAGATAATTCAGGATGCGAACCCCGTGTTCGCGAAGGGGAACAAGGGCTGCCTCGACGATCTTCGTGAAGACGCGAGGCGACAGAGCTAACCCGAAAGGGAGAACCGTGTACTGATGCCTGGTCTCGAGGCAAACCGAGAACGGTCTGTGTCGAAGCAAAATGGAGACATGAAAGTACGCGTCCTTCAGGTCAATCGCTGCACACCAATCCTGCGGCCGGACGCATTCGAAAATGCGTTTGGCTGTGAGCATTTTGAACGGTGGCTCAAAATGCGCAGATCCAGGATCGGTCGTAACCCACCGGTCTTCTTGGGGACAGTGAAGTATGGTCTGTAAACCCGGACCTCAGGGTCGCAATCTCCGCTCTCATGACCGGGGCATAGCCACCGACCACCGTGGAGCGAACTGATGACGCAGCGGGACAGGTCGAGGAGCTCTAGCCAGGCTCCCAGAAACTGAACCAGCGGAGTCATGCGAACCACAGACGTCCCCCCGGAGAGGCAGCGGTACAGGGAGACCGACATGCACACAGGAGTTACCCTGTGTGGATGCACAGTCGAGCCCCGTTCCCCGACAGAAGAGACCAGGGAAGGACCAGCGTTCCACGGGGGTCTGTTCTGCTGGGGGTCTGGCGATAGAGGGGGAGGGGAGTGGTGTAGTCGAGGGACGGCACATGCTCCCATCCGCACCCTCGGAGACAGAGAGGAATGAGCGGGGCGACGCACTGGACGTCGTGCGCGCTCATTCCAGTCTGTGTGCTCAATGATAGTGTCAGTTTTTCTTCAACCAGCTCAAGGCGCTGCTCACTCTTGGGTGAGCAGCGAGGAGCTAGTTAGAACAAAAGATTCTCCACTGGCCCTCCACCGGGGGAAGGAGGGGCCCTGCTACCGCCTCCTGAGAAAAACCATGACACTATCACTGAGCAGCCTGTCTCAGGAACATTGCTTCGCCTGGCGTTAGCGGGGCACGCGGCCTGAGGGGGCTGAGACGCTTACCTGTGGCCTCCTCCACGACGCGAACCGGCTGAAGGCTGCTGCTGGGGCCGCGTGGGAGGTAAGGGAGCCGCAGGGGGGGCGTCCTCGGCGGCGAGCGGGCGGAGGCGTCTGAGCCGACGGCTGGGTGGAGGCAGCAGCTGGCCGTCAGGGCAGAAGTGTAAACCCGCCTCCGTCTGCTCCTAGGCGGTCGCGAAGTGCTGGGCAAAGTCCTGGACCGCACCGCCGAAACATTTAGATGATGCTCCTGGACCACAGCGGTGGGCATCACCTGACCAAGGGAGCGAGCGGCCGCTTCCGTCGCCCGTTTGAGAGCAAGGTAGGCGGCAGGCTCGCAGCCCGCTTGGTCCGTCCCCTCCTCGTGCACATTCCGGAGCAGCTAGCAGGTGCTCATCATATGCAGGGCCAAGGCTGCCTGTCCCGCCGCTCTACAGGATCGCGCCGCCATAGACGACGAGAACCCATAGGCTTTGGATGGGCATCTGGGAGCACCGCGGGAGGACGCGCCCTGCGGACGCAGCTGCATCGCAACAGAGCGCTCCACCGGGGGAGTCCCAGCATACCCACAGGCAACCGCATCGCCGAGGGGAGAAAAGGCGGGGAAACTGAAGCACGCTCTCGGGGCTTTTTTTTTTTTTTTTTTTTTTTTACCCAAGTGCCTGTCAGTTCCGCATGCAACTCAGGGAAAAAGGAAATTGGGGTTGGCCGTGGCCGTAAGGCGGCAGCGTTACCCAAAAATCAATTATCCAGCCGCGAGAGATCGGGACAGGGCGGAGTTCCACCCCCACCCGACGCTCACGGAGGCCCGAGATAGCATGGCCGTCATCGCGGGATCAGACACGGCGACGTTGACGCTCCCGGGGGAGGCAACGCAGCCGCATCCTCACTTCCCGAGGAGTCAAGCCCGCCTTGTGATGCTGTGATCGTCATCGCATCATCCTCTGGAGCGCTGAACGAAACAGACGGTACCTGCAAAGAGGCAGACGTCTGAAGCGATACAGCGCTCACTGGCTCTAACACTGGAGCGGTGGGTGTGGCCCGAGGAACTAGCTTTGGGGGTTGTGCCACACATTCACCGTCATATCACCCTATCCGCGAGTCGAAGAGCTTCTATTTTAAGAAGCAGAACGAGTAACGGACACGGGGACTCTCACTTTATCAGATCATTGAATCTAGATCACAGTGTAGAGATGCTCATGTTCCCATTCAGAAGGAACATGAGTCATCCACGAATGCTGCTACTGCATGCTGAAAGCCCAGGCACACAGAGCAGCGATCGCGACCATCAGAAAATGACAGAAGAAGAAGAACACGGGCGAGTCGTCTTTAAAAAGACGTGCCGCGTGCAGCTCTTTCACTTAGAGAGGAGGAAATTCACTCTTTCAGCGCTGAGGAGACCAGGGAGAAGCGCAAAGTCTGGCAGACCACTGCTCAGATCGCAGGCAATGCAGAGTCTCGCTGGGTACCGCCGTCACACCAACACTGAAGAGGACGCTCGTCTCGAAGAGTGTTGAATCAGTGAGAATGGCTTGAGGAGTGAAGAAATCTCTTGGCTCCGAAGCGAAAACATACTGCGGTTGCGTTCACTTCCTCCTTTTATACTCACGGAGTAGGGCGGAGTACGCTATGCAAAATTCCGCAGCCCCAAGGCATTGCATGCCATTGGCTCGTGATTAAATACTCGAAGAGGATTGGCTTTCTATGCGAAACCCCCAATCTCCGTCACTTCTGACGTAACTCGAAGTGACTACGAAAGGGAACAGGTTTTTTTTAAAACAGGTCATTTTAAACAAATGTAAGAGTCAAGCTTTAACAAATTTATTTTGTTTTTCTAATATGTACACCTGATCTTTTATGTTGATGTGTGCAAGTACTGGTATTCACTTGTTTTGTGGAAAAGATTATTTGATTAATTAAAGCAGAAGTATAGAAGTGCATTACTTGTTAGTCAAATTTTATTGCTTTTCATAATTATAACAAATTAATTAAAAAAAAAGTTAAACCTAAAACACATAATATAAAGTGTGAAATACATATGCATTGAGTTAAGTGTTGATAGTATTAGAAAAAGTGTGGTAGTTTTTGGTATATTTCTTAAAAGCTTAACTGAGCACATATTTATAATTAAAGTGCTACTTCTAGTCTTTGTAGAAATATATTACAATTAATTTCGATACATGTTTAATTGCCTTCATGTTAGGAAGGGAATTAAAGGGACTAGAATTTTTAAACTTTATATATATAAAGTCTCATTTGTTTTTCACAATATTTTTTTAAAGCAGGGCTGAAGCACATACAGTATAACATAAATATTAAAAATATATTGCTCTAGTCCTATACAAGGTTAAATAAGTTATAAGGTTATAAATTGCTATACACACAAAGTAAACACAAAAATACTTTAATTTAGCAACAAGTATGCTTTATGTAAATACACTAAAACTTCACTAAACCTATGTTTGTTTTTAGCATATTTCTAAAAGTGTAATTAAGTGTATATTTATTAGCATTGCGTTTCTAGTAAAACATTTGGTCCCACTTTATATTAAGTGGCTTTTAGTACTATGTACTTACATAGGAAAATAAGTACAATATACTTATTCTGTTCAGGTTGTATAGTAAAACACTTTTGCTGCTATTGAGGTGTGATATGGGTAAGGTTAGGGACAGGTGTGGTGGTATGGGTAGGTATCAGGGTGGGTTAAGGTGTAAGGGTAGGGTCAACTGTGTAATTACAAATGCAATTAAATCAATTAATTACAGTTGTAATTACATGCATGTATTTTCAAAATATAAGTACAATGTAAAAACATGTATGTACACAATAAGTCCAATGTATCAAAGTAGTAACTTCAATGTAAGTACATAGTACTTAAAGCCACTTAATATATAATTAAATTATGTTTGTATTTAGCATATTTCTTAAAAATGTAATTAAATACCAATGTACTTCTAGTACACTTTTTAGAAACATATTTAAAGCATGATTGTCATTAGCATATTTATTAAAAATATAATTAAGCATTGTTACGGCTGGCTCATATACCGCAACATAAATGAGGCAAACAACAAATGTTTTAACAATAAACCAATTTATTATCAACCAAGCAAACAAATATTAAATAATCAAAAAGAAAGAAAGAAAACCGACGTCTAGGGGAGGGGGAAAAACACTAAACAATATCTGGCACTAAAAATAAATATGGGAAAACAACAATACTAAAGAAATAATGTGCGAGAGGAGTGAGAGATGAGAGAGCTCTCACACCAAGTCACAGGTCTTTATACTAACCCCTATTAGGAGTTAATTAGGGATTGAGTACACCTGTTGTACGTCTGCACTGTGTAGCAGAGCCAGTAGGGGTAAACGGGCCGGTGTAACACCTCCCCCACAAAATGTATTCCTCTAAGGAATGCAAAAGAAGAATAATTAAAAAAAAAAAAAAATTCTCCATGATTGATCCCACTCCACTTGGCTCCTAACTCCTGCTTCCTGGGCCCTAGAAAACAGGATAGAAAGAGAAGGAAGAAAAGAAGAAAGAGAAAAAGAAAGAACAAAATGCATCCTCATACTCGAGATAGGGCATCAGCGATGACATTTTCACTGCCCCGAATGTGTTTAATGTCAAGGGAAAATGGTTGCAAGAAGAGACTCCACCGCATTAACCTCTGATTACGATCCTTCATTCTGTGTAAAAACACCAAAGGATTATGGTCCGTATAAACGACGATTGGACAGATGATCCCAGATAGATTTCAAAATGTTGGATGGCCAAAACAAGAGCAAGGGTCTCCTTTTCCACAACAGAGTAAACTCGCTGATGGACATTGAATTTTTTTGAAAAATAACAAACTGGATGTTCTATTCCGTCCGGACTTCGCTGTAGGAGAACAGCTCCCGCTCCAGTATCGCTGGCATCGACAGCTAAACAAAAAGGCTGAGAGAAATCTGGTGCAACAAGCACAGGAGGACTAGCCAACAATGCTTTTGCTCCATCAAATGCCAGTTGGGTAACATTGGTCCAATTAAAGGGTACTTTAGTACTTATAAGATCGGTCAAGGGTGATACAATAGAGGCAAAGTTTGGGCAAAACCCGCGATAATATCCGGCCATTCCCAGAAACCTACGCAATTCTTTGCGATTTGTAGGCACTGGAAATGCACAGATGGACTCAATCTTAGCTTCAATGGGGCGAACGTGTCCATTTCCTACTATTTTTCCTAAATAGGTAACAGTAGCTTTCCCAAATTCGCACTTTGCCAAATTTAACGTTAATGAAGCCTCAGTCAAACAAACGAATAACTCCCTTATTTGGACTAGGTGATCGGTCCAAGATGAACTGTACAGAACTACATCGTCCAAATAAGCGTCACAGTCAGATAATCCAGACAACACCTTATTTATAAGGCGTTGAAAGGTGGCTGGAGCATTTCGAACCCCAAATGGCATAACACAGTATTGCAGAAAGTCATCAGGTGTCACAAATGCAGACAGTTCCCTTGCTCTAACAGTTAGTGGAACCTGCCAGTACCCTTTTAAGAGATCAAACTTGCTCATAAATTTTGCAGACCCCACTCTATCCACACAATCATCTATGTGGGGTAAAGGATAGCAGTCTGGCTTAGTGATGGAATTAAGCTTACGATAGTCTGTACAAAATCTGTAGGATCCGTCAGGCTTATTTACAAGAAGACAGGGGGAACTCCAGGCACTAAAACTGGGCTCAGCCAAGTTATGATCTAATAAGTAAGTCACCTCCTTTTTCAACAAGTCCCGTTTCACAGGGTTTACCCTATATGCATGCTGCTTAATTGGTAAAGCAGAACCCACGTCAATGTCATGTTCAAGCACTGTAGTACAAGTAGGCACATCAGAAAACAAGTGAGGGAAAGACTCCACTAACTGAAGAATGTCACTTTTCTCAGAGGGAGACAGATGGGGTAAATGATGGACCAATTTTGAAAACATCTCAGAGTTATTCAATCGTCCTTCGACAACTCCTCGAGAAGGAAAGTGAATGCAATCATCCCCCATACAGTTCGAGGAGGAACTCTCTGAAGAGAAAGTCCCCTCCCCACTCAAATGAGAAGAATCATCAGTCACAGTGGTTACTAACCCCACGGAAGATGTAGGAGGAAAGTAAGGTTTCAGAAGATTTATGTGGCAAACCTGTACTCCCTTGCGTCGTTCTGGGGTTTTCAAAAGATAATTCTGTCCAGAAAGGCATTTGAGGACCGGATAAGGACCTGCAAAACGGGCTTGAAAAGGATTACTTACAAGTGGCAACAAATCTAGTACCTGGTCTCCAACCTGAAATTTCCGAGCCACTGCTTGTTTGTTAAACAACCTCTCCATCTTACACTGTGACTTCCCCAGTTTCTCTGAGCAATTGCTCGAGCCTCATGCAACCGGTATCGAAAACCACTCACAAAATCCAAAACATTCTGGGAGGGCTCAGAAGGAATCCAGTTATCAGCTAAAACCGCAGTGGGACCACGAACTTCATGACCAAATACCAGATCATTTGGTCTGAATCCAATACTCTCCTGAGTAACCTCTCTAACTCCCATAAGCAACCAAGGCAACCCCTCCTCCCAATCAGAACCAAGCTCCACACAGTATGATCGTAGCAATGACTTCAGGGTCTGATGAAATCTTTCGAGGGCCCCTTGACTCTGAGGGTGGTATGCACTGGAAATGTTATGACGGATTTTCAATTGACGTAAAGCCTTAGCAAACTGACGGCTCATAAAGTTGGAGCCCTGGTCAGACTGGATAATTCTAGGAATACCAAATGTTGACATAAAAGAAGTTAAAGCTTTTAGAATAGATTTTGCAGTAATGGACCTGACAGGATATGCAGCTGGATACCGGGTAGATAAACACATAACTGTGAGTAGATACAAGTGACCAGTCTTTGATCTAGGTAAAGGACCTACGCAATCAACCAGCAAATACTCAAATGGTTTTATTTTCTGGTTTGGCTTTCCAGTGAGTTGGCACACATGACAAGTTCTAATAAACTTGGCCACGTCTCTTTTTAAACCAGGCCAGAAGAACTTGCGTTGCAATCGATCATATGTTTTCCTCACTTCCATATGTCCAGCCACTCCATCATGTGCTAACCCGATCACAGTCTGCCTAAATTTAAGAGGAACTACCACTTGAACATAAACCTTAGTAACGGGTTCAGATTTACTAACCCACCGTCTAAGCAACATTCCATCCTTCAGGAAGTAACCAGAGGGAAGCTGAGTCTCAATATCCCTGTCGACACGAACCATTGAGAACAAAGGCTTAAGAGTTACATCAGCAAATTGTTCTTGAATCAATTCCTCTCTAGAAACATGAAAAATAGAGGATAAAAGATCTTCTGATATTGCTTTCTCCCGAAATACAGACTCCTCAGAAAAGAAATCAGAAATGTTCTCTGCCAAGGTCATACCAATTTGTTCCCCTTCAGCTGTCTTACCATCAACCTCAGGAGGTAAAGAAATTTCACCTTCACACAGTTGGTCGGCTTTAAGTTGTTTTGTTTTGGCTCGGGTAACAGCACAGGAAGGAAACACATGGGAAAATTTCTGACCACATTCATCAGGAACATCTGCAGACATAGGTGAAGACACGACAACAGTAGATGGTACAGGTTTTGATGTTCCCCACACATTCCCCTGAGCAAGATCGTTCCCCAGGATAAAAGAAATCCCTGGCACAGGAAGGGAAGACTGTACTCCCACAATCACATCACCAGTTACCAGATCAGATATAAGATGTACCTTATGTAAGGGAACTTTTAAGAAAGTCATTTCTATCCCCCTAATCAATACATCCTTTCCAGTCGCAGTCTGATCTGAGAGTGGAAGAACTCCTTCTAGCAAAAACGATTGAGAAGCTCCGGTGTCTCTCAGGATCTTCAAAGAAACTTTTTCCTCTTGTCCTGGCAAAGACACAAAGCCCCTGGTAATAAATGGAGCATATGCAGTATAATTATCCCCGACATCTACTGGTTTTGAGATCCCCTTCCCAATCTCAGTGTCCTGTTGGTGAGCATAAATCTCCAGCGGTTCACGTCCAACCAGTCCAACTGGCTTAGCAGACTTCTTTAAAGCGTTGCATTCAGATATCTTATGTCCCACTTTGTGACAGTAAAAGCAGGTCACCTTACCCTTCTTGTCCGATGAAAAATTCTGACTGACAGGGGGCACACTTGACACGGTATTCGATGTACTCACTTGAGGCGTCCAACGATTCCGAAATAACTTCCTACTCTGATCACTTGAACCTTTATCAGGAAAAGAAACTCTGTGAGTCAGAACAAATTCATCAGCCAACACAGCTGCATCAGCTAATGTAAGAGCCTTCTGCTCATTCAAATAAGTTGACACAGACCCTGGTACACAGTTTTTAAATTATTCCACAAGAATTAACTCCCTTAACTGGTTCAAGGTTTCTACTTTCTGAGACTGACACCACCTTGTAAACGTGATTTCTTTTTCCCGAGCAAATTCAACATATGTTTGCCTTTCAAGTTTTTTAGAACCACGAAATCGTTGGCGATAAGCCTCTGGTACCAACTCATACGCTCTCAAAATGGCTATTTTAACGTTTGAAATCTACACTCTCTTCCTCGGAAAGAGAAGAAATCACCTCCTGAGCCTTCCCGGTCAGAACACACTGCAAAAGCAAAGTCCAGACTTCTTCTGGCCATTTTAGAGAAGAAGCAACCCTTTCAAAATGGGCAAAGTACCTGTCTACATCACGGGGCACCATCTTAATGTTTCTACCAACATCAAAAGAAGAATGCCCAACCGGAATGGACTTCTGAAAAGCTTCAGCTTTTTTTACTTCCAGTTCAAGTTCTAACTTCTTCATCTCATACTGCCTAAGTTCACGTTCGCTCTCACGTGCATACTCTAACTTCCTCAGCTCAAATTGTGCACGCTCACGCTCCTGTTCAAGCTCTAATTATTTTAGCTGAACACGTTTATCCCATTCCCTCTCTTCTAATACTTGAGAACCTTCAAACGATAGTCTCTCAGTTTCAAACTGTGTTTGTTTCTCTATTGACATTAAATCTCTCTCAACCGGTGAAGATGCTGCCTTACCACTACCAGCTTCATCTCCTACAACCAGAATTCCTCTGACTATCAACTGGGATTTAACAACTCTTAACAAATCCTCCTTACGCTTCTTATCAGTTCCAGTCAATATGATTGCATGACTCTCTGCGACTTCTAAAAGTTGTTCTTTGGTGCACCTATCTAGAAACTTCTCAGAAAGCTCTACATTCAATTTCATGATGGAAGTCATTTTTTGACTAACAAATAATTCACACAATGAAGATTAGTTAATTGACCACAACAAATCAAAAATAATTCTAATAAATCCTCCCAAAACAAAAGTGCCAGAAAACAGCCTAAGCCCAAATGATTATTCAATAATACATTGACATACCATTTCGCACAGCCTAGCTCAATCCACTATAACACTCGAAATGCAAAAAGATCAAATGAATTAATATTTCCAAGATAAACAAATCCTGTTTTTATTATTCAGATTAATCAAACAGACCTTAAAGTCACATCAACAATTTCAGTGTTATTACTAGGACAATAAATCTAATGCTCAATTTCGATAGGAAAATGTAGACCCTGTATAACCGTTCAACGCAGTGCTAATTTGCTCACAGTAAACAACAATCGGTCACACTCAATAGGATACAACAGTTGTGACAAACCTATTACTTGTCATCGATCACTATTGACACAGGATCTTCGTGTAAACTAATCAAATTTAATATTTTAACCGTTCTACACAAACAGCAACTTCCTATATAAAAAAACAAACTTAGTACCATGCACCTTTTCATCTCCGATATGCCTGCCTGTTGAAACTAACTATCCTTACTAGTCTTCAAAGGACTGCCGGGCTCGAGGCGACTTGAAACGCTGAACCTCGTAACAGCTGTTCTCTAAATGAGTTCAGCTGCGCGAGAATCGTACCCCCACCCAGGATTTCCTTCCAAAACTCCAAATAAAATACAAAAAGAAATCAACAAAACAACAAACAGTGTTCCGATGGAAGGACGCTCACGAGCTGCCCAGCTGAAACACTCTAACTAACCGGAGTGAAAAGCCGATCCTTACAAGAAATCCTGAAGAGACAACAAATTCTCCCTCAAAACAAACGCTCAAAAAAATCTCGGACGAGGCCCCATTTTTATGTTACGGCTGGCTCATGTACCGCAACATAAAAGAGGCAAACAACAAATGTTTTAACAATAAACCAATTTATTATCAACCAAGCAAACAGATATTAAATAATCAAAAAGAAAGAAAGAAAACCGACGTCTAGGGGAGGGGGGAAAACACACGCGCGTGGTTACTAAATAAACAATATCTGGCACTAAAAATAAATATGGGAAAACAACAATACTAAAGAAATAATGTGCGAGAGGAGTGAGAGATGAGAGAGCTCTCACACCAAGTCACAGGTCTTTATACTAACCCCTATTAGGAGTTAATTAGGGATTGAGTACACCTGTTGCCCAACTAACGTCTGCACTGTGTAGCAGAGCCAGTAAGGGTAAACGGGCAGGCGTAAAAGCATACATTTATTACCAATGTACTAATAATATACTTTTTAGAAATACATTAAAAGTATGCTTTTCTATAGCGTATTTCTTAAAAGTGTATTTAAACATATATTTATTACCAATGTAGTTCTAATATACTTTTTAGAAATACATTTAAAGTATTATTATCATTAGCATATTTATTAAAAATATAATAAAGCATACATTTATTACCAATATATTACTAATATACTTTTTATAAATACATTAAAAGTATGCTTTTCTATAGTATATTTCTTAAAAGTGTAATTAAATATATATTTATTACCAACGTACTTCTAGTATACTTTTTAGAAATATACTAAAATGCAATAAAATACATTTTTAGTACACTTTAAATAAGCATGTTGTAAATACAAATGTATTATAAACACACTATTATTTCAAATATATTTTTAATACATTTAATACAACGTCTTTTTCACCTGGGTACAGTAGTCGGGACTTCTCCTGAAGGTAAACGGGCTGGGGTGGATGTAGAAAGTTGAAATATTATATTTGAGTTCATTTAAAATTGATTGGTTATCACACGGGACGGGATCGCAAGGATTATTTAAAAAATACTCCATAATTCATTCATGGTAACTCGGATAAGAGGAAGACATTCAGCCATGCAAATGCTCAAGTAATGTTGAACAATAAATCTAAATAAAATTGAAATCGCTATGTCTTAGTGATTATGAAAGTGCTGTTATTTGTGGATGACTGATAATATAAAGCGCAAATCTGGAGAAACAGGCGTTTATTTTTTTCATTCTCAGTGTTGAGAAACATAGCCTCCCAGCAAGCAATTTTGCGTCTAAAAGACGTCTAATAGCCGTCAAAACATAGCCCAGACGTCTAGGTTAAATCAAGACAAAATTTGGGCTGTCAGTGAAAATCTAATAGACGTCTAACCATAGCCCAAGAATAGACTATAGTCAACAATTAGACGGCTATTGAACGACTACATTTATACGTCTAATAGACAGTGCATATGGGTCTAGGCTAAAATAAGGCTAAATTTGGGCTGTCAGTGAAAATCTAATAGACGTCTAAATGTAGTCCAAGAATAGACTAGTCATCACTTAGACAACTATTAAACGACTACATATACATACAATAGACAACAAAATGGCTAAAAGATTCTTTTCACTCAAATATAACAGGTTCTCATAAATGACAAGCCATCCAAAAAAAAAATATATATATATATATATATATATATAAAAGGCTTTATTTAGCAAAACAACAACATTACGTAACTTCAAAACATAAAAATTACCAAACCAAATATTAAAATTAAAAATATAAAATTATTTTAACATGAACAACTTAAGATAATAAAATAGGAAACTCTGTTGCTGCTGGGAAGTTGGTCATCACATCATCTGCCAAATAAGAATAAAATAATTAGCACAAGAAAAGCATTGTTGAAAGTACCTGTACGTTTTGTGTGTGTGTGTGTGTGTGTGTGTGTGTGTGTGTGTGCGTGTGTGTGTGTGTGTGTGTGTGTGTGTGTGTGTGTGTGTGTGTGTGCGTGTGTGTGTGTGTGTGTGTTCTGTTTCAGCTTACAGTTCGTTCGAATGCTGCCAGTCTAATCTACTGTTTCATCTCTGAATATCTGAGTAAAGTAAGATTTAATACTTTTCTAACTTGATTTAGCCACATATTTTGTCAAATACTGACACTGGTCGCCACTACAGCTTTTCACACTATACTGGTTTGGTTATTTGGAGTTCATTTTGGCTTACATCACGACAAATATATTTTAACCACCTCCCCATGTAATGTTGTTTCAGATAATTATTTCATATTGTATTAAGAGACTGTATGTGTGTGTGTGTGTGTGTGTGTTCTGTTTCACCTTACAGTTCATTCAAGTGCTGCCAGTCTAATCTACTGTTTCATCTCCGAATATCTGAGTAAAGTAAGATTTAATACGTTTCTAACTTGATTTAGCCACATATTTTGTCAAATACTGACACTGGTCCCCACTACAGCTTTTTACACTGTACTGGTTTGGTAACTTAGACCCCGTTTACACCTGGTATTAAAATGCGATCTGTATCCAGATAAGTTATCCGGATAATAAGTACTGATTCCATTTACACCTGGCCACATAAATGTGTTTTTGCAAAACGGATATAAATCCGATCTTCACCTCCTGCGTTATATGCAGATTTATTGGATTGCACGCCACCAAAAGCAACAGATCTGAGCGGCATTTTATTGATCATCAGCTAATTTCCAAATCAGAGACATCAATAAGAGAGAGTGGCAACAGGCCTGGTAAGATAATTTCGTTTCTTTACTTGAAGATGTGTTAACTGCGTCTGTGACTTACTTTCACTTTTATTTGCGATGTTTGCACGTTGAATAGACGCTCAGCTGCTCATCTGCGGTGATGCGTGTCGCGTGTCGCATCTGACTAGGCTAACATGACATATAGCCTATACAACACGCTCTCACTCGTTTATTTTTTAGCATTTTTGGGAGGAGTAAAATATACATATGTGGTTTCAACAACCAGATTGCGTTTACACCTAGTAAAGATCCGGACACAATGCGAGCCAGACTACCTCCAGATGTGGTCAGGCAGATCCGATCGCGATCCGATCACAACGCGTTTACACCTTGCATTAACATGCGTTTTTTATTATCCGGATAACTTATCTGGATACAGATCGCATTTTAATACCAGGTGTAAACGGGGTCTTATTGTCGAGCTCTGCTGTATAATTATTTTTGATAAAACTCTACAAACTTTGTTCTTTTCCACAACTCACTGTAGCAAATCTGTATTTTTTGTTTCTGTAATGTTTCTTTTAGACAAAATGAATAGAACAACTTTACCTGTCTCCAGCTCCACCTTAAGAAGGAGGACCCATGTAGACGTAGATAAACGACTTAGACAAATTAGGGGTGACTGCACGAATTTGACTGACTTTCAAACAACAACGGATAGGGAATGTGTATATGCCGATAGCGTGTTTTTTGAAGACAGTACAGACAATCTAACTGAAACTGGACTAGTCTTTAGTGAGGAGGAAGGTGGTATGGAGGTAGATGAAGATATACAGGAGGGTTTCGTGGTTGGCAGCTTTGATGGGCCTATTCAGACATCTGATTCAGAACATTCAGATAATGAACTGTCTGAGACATTTTCACTCTCTGACAGCATTTCCAACTGGGCCATACACTTTGGAATTTCTTTGGTTGCTTTGACAGCACTGTTGTGCATTCTTCGCATTTGCCATCCTGATCTTCCAAAGGATGCTAGAACCCTCCTTAGGACTAAGACAAAGTACTCTATCATAGAAAGAGCTGGGGGACAGTACAACTATTTTGGTATTCTGACATCACTTAGAAGTACGCTGTCTAAATACATACACACACTTGCAGACAATTTTTGTTTGAAGTTACAAATTAACATTGATGGACTTCCTTTGTTCAAGAGCTCTAGTCTGTAACTGTGGCCCATTCTTGGACTACTACTGAGTGTTCCTATGAAAGAACCAGTAGTGATAGGTTTATTCTGTGGATCAAAGAAACCAAGCTCAGCAACAGAGTTTCTTGAAGATTTTGTAACTGAGTTACAACAGCTTGAAAAAGGCTTTGACATAGAGGGTAAGACATTGAAGCTTGAGCTGGACACAGTCATTTGTGACACACCAGCCAGGTCCTTTGTTAAAAACACAAAGAACCATAATGGTTACCATGGTTGTGACAAATGTTCTCAGCCTGGTAAATACATTAACAGACGCATGACATTCCCATGTACAAACTATGCTCTAAGGACAGATGATACATTTGAAAGAATTGTTGATGAGGTTCATCATCATGAGGGGCCACATCCATTTTATGGCAGTAGTGTTGGCATGGTTTCACAATTCCCTCTCGATTATATGCATTTGGTTTGTTTGGGTGTGGTAAAGCGTTTGTTGAAAATTTGGCTCTGGGGTCCTCTGAATTTCAGAATACCTGCAAACATAATTGAAATAATGTCCGCTAAACTGGTAGAAATGCGTCCCTATATTCCTGTGGAGTTTGCTCGAAAACCCAGATCACTGAGGGAATTAGATCGCTGGAAGGCCACTGAATTAAGGCAGTTTCTGCTGTACACAGGACCTGTAGTATTAAGTACCTTTCTGGACCGAAATATGTACAACAATTTCATGCTACTCTTCTCTGGTATTGCTATTTTAGTCAGTCCTAGACTATCCTACCACACACAGTATGCTCGCACCTTGCTTAGATCTTTTGTTTTACACTTTGGGGAAATATATGGCAAAGATCAACTTGTGTATAATGTACATGCTTTGGTCCATCTAGCAGATGAAGTACAACAACATGGTTGTCTTGACTCATTTTCTGCATTTCCCTATGAAAGTTACCTACACAAACTAAAAAGGCTTGTCAGAAAACCAGACTTTCCTCTTGCCCAAATTATTCGTTGATTGTCTGAGATGAGAATTACTGACACTCCTTTAAATGGTGCCTCTTTTAAAAAACAGCACTTTGTTGGGCCACTTGTAGATGGATTGTCAGTGAAAGCACAGTATGGTGAGAGGGCCTGTGACAAGTGGACTGTTAAAGGTTTCAACCGGGAATAATGTCTTTGTCACCGGAAAAGAGATTTGCATGATACATAACATTGTGGAATGCAGTGATGGAGTCTACGTAGTGTACAAAGAATTTTCAGAGAAGTCTTTGTTCTTCACTTACCCATTCAATTCTGACTATCTGAATGTCCATACTATGTCAGAAACATTGGATATATTCAAGTGTGTTAAAGCTTCAGAGCTTGTCCAAAAATGTGTCGTTTTACCTCATAGGGATGGTTTTGTGGCCATACCCTTATTTCATACATTTTAGGAATATCTCCACAGGTAAAAGGTTTAGTTCACCCAATAATTACTAATATTTTAAGATCATTTACTCGCTCTCATTTTTAATTATTGGGTGAACTAAAACTAAAGTTCTTGTGTTCTGATATTAGCTGTAAGAATTGATGCGGTTGCACTTTAGTTTTGATGACAGGTGTTTATATAGAATTAGGACCAGATACATTGACATTGACATTACCATGCATCATCACAAACACTGCAGTCTGAAGCTGGATAATAATTAACTGTAAGTACTTTACTGTAAGTTGCTTGTTCAATGTGTTCTAAGTCATGTTTGTTTATATAGCATTATATACAATATATATTGTTTCAAAGCAACTTCACAGTAAGTTGACAGTTCATTGTTGATTCAATTGAGTTCAATGAGGCCACGTTTACACTGCAGGTCTTGATGCCCAATTCTGATTTTTTGAACATATCTTATTTTTTTTTTTTTTGGACCAGCTCTTTTTTATTTAAAAGTGACCAATATGCAATTACACCATGCACTGTATGAAATAACCAAGGTAGATGTACTGACCTGTTCTTGAAATGGGAAGTTAAATTTCTCTGGTGCTGTTTGTTACTTCTCGTTTTAGGATGTTTCACTTAATTGAGTTCCTGCTAAACAAAACCGTAGCAGTGGTGCCACAAAATTGGTACAGTGATGGAGTTACCTACTGGCCAAACTACAAAAATGATGAGAGAGTGAACAGAGCAGTGAAAAATTCTGAGGAACCTGGACCTGACTGGAGAAAATATGATGCCAGAGTTATTAAATCCTGTAGTATTTTCATTTTAAATAACCTAAATGGCTGTTGTAAGCAAATATCAAAGTATTTTGGCAATATGTTATATGGGAAGAACCCTTTTAATTCCATTGTCTCATTGTTCTGTTGTCTATAGTTCTGTTCTTTTTTTACTTTATTAATTTGAAGGTCTACTTAAGTTTAAACTATAGACTATTTAATTTTTAGGTACCTACTTTGTGGCACGACAAGTTTTGAAGAAAGCTCTAAAGTGCAACACATCAGATCTACAGTCTGAAGAGGAAGAGGAGGAGATTCAGCCAAAAAGAAGGCCAAAGCCGATGTTAGTATAAGTTATCCTTTATATTTTACATTATCTTTTTGGCCTCTATATATTCTCAAACATAATTTAGTGTTATGATATGATGAACCCGACAACCACCACACGTAAAGCCAGCTGAAATAGAGTTAAATGGACAGTATGTTTTCTGGTTTCTCAGAGAAACCATTCTCAACCAATTTCACTGATTTACAACTTAAGTTCTTAGGCCAGTGAAAATGTTTATGACAGATGTTTTTGTCCAAAGCAACTTACTATGCATTTGAAGGTATCCATTTACATTTACATCAGTTCTTGCTTTCCCTGCGAATCAAACCCATGACCTTAGCATTGCAAGCGCCAACACTCTACTGTTTGAGCATCAGAAAGGCTTTAGATTTTTTATTATTATTAATAATTAATAAGATGTTTACTGCTTGTTTTTTTCCACCCTAATTTATAGTCATTTCTTCTGAGACTCTGATGAGAGCGAGGAGGAAGATGCTCATAAAAAGAGAGGCAAACTTTTAACACAACCATCAGCTCCTGTTATCGCACCACCACCTTTTATCCTGAGTAGCGGCACATCTGCTCCACCTCCACCCATTTCTCAACCTCCACCCATTTCACCACCTCCACCAATTTCACCGCCTCACTGTTCACAGATACCAGCAGAAGAGCAAACCCCTTCTGCAAGCAGGGTCTACAGACCTACCTGGCGGGGGGGAAGATGTGGATCAGACAGTATTGCCTGCTCTGGTGAGCAATATGTCATTAGATACAAGACTCAAATAGTTTATTTTGTCAGCTTTTTTATTTGTATGCATACTTAGTCCTGTGTCAAATTTACTATTTAACTTTTATCATATTTACTCAAACTTATCCTGTTTTTGTTTAGTTCTTTTTTTAGTCAACTAAACTTATGGGCATTTTAATCTAGTTTTTATTTAATGAAAACTTACATTTTTTGGCATGCTGTATAATGGTTAAAATGATAATCACTTAATCAATCATTTAGTTGAGCTTCTGTTTGTGTTCTCTGATCAATACTTATATGTGATTAGAATCCTAAATTAAATTCTATAAATCCACACTGTGGAACTTTTGGCCACTAGTGGCACTCAACCAGTAACTTTCACGTCTAGCTTCCCTAGAGGCCACAAGCTCCGCAGCACTGTCACAAATTAAAGTCAACAAACAGTCAACCGGTCAGCCTCCCGTGTCTTTAGATTGTGTGTGCTTGCAGTGTTTGAGGCGGGCCGGGCAGCCTTGCCGCACTCGATTCCCTTATAGCAGTCTGCTGAGAGAGAGAGAGCGGGGTGAGCCCTGTGGGGCTTATGTCTGTGAGTGAATGTGGGCACGGAACGACAGGCACATTCACTGCACTGAAAACACCGTCGGTCTGAGCTGACTGTATGTGTGTTGGTTTATTTTTACAGAAACCGTGGGACATGTGGTGTGTAGTGTTTGTGGGTACTACTGAGTTGTGGGCACGTTCACTACATTTAATGTAACGTTACATTTAACATGAGCCCATCTTTCTAGTGCGAGCCCTGCACTGAGGCGGGCTGTGTTTGTGTGTAGAATTAACACTGGGCTGTGGGCATTTTATTACATTCATAACACCATCGGTTGTGGCCGGAATACCAGAAAATACTACACTGCTTATATGAATTTATCTGGGTTACCTTGGAAACGGCATTTGTGTTCAGACAAGCGTTCGCATCGGTCGAGCACTCTTCCTCTTTTAGCTCACGCCAGACCCTTTTCTTTTTTAGCTTCCTCTGATAAAACCGTTGCCTTCTTCCTTGTAGCTGTTGTCTGGCCATGACGAAAAAAAAATGGCAATCAAACGTGAGTTGATTTTTGGGGTGGAAGTGGGGTGGTGGGGGAAGTGACGTATGCCGTAAAGCGGTCGAATTTTGTAGTTCTTTTTGTGCTCGGGTTCCTACCCGAAACCCGAAGTTACAAAGTGCTAGTAAAAGCGATACAGACACCTTGTCACGGTTCATGAATCGGCTGTCTCAGGCTGATGTGTCTGTGTGAGTTTAATTGTGTGGGTGTGGTTACTCCATGTGGAAACAGTGTTAGTGCACCAGTCGACCCGGGGGTTGTGTCTGGAAAGCCACGGGTGACCCAAAACCACTGGTGCAAGTGGTGAGTCCATGAGAAAAAATGAAATGAGTTCAGTGTGATTTCCGGAAGTGATGAGGGTAATGTCTTCAGTAACGTGAGTGATGCGGGGAAGTTCTTGACCATTGAGTGCGTTGACGATAATCGAGTGCGAGAGGGGTGTGACGGGGATCTGAAGTCTATGTGCTAGTCTGAAGTCCATGAAATTACCCTCCGCTCCCGAATCCAGAAGTGCGCTGGTGCAGTGCGTTGATTGTCGCCATCTCAGTCTTACCGGGAGGAGGGTTGATGTTGATGAGGTCTTCTCGGCGGAGATCCCACCCGATAGTAGCCTCATACTTACTACCGGGCTTGCTCTTTTACCGGGCAGGAGTGGATGAAGTGGCCCGCCCGGCCACAGTAGAGACAGAGTCCTTGGGATCTCCGCCTCTCCCTCTCCTCCCGGGAAAGCCGAGCTCTCCCCACCTGCATGGGTTCGTGGTCGTTTGGGGGGCTGACCGCGCTCGCACCACCGGGTTGGTGGTCCTCTGCGCCGAACACTGGGCGGCTGGGGCGCGTCAGTCTGGCTACACGATTCAGTCGAGCGTCCACTCTCAGCGCAAGTTCCACCAGTCCATTCAGTGTCTCAGGTAAATCCATAGCGTAGATCTCTCTTTGAACGCGGTCAGCCAACCCATGCAGGAACATATCCCACTGCGCCGCCTCGTTCCAACGGCACTCTGCGGCCAGGGTGCGGAACCGGATGGAAAAGTCCGCCACCGAGCCTTCTCCTTGTCGCAGCTCGGCGAGTAATCTGGCCGCCTCCTTACCCGCCACTGCACGGTCGAAAACTCTCTTCATCTCCTCGGAGAGTGCCTGGAACGAGGTGCAGCAGTCGTCCTTGTTCTCCCACACCGCCGTCCCCCAAAGCGATGCTCTTCCTGACAGCAGGGTTAACACAAATGCCACCTTCGCCTCTTCGCTCTGGAAAGTGTGTGGCTGTAAGGCAAAGTGCATAGAACATCTAGTGAGAAATGCTCTGCAAAACTCAGGCTCACCGGAATATCCCTCAGGTGTGGGTAGGCGTGGCTCTGATCTCCCCGCTGCTGCAGGCGCTGGTGGTGGGAGGACGGGCGGCGTGGGGGACGCAGTGGGAGAACAGGTGATGACGTGCTCGAGTGAAACCCAGGGAAGTGGAACATCCAGAAGACACGAAGAACTGACGAAATCCAGGTAACACGAAGAACTGATGAAATCCAGATGAGACACAGACGAGGCACGAGCACAGGAACACACCGAATGACAACCACAACGATCTGACAACAAGAGGGAGAAAATCCTGGGTATATATAGGAACTGAAATGAATGGCAGCTGGTGACACTAATCAACACAACGAGTAACCACACCCACACAATTACACTCACACAGACACATCAGCCTGAGACAGCCGATTCATGAACCGTGACACACCTTCAGGCTATGGCAGACGTGTCATTCAATCTATTATAAGTCGATGTACCATCTCAATGGGTTTTGGTAATATATTATAAAGGTTGAAGAGTTCCACAGTGTGGGTTTAAGGAATCTATATAAAAAAATACACTATATATTTCTCATCTGTTCAGTGAATTGGGCCTTAATGAGTTGACCGATGCAAAAATAATTTTATTTATATATTACAAACTTTTTTCTTTCTTTTTTTACAGCTGCAGAAGTCCACATATTAAGCCTGCTGGAACTAATAAAGCATCAACAAGAGCAACTTATAACTAAAGTAAATTACTTGACGAGCAAGTTGAATCCAGCAGGCCAAGACATGGAAATGCTTGAAAACCCAGTTGTGTTTCCATTAACATCCATGACAGAGGTTGAGAATTTTGAGGAATGGCTCAAAAATCCTGCAAATAATCAACTGAAGTTTAGTGTGGTGAGTTGTTTTTCCCAATCTCACTAAGATAAGTTTACATTACATAGTGTTTTACTGTTAAAGTATGTTGATATTTCCTAATTTTGTTCGATTATTTCATTTGGGAGAAAATTACTTTATTTATCATGCATGTACAACTTTGTAGAACATTTACATTTCACATTTTTGTATTTTACACATTGCATGAAAGGAAACATTTAAAAGCCATATTAGGGGCACTTTAAAATGACCTTGGGATGTTAATGACCTTGGGATTTTGTTATAGTTAATTATTTTGAACGTTTTTAGCAAAATATTTTTATTAGACATTTTATCATCTTTTTGAATGGTCTTCCAGTCTTATTCTTATGCCCATAATAAATAACAGATTTTTGTCACATTTTAGATTTCCTCCCTGGCAACTATTGGGGGCCATGACACGAAACGTGTCACATGGAACATCCTTTCCCGTATGTTCCATGACGATGTTGCGAGGAGAATCAACTGGAAGGGCATGAATGGGAAAAAATCTTTCAACCAGATGGAGTCAAAGAAGTTACTCCTGTGTAAGTAAATGTATAAACAGGGTACCTGCGGATCTTAAAAGCCTTGAATTTGGTATACAAAGTCTTGGATTTCGTTACAAAGGTCTTAAATATTATTAAGTGACCTAAATATATCAGATGTCAGTACACTTTTGTTTTAAAGCAACACCAAGGAACTAAATAATTTAGCCTACCACAGCTTGCATGCACGCTCGCTGTTTATCCAGCACCTGCTTTGGAATGAACAGAAAAGGTATAATATGTTGCTAAAAACTAAATAATGACTATTGTAACGCTTGATGTAAAGCAAGTCAAATTTGTAGTTTTCTTTTGTCTCATTAACTACAGAAACGCGCCTGATCTTGTAATCTTACATAGCGTGGTTATAGCAGGTATAGGACCGCAAAGCGGAGGCAGAAGTGCCTTTCACCCTGTTACGACTTGAACACTGAAATGATTTTGGAAACTTATATATTAACTTATATACTCATTAACTTATTAACTTATATAAGTTAAAAAAGTATTGTCTATCCTCTAAAAAAACAACAACCTCATAGCTTCAATGTGATTTCATGACATTTAATGTAAAAATCTGCTTGTGTATTACAGGTGCTGTGAGAAAGAGCCATGTCTCCCGTGCCGCCACCGATGACGACATTACAAAACGTGTAATCCGTTGGTTCAACCTGGCATCAGATAGGGGAAGCTCAAGGAGCCGTCCCCCCTGTCAGCAAACCTTGACCGAACAGTAGTGAATACTTTATCATTTTAGTGTAATGTTTTTCACTAAATAAAATGATGTTCTTGGTACAATTCATGGTTGATTTCATTATTTCTGTAATGTCTATTCAATGTGTACATGATAAAAACTATTTTTTTTAAAAATAGTAAATACATTTATAGTCTGTAATAGCCTATTTTTTTATTGTTACTTGCTAAAATTATTGTTTAATGATTTCGTGTTTTTTTTTCATATTAATAAAGGCAGCTACACTATTCAAGCTTTTATAAAGCAATCCAGTCTATCTAATTTTATCTAAACCACCATTAGATTTTAAATATATAGTTTTGGCCAGTAATTGGGATCTGAAAGGTTTCCTGACTGAAATGAACGGATCCGGATCGGATCCGCAGCGGACACGCTGCTTCATAAACGGGTCCAGATCGGATCCGCGGCGGATAAGCTGCTTTATCAGCGGATACGGGTCGGGTCTGCCGCGGATCTGGTCTGGATCCGCAATCCTTATCTGTTCCGGATCCGTTGCGCTGTGCAAGTGGACTCCATTCCGGACCCGTTTTGCGGATCCGTTCCGGAGCTTGTGGTACCTCCGTGGCGGATCCGGTCTGGAGTCAGTTTGCTAGCTGGGTATACATTTGGCTAAGACTTGACTTGATGAGGACTGCATGCTACCAACAGCTTGTGTTTCTCAATAAATAATCTTGCTAACGAAAGCGCTACCCAGCTAGAAATTTTACGTTCCCACAACGTTCCCAGACAGTCACGATGTGGAGTTCTTTAAAGCGTTTGGGGATGTTATTTGGAGGACCTTCAGGGAACGTTCAGGATGTTGTGAGAACATTACCATGTGACGTTCCTGACACCAGCGGCACGTTCTCAGAATGTTTTGGAAACATTGGATTTCTGACTTAAATATTGTCCTCTAAACGTTCCCAGAACACACTGAATGTTCCCTGAAGGTCCTCCAAATAACGTCCCCAAACCCTTTAAAGAATTCAACATCATGACTGTCTGGGAACGTTGTGGGAACGTTACCAGACAACGTCCTTAACACCAGCGGGGACGTTCTCAGAACATTCTGGGAACGTTAAATTTCTAGCTGGTAATATACAGGACTTTAATGTACAATTACACCTCAATAGACTGAATAGATCTCTTGCACTCCTAAAAGCTTCTGTTGATAAAGTAGTAGCTGCAGAATAAATCACTAAAAATAAATAGAAAGCTGTGCTTGCATCTGTGAAGACGCTGTAAGCTGTGCAGACGCTTACATCGCTACATGTAACGTTAAACACAACACTAACGTCTTCACTTCCAGGTCAAGAAGCTTTCAATCAAAAACTCAGTAGCCAATGAGAACACTGCTGCTAGCCACAACCCCGCAAGAGATATGTGTCAGTTTGGCGAACGAAAACTCAGGGAGCATAAACGAAAAATTTAGAAGCATAAATTAAAATTATGGGAGCGCATTTGTAAGTTCAGATCAGAAAGATGTGAAAACAGCGATTTTTTTTCTTCAGTTTCACAAATATTTTATTCAGTTTCAAATTATATTTGCATTTGTTTCTTGAAAAGTTACATTCATTATTATTGCCACAAATGTAATTCCATAGTATGATACCCCTAGTTATATTTTTGAAAATTATTGTAAACATTTTTGAACCATTTTAGTTATAACACATGATCTATGCTCAGAACAACTACTGTCTAAGTTCAGTAAACATCATCAGAACCAAGGACTTCTTTTTCTGTTAAATATAAGAGTTTTGGCCAAAATAAGCTTTTTGGAGTTTCCATTTGGTATCCCATTTTATGCATAAACATACTCCCAACAACCCCAAAATATGTTCCCAGCTCTGATCATTCCCACAAAAATTGTGTCTTAGTATTGTAGGATTATGACTTTTTATGACCCTTATTATGACCATATTATGAATTTCCAACTCATTTTAACAGCTTTCACCATTCAAATTTCAAACCACTGCTCTTTGCATTCTCACAATACTAGCCTCTGACTCACTAGTCTAAACACTGTCAGTACAAATCCTGAGGCCATGACTTCACTCATTAACAAAAGTGCACCTCAGTGTGACATACAACCATTTTTATGTATCTGCCTCTCTCTCCCTCTTTTGGCACACATGTGCACGGATAATGGCACACATATTTGATCCTTTCTGACAGAGGGCCAAAGGCCTGTGGGTTTCCCACTGCTCTGCCAGCATCAGATTCCTCTGCCTCCTTTTTCAAATGGACGATTAAACATATCCATTCTTTCCAGTGCACTGTCAGAATCCACAACCAGAGCACTCCTAATATGTCTGGATAACACACAGTCCAACCACAGCAATGCATGTGATCTCACACACTAAATGCTTCCATCCTGCCTTGGTTGAACTGTATGTGCAATTGTCTCTGTCTCTCTGTTTTTGTCTTGTGTTTTGAATGGCAGATGTGAATGCATTTAGCTGAAGAGTTCTCTTACAGGGACAAACACTCTGCTCTTAACCGAATCTCAGTGATCCAATTTGATCCAGAATGAATCCCTGGTCTCTGATGAATGGTTAAAACCAAATTGATAATTTAATATCCAGAATTATTCCAATAATTTTTCTTGGAAACACTTTAGAATACAGTTCTACCAGAAAGACTCAGGAGATAAACTGTAAAGCAGAATACATTTATTGACAGCTCAGCAAGCATAAATTTATGAGTTCCCTTTCGAAGGGAACTCAACAATACGTCGAATGACGCAATGGGGGAATGCCTCAGGCGTGACAGGTGTCTGAAATCAAATATCAACTCACAGTAATCAGGTTGACCGGCGACAGCCCGTGCATCATCAGCTTGAATGATGAGCGCGTCAATCTGGATGTATAAGAAGGGCGCCTTGAAACCGTGACAACATCTTTTCGTCTTCAGGGACTGTTTGTCTGTGTGATAGTATCAACGATTAAGCGCGCAGAGACGTGGAGAAACACTTTGCGCGAGTGTGCCGACTTGTGTCCAGATATTTGACACTGGAGGATTCACACGATCTGTGCGTGTTCTGCCTGAGAGAAGAGCATTCGCGGGAAGCTCTCGAGGGAGTTTTTTGCGCGAACTGAGAGTTTTCCTTTCAGAACTCTCTGCTCTTGTCTGACCCACTTCTCGAGGGAAGTGGGCGCGGCATCTGAACCCCGCGGTTCCGGTTCCCGCTCGGGCTGAGGCTCAGTGGCGGTTGAGCTCGTGGAGCTTTCAGGTGGAGCTGGCAGATTATCGGGAGAGGGGCGTTAACCTCGCGGATGATCTACCAGCTGACGAGGGTGAGTTAAAGATTAATGATGAACATCTAAGAAGAGAGAAAATGAGCGCTCTCTCTCTTTGGTGAATCTGTAACTGTTCTCTTCGGCAGGGCAGGAGTTGGCTGTAATATATATATATATATATATATATAGAAAAGGGTGTCAGTTTGGTTGAGACCGAACCATTTCAGCCCTCCTGCCCAGTGTACGCTAGCTGGTTGACATTATGGGGCGCGCCACAGACAGATTGCAGTTGCAGTGGAGGCGCGTCTGGGAGGAACCCGCTCATGGTATTTTGGATGGCTGGTTCCTCCCCACCCATAAGCCACCAGCCCGGATGAGTCTTCCATTCCTTTCTGATCTCCACGCTGGGATTGAGAGGGTATGGAAGAATCCGTTCTCCTCAGGTCTCTATCTACATCAGCGGGCTAGTTTCGCTGCTGTGGAGGGAGCCATGGAGCACGGATATGTGTCGATGCCGCCAGTGGACGAGACGTTGGCTAACTATCTCGTCTCTGGTTGGTCCTCTTCACTAAGAGCTCTGACCCTGTCATCCAAGCTGCTCAAGACATCTTCATGCTTGAATGACAGAGCGTACACGGCAGCAGGTCAGGCAGGTGCGGTTCTGCACGCCCTTGTGGTCCTCAGGCCTACCAGACTGATCTGCTGCGGGACTCCGGGCCACCAAGCAATCTGCTGTTCCGTCAGTGCTATGGTGGCCACGGAGAGACATCTGTGGGAGCTCCCACATACTGTGGTTGCCGGGTTACAGGCCTCACCAGGCCTTCCTGGTTATGAGCTCCCACTGATTGTGGTCGCCAGGTTACAGGCCTCACCAGGCCTTCCTGGTTATGAGCTCCCACATGCTGTGGTTGCTGGGTTACAGGCTTCACCAGGCCTTCCTGGTTATGAGCTCCCACATACTGTGGTCGCCAGGTTAAAGGCCTCACCAGGCCTTCCTGGTTATGAGCTCCCACACATTGTGGTCGCCAGGTTACAGGCCTCACCAGGCCTTCCTGGTTATGAGCTCCCATATACTGTGGTCGCCAGGTTACAAGCCTCACCAGGCCTTCCTGGTTATGAGCTCCCACATACTGTGGTCGCCAGGTTACAGGCCTCACCAGGCCTTCCTGGTTATGAGCTCCCACATACTGTGGTCGCCAGGTTACAGGCCTCACCAGGCCTTCCTGGTTATGAGCTCCCACACATTGTGGTCGCTACGTTACAGGCCTCAAAGGGGCCTTCCTGGTTATAGTTCCCACATACTGTGGTTGCCGGGTTACAGGCCTCACCAGGCCTTCCTGGTTATGAGCTCCCACTTATTGTGGTCGCCAGGTTACAGGCCTCACCAGGCCTTCCTGGTTATGAGCTCCCACTTATTGTGGTCGCCAGGTTACAGGCCTCACCAGGCCTTCCTGGTTATGAGCTCCCACATGATGTGGTCGCTGGGTTACAGGCTTCACCAGGCCTTCCTGGTTATGAGCTCCCACATACTTTGGTCACCAGGATACAAGCTCCCACATACTGTGGTCGCCAGGTTAAAGGCCTCACCAGGCCTTCCTGGTTATGAGCTCCCACACATTGTGGTCGCCAGGTTACAGGCCTCACCAGGCCTTCCTGGTTATGAGCTCCCATATACTGTGGTCGCCAGGTTACAAGCCTCACCAGGCCTTCCTGGTTATGAGCTCCCACATACTGTGGTCGCCAGGTTACAGGCCTCACCAGGCCTTCCTGGTTATGAGCTCCCACATACTGTGGTCGCCAGGTTACAGGCCTCACCAGGCCTTCCTGGTTATGAGCTCCCACACATTGTGGTCGCTACGTTACAGGCCTCAAAGGGGCCTTCCTGGTTATAGTTCCCACATACTGTGGTTGCCGGGTTACAGGCCTCACCAGGCCTTCCTGGTTATGAGCTCCCACTTATTGTGGTCGCCAGGTTACAGGCCTCACAAGGCCTTCCTGGTTATGAGCTCCCACTTATTGTGGTCGCCAGGTTACAGGCCTCACCAGGCCTTCCTGGTTATGAGCTCCCACATGATGTGGTCGCTGGGTTACAGGCTTCACCAGGCCTTCCTGGTTATGAGCTCCCACATACTTTGGTCACCAGGATACAAGCTCTCACATACTGTGGTCGCCAGGTTAAAGGCCTCACCAGGCCTTCCTGGTTATGAGCTCCCACACATTGTGGTCGCCAGGTTACAGGCCTCACCAGGCCTTCCTGGTTATGAGCTCCAACATACTGTGGTCGCCAGGTTACAGGCCTCACCAGGCCTTCCTGGTTATGAGCTCCCACACATTGTGGTCGCCAGGTTACAGGCCTCACCAGGCCTTCCTGGTTATGAGTTCCCACATACTGTGGTAGTCAGTTTACAGGCCTCACCCAGCCTTCCTGAATGTGGGCTCCCACATGCTGCGGTAGCCAGAATACAGCCTCACCACCTTTCCTGAGCACTTTGCTCCCACTCTGTGGTCACCAGGTTTCAGGCTTCATTGGCCTTCCTGGTTATGAGTTGTCACATGTCAGGTTGCAGGCTTCACCAGGCCTTCCTGAATGTGAAACCCCCACTTTTCGTGGTCGCTAAGTTGTAGTGGTGAGTCTTCACATGTCAGGCTGCAGGCCTCAGCGGCCTTCCTGAATGTGAGCTCCCCGTGCATTGGGACTATCGGGTGTTAGGCCTTGTTAGGCCTTCCTGATTATGGGTTCCCACTTGTTGTGGCTGCCAGGTTACAGGCCTCAAGTTCGGCCTTCCTGAATTCAGAGTGAAGTACACGAACCCATACTTCACCTATTATTGTGGTAAATCACATGACGGGATATCTTGTGTACTTTATAAAATCCATTTCGTATGGTAAGGGTCACGCGCGGTATGCTTCGGTCCCTTCTTATGTGGGTCAGACCCCGGTCTTCCCTTGGGTCCCACTTTAAGAGGCGTCCTGTCACTTAAGTAGGCTACAGGGACGCCCTTCTCTGGCTAACTTTTGGAAGAAGTAGCCTCCACTTGGTGGAGTAAGCTCCCACAGGTTGTGGTCACCAGGCTGGGTCTCACTGACCTTCCTGAGTATGAGCTCCCACCCAATGTGGTCGCCAGGTTACAGGCCTTAACAGGCCTTCCTGGTCATGAGCTCCCACACACTGTGGTCGGCAGGTTACAGGCCTTAACAGGCCTTCCTGGTTATGAGCTCCCACATATTGTGGTTGCTGGGTTACAGGCCTCACCAGGCCTTCCTGAATTCAGAGTGAAGGCCTTCCTGAATTCAGAGTGAAGTACACAAACCCATACTTCACCTATTATTGTGGTAAGTGACCCGGCGAGATGTCTTGTGCACTTTTTAAAATCCATTCCTTATGGTGAGGGTCACGCGCGGTATGCTTCGGTCCCTTCTTATGTGGCTCAGACCCCGGTCTTTCCTCGGGTCCCACTTTAAGAGTTCTTAAGAGCTAACTTCTGGAAGTAGCTCCCACTTGGTGTGGTTTTTCTGGTACACCAGGCTGGGTCTCCCTGACCTTCCTGAGTACGAGCTGCCACCGGATGTGGTCGCCAGGTTACAGGCCTTACCAGGCCTTCCTGGTCACGAGCTCCCACACACTGTGGTCGCCAGGTTACAGGCCTCACTAGGCCTTCCTGGTTATGAGCTCCCACATACTGTGGTCGCCAGGTTACGAGCTCCCGCATACTGTGGTCGCCAGGTTACAGGCCTTACCAGGCCTTCCTGGCCATGAGCTCCCACTCCCACACACTGTGGTTGCCAGGTTACAGGCCTCAACAGGCTTTCCTGAATTCAGAGTGAAGTACACAAACCCATACTTCACCTATTATTGTGGTAAGTCACCCGACGAGATGTCTTGTGCACTTTTTAAAATCCATTTCTTATGGTGAGGGTCATGCGCAGTATGCTTCGGTCCCTTCTTATGTGGTTCAGACTCCGGTTCTTCACTTTGGGTCCCACTCTAGATGTGTCTTTGTCGCAATACATTACGACAGGCACTTCCCTTGTTCAAGCTATCTCCCACAACTGGTGGTTTTAGGTCTCATTAGACCTGTTTCGAGGTAGCCCCATATTGTGGGTCTGTCAGGTTTCTAGCCTCTGGCTTTCCTGAAGGATGAGCTTCCACATGCTGTGGTCGTTGGGTTTCAGGCCGCACAGTGTACGGCCTTCCTGACATGAGCCCTCATGTTTCAGAGCTCCCCACACAGGGGGTCATCAGGTCTTAGGTCTCATTGACCTTCCTGATTTTGATCCCTCTCTTACTTCCTCAGTGCTCAAAGCGAGCACTGGGTGGAAACTCGTGGATTGAGTGTACGATTCCCGTTGTTTTGAGGTTGAGTCACACTCTCCGGAGGATCCCGTCTCTGTGATCCGAAACTTGATGGTTTCTGCCAGCTTCGCGGGCCTTCAGTTTTTGGATGCCTTTCCTAGGCAATTTCCAGAGGCTCTGTCTTGGACGGACAGGCTATGGCCAGACTGTGTGTCTTAGTACAGATCACCAGGCCAGCCTGGGGGCATTTCAGGAGGAGTGTTCTCCTGAATAGTGACTGGCTGGGGGTCCCTTTGGCCCCCTAGCCACAATCCCTAGAAGGGACCCCTTCTATTTTGAAGTTGTGGTCCTAAAGCTTTTGAGCTGGCCCCGATTTACCCACGTTATTACGTTCTGGTTTTTCTTGGTTCATTAGCTTGGGCTATGACCGGTAGGGAGTGCTGTCACTGACAGCCCGATGTAACATAGGGTGAGTGGTTTCAGTGTTCCTTGGAATTACTGGTTCTGACAGTTGTCACTGCCTTTTCGGCATGCACTCCCCTCAGCATGGCGGAGTGGGTATTTCGTTCCCCATTGCGTCATTCGACGTATTTTGAGTTCCCTTCGAAAGGGAACGTCTCAGGTTACGACTGTAACCTATGTTCCCTGAGAACAGGGAACGAGACAATACGTCTCGTTGCCATGCCTCGGGGCCTGCCTGCAACAGTCCCTTCAGACGATAGGATGTTGTCACGGTTTCAAGGCGCCCTTCTTATACATCCAGATTGACGCCCTCATCATTCAAGCTGATGATGTACGGGCTGTCGCCGGTCAACCTGATTACTGTGAGTTGATATTTGATTTCAGACACCTGTCACGCCTGAGGCATTCCCCCATTGCGTCATTCGACGTATTGTCTCGTTCCCTGTTCTCAGGGAACATAGGTTACAGTCGTAACCTGAGACGTTTTTTGGCGTAGGCCCCGTCCTTAGCAAGCAAAGCGAGGTTAGCCGAATCTGTATGTCCCGCCTGAGATGAAGGCGGGGGCGCAGCCGACCCCCTGGAGGTAAGGAAGGGACCATCCTGGTGGTGGTGATGGGGAGGATGGAGGGGAAGGTACCCACTTGGTGGTGGTTGGGGAGGATGGAGGTGAATGGCAGTGTCAGCATCTGCAAACTCAGACAAGTGTAAGTACCTAATCTTTTATACGGTGACTGTTGACACCTGATTGGATAGGACTGAGTCTTCCTGACAGAACTTAAGCTAAAGCTTTCATTTCTACCAGAAAGACTCAGGAGATAAATTGAAAAGCAGAATACATTTATTGACAGCTCAGCAAGCATAAATTTATGAGTTCTTTGGCGTAGGCCCCGTCCTTAGCGAGCAAAGCGAGGTTAGCTGAATCTGCATGTCCCGCCTGAGATGAAGACGGGGCACAGCCGACACACAAAGAGAAGTGGAAGAATAATTCCACAAGGACGGAGCCCACCCCCAAAGAACTGTAAATAAACATACCCACCAGTCGTGGGTCCTGCGGTTGCTGAAACGAGCCATGATAGACCACATAAACACAAGGTCAGCTTGACCACAGGCCATGATAGACCACATAAACGCAAGGTCAGCTTGACCACAGGCCATGATAGACCACATAAACACAAGGACAGCTTGACCACATAAACACAAGGTCAGCTTGCCCACAGGCCTTGATAGAGCACATAAACACAAGGTCAGCTTGACCACAGGCCATGATAGACCACATAAACACAAGGTCAGCTTGACCGCAGGCCATGATAGACCACATAAACACAAGGTCAGCTTGACCACAGGCCATAATAGACCACATTAACACGAGATCAGCATGACCACGGGCCATGGTAGGCCACACATAGCGAGCTAATCATAGACACGGCCATAGAGTCACATAAAACCAAGACCACTAGAGGTCACTAGGCCACAGTAGGCCACAAGGCCATGGGAGACCACAGAGACGAGACCGCTTAGGAGCCACACCGACTGCTAAAGCCACATGAAGACAAACCTATGAGACAGAGC